>NC_049239.1:11615487-11931859 GCF_011100685.1 Canis lupus familiaris | reverse complement strand
TGACCTGTGTAGTTCAGTAGATGAATTCATATATTTTATTTCTGCACATGAAAATGTTGAAATTCATGAATGATTCATTTTTTCTTTTTTTCTCACAACTTAAGGGCAATGTCTAAGACTATCTTGTTTTCCGTCTGTACTTAGAGCTCCTAGCCCAGTGCCTGCTGCAAAGGAGGTGTTCTATAAATACTTGTTGAATGGAAAAATAACCAGAAACAGTGGCTGCTGTCAAGTTCTCAGCACCCACTGCTGACATGAAGGATTGCTACCAAAATGCATTCATCCAACCCTAGAATCCACAGCAGAATCTTACATTTTGGAAGGAGCCTAGAATAGGTAAATTCTCCTAAGCAAAAGAAAGCAGCCTGACATTTACAAATAATGCATGTTCCCAGTATCCCCAGCTCCTGCACATGTTTTTCTGAAGTGCTGGTATTTGTGGACATGCCAATGATACTAATGAAAGTCAATATCTATTGAGTGATTATTACTGTGCTACGCAGTATGTGAAAAGCTCACATGTATTATGTCATCGGTTCCTCTAGTCACACTAGTGTGAATTGTATTTTGGAGGACTCCATGTTAGACTCAAAAAAGTAAGATTTATAGTGTCTAAGTAACTTTTTGGGAGTCATACCAGTTATTGGCAGAGCCAACATTCAAAGAACCATTATGGGGGTTTAGATGAGCTAGAGCATGTAGAAAGTATCTTGTAAAACAATCCATAGTAATCACACATAACTCCACCATTGTGGACTCTCAGATATCATCCCTTCCAGTATCTTAATTACTCTTAGCAAATGTCTTTTTTATTACAGAAGCTCAGCATTTCGTTGTACTTTTTCCCCAGAGGCAGAAAGATTGACCAAGTGATAATCATAGTTTTCTGAATATATAAAACTGAGGTGGGGATTGTATTCCTCCACAGTGGGAAAAAAACTCACAAAAATAAAAACAAAACCAAAAACCCAACATGCATACAAAGACAAAAATCCTTAAAAAGATCATTGACAGTTGAATGGAGGAAGAGAATCCCAACATGCTTTGTTTTATCCTTTCTCTGCTCAATGTGTCCTTGTGCACATAATATGGTTCTGTTATGCAAATTATTCACCCCACACAATCTTATTTTGGTATGTTCTTAAAAAGTGATTCTGAGCTATAAGCTTTGGGATAAATCCAAAGAATAAAAAATGTTCATATAATTATTTTTAGATGTTAAAATATCTTCAAGAACAGACTTTTAAGTGTGTTAAAAGTCTCTTTTCCATACAGTGGCTTTGCTCACCAAAAGAAAAATAAAAATCTCTTATCATCATGTATTGTTTGAAGTTTAAACATTAAGGCAACGATTTTTCAAATTAAATCTTTATATGTAACCTAGTTTCACTTTCTTTTTTTTTTAAAAATTTTTATTTATTTATGATAGTCACAGAGAGAGAGAGAGAGAGAGGCAGAGACATAGGCAGAGGGAGAAGCAGGCTCCATGCACCGGGAGCCTGATGTGGGATTCGATCCGGGGTCTCCAGGATCGCGCCCTGGGCCAAAGGCAGGCGCCAAACCGCTGTGCCACCCAGGGATCCCTAGTTTCACTTTCTAAACCAAGGTTGGTTGAAAACTTGGACCAGATTAGTTTCTCACTCTTCAAAATGACTTCATTGATTGTGCTTCAAGAAACAAAAAAACTTACAAGCAATAGCATTAGAAATTTGCTGTAGAAAGGCATTAACAGAAATGGTCTCATTAGTTTTGTTGCTATGAGAAGATCTTGAGAGACATTCTTTTCAAAATTTAATTACTTAGTAAAACACACCATAAACAAGAACTTCTCCTTTTTGGATAATCATCACCATGCAACCTACTATATTTTTACATTGATCACTATAAAAATCAATACCTAAAGGACTTCAGCCCAGTGGTTACATTAACTTGTGCTTTGCTCATTTGTCTCCTCTGTTTCCTAGGTGTAGAAAAAAAAAATTAGGGCTGTTTGTAATCTAATACCAGTTTTTCTAGGAAAATATGGATAAATACAATAAAGATATGAATAAATGCATCCATGTCATGTTTTCAAAACCACGCATTTTCGCTATTTTTGCAGTTCATCGAATGCCAGGAGAAAGAAAAAGTAAATAATTGTTTCACTCTAAATTTGATCACTGGAAAAATGAAGGATCCAAGAAGATAAAGATTTAGTTCAGCAATCCAGAGTGGTACACAGCAAAGGTCTTTGCATATTTGGTTAAGTGTTTATCCTCTGGTCCTTCCCAAGGCCTTGTGAAACACAGGGAAAAGAACAAATTGGTTCCTTCTTATGGGCTTCTGGGGCCTTGGTCTGTGATGTTCATGCTCAGGACTTGACTCCTGAGTCTAGAGGTTACTAGAGCACAGGGGGGCCAGGGCACATTCAGCCATCTACCCACACTGTCTAAATATGTCCAGTATCTCTACCAAAGAGGTTAGTTTGAGTCTCAGTGCCTGAACCACAAGTGACCCTGAGTGATTAGGAAAAGTATATTCTCTCTACTATGGTGATCCTCCTTGGGAGAGTAGTTCATCCTGCATCCCTTCCAGGCCTGGCACACACTAGAACTGCAAGAAATGTGTGCTGAGCAGCATTTACCAATGGTAAAGAATATACTCATTGTGTAAAATGGAAGAATGTTTTGTACACGTTAGCTTCACCCAATCTTTATTTACCAAATTTCACCTTAGGGTGGTATATAAAATTCAAATCTGAGAAACTCAAGACAAACTTAAACCTCAGCAACCAAATTACTATTTTTGTTGAACTGTGATCCAGCTCCCTCAAATGAATAGTATTTTTGTCATCCACTCATTGATGGGTAGTACCTGGTTAGACTAGATTAAAATGAAAGAGACTTTGACTTCTGAATAGAACATTCCCCAAAAATGTATAATTGTTTTTGTTTCTTGATCAAATAAGATCATCAAATGTGGACTCTTTTTCTGAACATTTATGGTGTGTGAGGTTAGTAGGTGCTTTCATGTGTATTTTTTCATTTAGTCCATATAATGACCTTAAAAGCACCACTGTAAACTTCATAATTTTCGATGATGAAACTGAGGCTGAGAAAGGCTAAGGGAATTTGTCTTTTTCTTTTTCCCTATATTTTCCAAAGCCCAGTCTACTTTGATTCTCTGGGGAAATAGCAGGACATTTATGTAACCATTAAAGGTAACAGCATTAAAGAAAGATTTCTATTTGTTTCTTTTCATTAATATTTGACAAAAAATGGCGGGGTATTTCCTTTGAAAAAAGATATATACACATACACACATACATACACATACCTTTTATCTGGGAAGAAAACAGAATCTCTTGATCAACCCTTCCTTTATTTCTCTCATGTTTGATGACACATTTGTATCCTTTATCCATTGATGCTCCCATCACAGTCAGCCAGCTGAATTTCATGAATGTGTCCTTAGTCTTCATAGTGTTTCCCTGCTGGGATTGTGGAATTGTTTTGCCACTCTTCTCTTTCCAATCTATCTTGATAACATCACGGAAAAAATTCTCGAGAAGACAAAGATACGTTCCAGCATTGTGAAGTGTTGTTTCAGCAATTGAAGGGAAAAAAGTGGTGGGCTTGGGGGAATTGTCTGCATCAAGGCTTCTATCTGTGGGGGATGTGGAAGAGCAATTAAAACACTATTAGAGCAACACAAATGTCATGTAGTTTGGAACCACCAACCACAGTGAAATGAAGGAAATTTGTCATAGAATTAGGGCTTATCGTGGCCTTTGTCCACAGTGGGTTAGGAGATACTAATAGTTCTTATTTTTATTGGGAAAACCAGTTCAAGAAGTCAAAAATTTGCTCAAAGTCACAGCTATTAAGTGGTGGAGTTTGGATTAAAATGTGAGATTTTAAAAATAGTATACACTCACTTTTTGAATGGGAATGTACTTCAACACGTACTTGACAATCTAACAAGTTGACCTTTAAATCTTCAAATATTGATTATAATAGTAAGATACTGTATGTTTCTCCAATCATATACTTTATTTTTAATTTAAAAGCATGTTAGATAAAAGAGATTAATTTTTTCAATAGTACATGATATTTACATGTTAGCCTCTAGTCAATATATTAAGTAATCTAATTTTCATCTTAGAAACTTTGGTGTGTTTTTTTAATAGGAATACTTCTGATTCATTATTGTAAATAAATGAAAATCAAATGATGAAATTGAAAAGTTTCTGGATGGTAACACATTGATTTTACCTCCTGTTACTTTGTTTAGCTAGATTCTTGATATTTTATTCTTTCCAGCATGAAATGAATCTTGAACTTCCACAATTTTCTCAATGGAATATTAGCTGAGCATTAAAATAGTGTATTTGATTATATATGGTTAGTGCCTATATTTTGGGTAGCTATATTACATGGTTTTTCCTTCAACATTCTTTTTAAAACTTATTAACAGTTATTTTATGGCCAAAATCATTTTTATAATACGTATAATAGAAAGCATATTCAAAAATAAATAAGCCTAACACATTTATACAAATTCATTTGCATAATTATAAAATATATTGGAGTTAAATTGCCTGAGTTATTTGTATTTTCTTAAGATGCAGCAGTGTGAATTCTATGGAAATTTACCAAATGTCAAGTACATTTTCAAGTACAAGTGTAATATTTCAATTTTTATATTGGTGTTGATATCATTGTTCTCTATTTTTCTTTTATAAATAAATAGGGATATTTCATATTTGAATATGAATTTCAAATTTATGACATCTCTAACTTTAAAGTTGTAACTATAGTTAAAAAGTTTAAACTTTTTTTTTTTTTTTTTTTGGTAAATATGAGCATGAAAGCCAAACTTGGTGTCTGGCCATGTCTGCTGGAGGTCACTATCTGTGAATGACATTAAATGTCATGGTGCCCATAGCAATGACACAGTGACAGCATGAAATGCATTTGTTTAAAGACCATTTCTTCCATTTTACAAAATGGCTGTGGAAGCCAATGCCCATTGTTTCACTTCACATTTCTTCTAGAGAAATCCTTTTCTAATTTTATGGTGGGAAAAACATAACATATTTGAAGATTTGGTGTGCATGATTTTCTCAGATAATATAAAGTATGTACTCCATATTTTTCTCATACCTTTGAACATAAAATTTTACTCTGTGTTTCTTGCTAGATAGTCACAGGCCATTTTTCTCTGCTTTCCTTAGTGCTTTTGATCTTATATTTTTATTTCATGGCCTAACTCTACTTGTGTATTTTATTTTAAGTTTTCTCAAATAGATTTTGGAAATATGCAGAATAAATAAGTGAAAAATAGTTTGTGCAATAAATAAGTGAAAAATAGTTTGTGCATCAGAGCTTGTTTCTTTTTCTGCCCCAGAGCTTCATAGTTTGGTGAGGTCTATCTCAAAGATGACATAAAAAGTGGCAGAAGATGCTTCCAAATCTCACTCTGTGATATAGACACAAAACATGTGTAGTTCCAACACACTGAAATGCCAGACCATAAGGTAAGGCTTTCTTTCCCAACATTATACCTCATGAAACAGAAGTTGCCTTCTGTTTTAGCTTCTCATATTCTAATGCTCTACTATACAAACAATACTACTTGACAAGATATCAACTGAAATAAACTCAATGCTAGTTTTAGAGGTAGAGCTAGTAAAAGACAATAAAGAAGTTTAATATGGATTTGATAAATATTACCTGGAATGAAAGTCTCTGCATGTTCTGCTTACATTGCAAAATATAGAATACCAAAGTAAATAAAAAATATGTTTTTAAAAAACTTTGTAAGTGGGTAATTTTGTCTTCAGATAGACTATCCAGTGACATCATAAGGGGATCCCAAAGCAGACACTCAGACCTTAAGATAAGGCAGAAATTTCTCTAAAGTCTGAGATGCATGTGAAGAGATAGAGCAAAATTTTCTAATGAAACTGAGGGCAAAAAAAAGCAGTATTTCTCAACTGATGTTCGTATTGATATAATTTTTAACTTTTAGATATAATTCAATTAAGAGATTAAATATACAAGTGAATACTTGACTTTTTTCTGGATCGTTATACGTTTATATACTCAAGTTGCAAAACCTCCTTCCTTTTTCCTTTATGTCTGGAATATTTCCACTTAAAAAGGAGAGATAACCTTATATTCAGGCTAATAATATTTGAGACAGTGCCTGCTACATTCTCATCATTTTTAGAAGCAGGTGACAATGAGTCTTAGAAACTGAAGTATTCCAAAATTAATTTGTTCTAAAATGATCCTCAGACTAGATGGTAATTAGTAATATATTTTTCTGTACTCTTGATATCATAAAGATCTCCAGTGAGTGGTCATTTGAATTCTGAAGAATGGACATTCTTTATCACAGATCATTTCCCAATTTTAACGATAGCTATTTCCGTATTTAATTTCATATACTCTTATCATAATTCATTTGATATTGTTGTTACATTGATAAAGTGAGTGGATGGAAATCCAAATTGTTAACAGTAACAAGTGTCACTATAAAATTTTAATTTTTTTCTTTTCCAATTTCTTCAATAATGAGTAATGTATTATTTTTATAATTTTAAGAAAGCAATGAGAAGTGAATCAAAATGCATTTGTTAAAGGATGATTATATGGAAAATGATAGATCTAGGTTCACAATCCATATTTTTTTCTGCACTACACTCTCCTAGAAGACATTTTTGTAGGACCTCATGAATTATATGTGTCACCATTATTAAACTTGATTGCTAGACTTTACATTGCTTATGTAGTGAGTTGGAAAAAAGAACACCAGAAACTTAGTTTTCAGTTTATGAATTCATTTGTGTCCATGATCACAACCACTAAGGAAAACTAAATACATCATTTCTTTCATGTTTTCAATGTTTTATCACCTTTGTTAAAATTATTTGAAAACTTTTATATGAGGGGCACCTGGGTGGCTCAGTTGGTTAAGCATCTGACTTCTGCTCAGGTCATGATCTCAGTATCCTAGGGTCACCCCACATGGAGCTCTGTGCTAAGCAAGGAATCTGCTTCTTTTCCTTCTCCATCTGCCCCTCCCCCGCTCATCCTCTCTCTCTCTCTCTCTCTCTCTCTCTCTCTCTCTTTCTCAAATAAATCAATAAAATCTTAAAAATATAAAATATTTTTATTATTTGACAAGACCTTGTGCTCTAGAAATATTCCTGTGAGATGTTCTCCCTCATTCAGGCAAAATTTCATCTTTAAGGCTAATGAAGAATGAACAAATTTACCAAACTGAATTCAGGGGGAAAAAAAAACCCCTACCTTATGATATTCTTGAATATATTGCATAAACAGTTTTTTGTTCATTCTTTTCCATTGGTTATTTTTTTTTGGGGGGGACCATTGGTTATTTTTGAAATCAAATAAATAAGATATACAAACTTCTTTACAAAACTTTCAACACAGAAATCCCAAATGAATTAACATCTACACTTTTTAAGGAACTTCAGTTGCTTTAGCTAATTAGCTAAAGGACTAGGATGTAGTCACTAACCTCTCCAAGTATCCTGCTGCTACTTCTGGCCAAACTGGGATTGAATCCTAGAATTCTGAGCCACCACCAGCACCTCGCCCGCAACCCCTGTATAATCTGCCTCCCCTCCCTAGTTATAGGGCAGAATGTAAAGAAATTTACCTGTAACCATGAGCTTTGTGCCAGGACCAAACACTTTGATTCTGCTCCAGTCAAACAACCCACTGTTTGAAAAGCTTTTACAAAAAACCCCTGTGATGCCTCTTTTAAAATTGTGCCTATATTTTTTTCAGTATTTATATAAATATATTAAAAATGGACCCTGCTAACATTAAACAAAGATGAAACTTAAGCATAATCCCATTAGACATGAACATCGTCAAGAATGGATATGAACTCGAGCCTCTGGTGGCTCAATCATTTAAGAGCCTAACTCTTGATTTCAGCTCAGGTCTTGATCTCAGGGTCCTGAAACCAAGCTGTGGTTTAAGCTCAGCACTGGATCTGCTTTAGATTTTTTCTCTCTCCCTCTCTTCTGCCCCTCTCCCCTGTTCTCACTCTCTCTAAAATAAATAATAAATAATGCTTTTTTTTTTTTTTTTTTTTTTTTAAAGAGTGGATGTGAACTGACTCCTCTCTGCCTAGTCTGGTTCTTCTCTCTTTCTCATCTCACTCACAAGTGTTAGAGATGATGATTTTACCTTTTCTCTCCATTTTCCTGAACTGTCTAAACTCTTGCTTTGGAGAGTTTTCTTCTGATGTCACTTTTTTATTAGAGTGTAATTTATAGTTATTATTTCTTTAAAATTTTCAAAGAGGAACAAAAATAGAAATAATATATTTGAGTATATACTATATCAGTGTTCAATATTTTTACAGATATTATTTTATTTCTATACATTAAGGGGTGGATATCTTGTTTGATTGTAAAGTAAGCTCTTTCCAAATCTAATTCCAAGTGATAGTAGACCTGACGAGTTGTTATAGAGTCTGAAATTTTAATGATGATCTCTTAATGTATTTATTCCTAAAAGAATGCTCCTTTGGACTTGAAAATATCTAGCAGTTTTGATTTACAATCTGAGCTGATTTACAATCTGAGCTGCTCCACCAGAGGACTCCATTTGGTTTGGTCTTTCTGCAACTGCCCCAGCATGAGTGGGAAGGCTGCTCTGAGTTATGTAATTGAATCATGCATATGGTACAACTACTCCAATTCCATCAGCTTCAATATTTCCAGCAAAATTCTTCTTTCTTCCAGAAAGAAGATTGAATACAAAGGTGTCAAAAAGACTTGTCATTTTATAAAAAATACCATAAGAATCACATTGTGAGAATTTATTTTGTTTTAAACATTTTATTTATTCATGAGAGACACAGAGAGAGAAGCAGGCTCCCCACAGGGAGCCTCATGTGGGACTGGATCCCAGGATCCCGGGATCATGACCTGAGCCAAAGGCAGACGCTCAACCACTGAGCCACCCAGGGATGCACATTGTGAGAATTTAGTAAATGCATATTCTACATGACCTATTTGATCTTGTGTAGAGAAGAGAGTCAATTTTAGTGGCATGATTAGAAGCAGAAGCATTCTTTTCCACATGAGTAGTAATACAAATTATGAGCTATTACTAATAAAGAATTCAGCTAAACTATCTATTTAAAAATTCAGGCTACAGAACAGTAAATATCAGAATATAAAAACATGGTCTATTGTTTTTAGTATCACTTAATAGTCTAGACCATGCCTTTTGGAATGGATAAATCTCTGTTGGATCCCACTCTCTGCCATAGTAACTAGCCATGTGACTTTAGGCAAATAACTGACCTTCTCCAAACCTCAGTTTCACTGTCTGTGAAATGCAATAAGAGACTTTTCTGTATAGGGCTGTTGAGAAATAAGATAACGCACTGGAACTAGTTAACATGGTATCTGGTCCTCAATAAATCTTAGCTAATATTATTATTCTCTTTACTGAGATGGTTTCAGTCCATTTTATCAAATTCTTCTACCAAATCCAAATATGTGGATTTTATAAGTAATTTTTTATATAAATTAAGAAAACAAAAGAACTCATGAATCCAAGACATTCTGTGTCCATGGAAGTTACAAGTGGAAAAATAGGTGGTCCAATGACCACAATCCAGAACAGTTGTCCTCTAGACTAGAGGCTTTTTGAGTGTTGGGACTGTGTCTTGATCACCCTTTTACCTTTAGCTTCCAGCACCAAAACTGTCCTTAATAAATGTTTGCTGGGGGGGGAGGGGCAAGACGGCGGAAGAGTAGGGTCCCCAAATCACCTGTCTCCACCAAATTACCTACAAAACCTTCAAATTATCCTGAAAATCTATGAATTCGGCCTGAGAATTAAAGAGAGAACAGCTGGAATGCTACAGTGAGAAGAGTTCGCGCTGCTATCAAGGTAGGAAGACGGGAAAAAAGAAATAAAGAAACAAAGGCCTCCAAGGGGGAGGGGCCCCGCGAGGAGCCGGGCTGAGGCCGGGGCGAGTGTCCCCAGGACAGGAGAGCCCCGTCCCCGAGAAGCAGGAGCTGCACCGACCTTCCCGGGGGAAAGGGGCTCGCGGGGAGTTGGAGCAGGACCCAGGAGGGCGGGGATGCCCTCGGGCTCCCCGGGACAGTAACAGACACCTGCGCCCCGGGAGAGTGCGCTGAGCTCCCTAAGTGCTGCAGCGCGCACGGCGGGACCCGGCGGGACCCGGAGCAGCTCGGGGAGGGGCTCGGGGGCGGCTCCGCGGAGGGGCTGCGGGGCGGGAGCAGCTCGGGGGGGTTCAGGGGCGGCTCCGTGGAGGGGGCTGCGGGGCGGAAGCGCGAATCCACCAGCGCAGGCCCCGGAGCACAGGGCGCCGGGACACAGCCCAGGATCCCGCCTCCCCCGGGACAGGCAGAGGCCGGGAGGGCCCAGGACAGCGAGGACGCTCCTGCCCCAGCTGAGCACATCAGCGGCCCCGCCCCGGAGCCTCCAGGCCCTGCAGACGGAGAGCTCCGGAGTTCCTGCGGGGGCTGAATCCAGGTTTCCAGAGCTGGCCCCGCCACTAGGGCTGTTGCTCCTGGGGCCTCACAGGGTAAACAACCCCACTGAGCTCTGCACCAGGCAGGGGGCAGAGCAGCTCCCCCAAGTGCTAACACCTGAAAATCAGCACAGCAGGCTCCTCCCCCAGAAGACCAGCTAGACGGACTGACAACTTCCAGGGGAAGCCAAGGGACTTAAAGTACACAGAATCAGAAGATACTCCCCGTGGTTCTTTTTTTTTTTTTTTGTTGTTTTTTGATTTGTTTCCTTCCCCTACCCCCTTTTTTTCTCCTTTCTTTTTCTTTCTCTTTTTCTTCTTTTTTTTTTTTCGTTTTTTTTCTTCCTTTTTTTTCTCTTTCTCTTTTCTTTCCTTCTTTCTCTCCTCTCTTTTTCTCCTTTTCCCAATACAACTTGCTTTTGGCCACTCTGCACTGAGCAAAATGACTAGAAGGAAAACCTCACCTCAAAAGAAAGAATCAGAAACAGTCCTCTCTCCCACAGAGTTACAAAATCTGGATTACAATTCAATGTCAGAAAGCCAATTCACAAGCACTATTATACAGCTACTGGTGGCTCTAGAAAAAAGCATAAAGGACTCAAGAGACTTCATGACTGCAGAATTTAGAGCTAATCAGGCAGAAATTAAAAATCAATTGAATGAGATGCAATCCAAACTAGAAGTCCTAACGACGAGGGTTAACGAGGTGGAAGAACGAGTGAGTAACATAGAAGACAAGTTGATAGCAAAGAGGGAAACTGAGGAAAAAAGAGACAAACAATTAAAAGACCATGAAGATAGATTAAGGGAAATAAACGACAGCCTGAGGAAGAAAAACCTACGTTTAATTGGTGTTCCCGAGGGTGCCGAAAGGGACAGAGGGCCAGAATATGTATTTGAACAAATTCTAGCTGAAAACTTTCCTAATCTGGGAAGGGAAACAGGCATTCAGATCCAGGAAATAGAGAGATCACCCCCTAAAATCAATAAAAACCGTTCAACACCTTGACATTTAATAGTGAAGCTTGCAAATTCCAAAGATAAAGAGAAGATCCTTAAAGCAGCAAGAGACAAGAAATCCCTGACTTTTATGGGGAGGAGTATTAGGGTAACAGCAGACCTCTCCACAGAGACCTGGCAGGCCAGAAAGGGCTGGCAGGATATATTCAGGGTCCTAAATGAGAAGAACATGCAACCAAGAATCCTTTATCCAGCAAGGCTCTCATTCAAAATGGAAGGAGAGATAAAGAGCTTCCGAGACAGGCAGCAACTAAAAGAATATGTGACCTCCAAACCAGCTCTGCAAGAAATTTTAAGGGGGACTCTTAAAATTCCCCTTTAAGAAGAAGTTCAGTGGAACATTCCACAAAAACAAGGACTAAATAGATATCATGATGACACTAAACTCATATCTCTCAATAGTAACTCTGAATGTGAACGGGCTTAATGACCCCATCAAAAGGCACAGGGTTTCAGACTGGATAAAAAAGCAGGACCCATCTATTTGCTGTCTACAAGAGACTCATTTTAGACAGAAGGACACCTACAGCCTGAAAATAAAAGGTTGGAGAACCATTTACCATTCGAATGGTCCTCAAAAGAAAGCAGGGGTAGCCATCCTTATATCAGATAAACTAAAATTTACCCCAAAGACTGTAGTGAGAGATGAAGAGGGACACTATATCATACTTAAAGGATCTATTCAACAAGAGGACTTAACAATCCTCAATATATATGCCCCGAATGTGGGAGCTGCCAAATATATAAATCAATTATTAACCAAAGTAAAGAAATACTTAGATAATAATACACTTATACTTGGTGACTTCAATCTAGCTCTTTCTATTGCTTTCTAGCTCTTTCTATTGCTCAGAAAAGGCATCAAAGGAAAAGCTCTTGTATTCTCACAAACACCAGACCTGCTCCATTGGTAATTTGGGATTGTATTTCTAAAGAAGGAAACTCTTCAGTAACCAAAAATGCAAACATGTCAACAGAAATATATTTGAGAAATGTGAACAATGTTCTTCATCTTAATGACTTTTTATAACTTAACAACATGATTCTTTACCACATGATGCAAAATGAGAAAATAATTTGTGTGGTGACATATTATTCCTGGAATGAAGGAATAGATTTGTAGAAATCTATCTTCCATGAAATAATAGATTCCTATTTAACCAAAAATTTGAAAAAAAAATCCAGTTCTTTGATATGTTGAAAGAAAAAGCTTCTTGGAAGCTCTCTCTTGGATCTTGAATATTGTTTACCTTTGCTATTAGGTTAGAACCTTTAACATAGTTATTTTGAATTCCTTAATAGTTCCAACATCTTTGTCATGTCTCTATCTGGTTCTGGTGATTACTTTGTGTCCTCAGACTGCACTTCTTTTTGACCTACTGTATGCTTCTGAAATTTTTGGTTGGAACCTGGACATGTTGTCTTGTATAGTAGATATTGAGGTTAATATATTTTGTGCTTGAAATGAGCACACTTTTCCTGCTAGGCCTTGAGCATGGGAGTTTGTGTTAACTAGTTAGAAGTTAGACTGGATTTGAAGCTTGTAGTTGCTAAGTTATCAGGGTTGAAATTTATTGTTTTCAGAGTTCAGACACTTAAATATTTCCTAGTTGTAACTTTTCTTTCTCTCTTTACTTGTCTTTGAGTCTTCGCTTTGTACTCTTCCTCAGAGAAAGTCTTTTTTTTTTTTTTTTGAGAAAGGCTGTCTTTTGAAGCTCTATGAGGTCTATTCTACTTTTAGTTTTACTCAAGGTTTTATAGCATGGGAGTGAAAGGTCAGGAGATGCTCTCTGATATTTTTATTAAGTCTCAATTTTAACCAGGTACAGCGAAACTAGGTCTTAAGGATGTGGCCTTCACAGATATTCCTGCCTTTTTTTCCAGAGGTAGAAAATTTTAAAATTTAAATCCTGTCTCCCTCCCTCAACCACAATAAGTAAGCACCTACTTCAGATTGTGGTTTGATGCTCATCCTTCTGCAGATGAATGTGTTATTTTTGAACATTTCTGGGGAACATTTTTTGTGGTCCTCTCCTTTGTCTTCCCTCAACTATAATGAGATTCCACCAGCACGTTCCCCTCCAGATAAGGTCACTTGTTTCCTACAGTGGTGATGGGGTAGGTGAGGTCTGGGTGGGTCTCAGCAGTAGTTGTTCCCCCTTTTATAACACCAACAGGGAAGCCTTTTCTGGATTTTTCCTGATCTTTTCTGCAAGAATTTTATGGAGATCCTGGAGAAGAAGCTTAAAAGGTGACAGGAAATACCTTACATATGGTCCCTCAGGTTTCACACTTTTCCAGCTCTTAATATTCCATTGGAAATTTACACTTTAATCTTGTGACCAGGTGTATGTGTTCCATAACATCTGTCCAAGGTTAGCAAATGCTCACTTACCGTTTCTCCCTGCAAGTGCCTGTGTGTCTACAATTATTGTTTAGGTAAAGTACCCTGAATCTCAGCTATTCAATTGATTCAAACAAAGTATTACATTTCAGGTTGTCCTGCTATTTGGGGTGTTGTTTAAGATGGGAGCCATGTTCTCTACACTTCTGAGCACATTGGGGTCCTTTTTCCTAGTTTTTGTTTGTTTGTTTGTGTAAATTGTTATTTACCTTAAAGTTCTGCTATCAAAAGAAGAGAAGTAAATTTGAGTTCTGCCCAAATTCCCAGTATAGCTCTTTGTAATTTTTAAACTGAGTTTCATTTGTTATTATTGAGTCTTGAGACTTCTCTCTGTATTGTGGAGCTCAGTATTTTCTCTGATATGTATTTGAACAATATTTTAGTTTAATCTGGCTTTTCTCTCCCTTTTCTATTTTCCTTCCATTTGCAGTCATGAGATAAACAGAAATTGTAAGTTTAAGGAAGTGCAAATCATCAAACATTTCCTTTAGGATTCTTACTTTTTGTGTCCTATGTAAGAAATCTTTGGCTAACCCAAGGTCACAAAGATTTTCTCCTGTATTTTCATCTATAAGTGTTATTGTTTTTGTTTTTACATTTAGTCCTGGAAACTGTTTTTAGTTAGTTTGTGTATGTGATGTTTGGTATGGATTGAGGTTTATTGTTTTTTTACATAGATGAACAATTGTCTCATACCCAGTTGTAGAAAAGTCTATTCTTTGTTCTTTGGATTTCCCTGGCAACTTCATTAGGAATTAGTTGACCACTTACGTGTTGCCCTATTTCTGGATTCTCTTCCTCTCATCTATGTGTCCATACTTTCACCAATATCCCACTGTCTTGACTATTGTAGCTTCCTAGTAAGTGTTTAACTTCTTTTCAAACCTGTTTTGGCAATGCTATGTTTTCCTCTTCCTATATAAATTTTGGAACCAGTTTGTTGATTTCTAAAAGTTCTTCTGGGATTTGGGTTGAGATTACATGGAATGCATTTATCACTATTGAGTCAATCTATGAACATGGTATATCTCTAGATTTATTTAGTTGTTCTTTGGCTTATGTCATTAAAGTTTCATTGATTTCGGGATACAAATCCTTCCCATTTTTGGTTAAATTTCACCTCTATGTATTATAGAGTTTTTTTTAATTGTTAGTGTTGTTTTTGTAAGTGATACTATTTATTAAATTTCATTTTCCAATTGTGAATAGCCAGCATACAAATTACAAGTGGCTTTACATATCACATTCTATTTACAGTGTATATTCCTCCATTAGGTGCATGTGCCATCATTTATTCAATCAAACTTGCTGTGTTATATCCAACATTTTGCAGTTACCCAGTGAATATCTTTGTGCCTATATATGCTCATAGTGTTGAAGCTGTGCCTTCAGAGTAATTTCAAAAAGTGTTTTTGCTAGGTTGAAAGGTAAATGCATATGAACTTTTGTTACCAAATTACCCCATGAAAGGGTTGTATTTTGCATCCCTACTAGCAATATGTTGTAAGACGCCAATTTTCTCCCACAGCCTCACCAACAGAATGTTTCACTTTTATTCATTCTCATGAATAGGAAATGGTATCTCTCTATAGTTTTAATAGACATCTATCTAATTAAAAGTGAAGTTGAGCATGTATTCATATATGTAAAAACTATTTTTATATTTCTCTTCACAAATTAGCTTTTTATGTTTTTTGCTATTTATCTATAGAAGGTTTTTAATGATTTTAATGATTTACTTCCATTTTTAAAATGTGTTCTTCTTTTTACCACAGTTGAACATTATGTGCTTTACACATTGCAAATATTTCCTCAAATATTATCATTTGTCTTTTGATTTAACTTATGCTGCTTTCTGCAAAGCAAGGTTTATTTTCACTTTCATGTAGTAAAATTTATCAATGTACTTTCTTATTGTATTTTGAATTTTAGTGATAATTATGAACTAATTCCTTTACTCATTCTGCATGGAAGGTGCAGCCAACATTTTTCTGTACAGGGCCAGATAACTAATATTTTACTTAGGTTGTTTGGCCCTAAGGTCTCTCTTGTGATTCATTACTTCCAGCATTCTAGCCCAAAAGCAGTCATTGACAGTTAGGAAATGCATAGGCATGGCTGTGTTCCAGGAATGTCGACAGCAGGTGTTCTACTGGAAATGTCTGAAAGGAAAAGTACTCTATTTTCACTTATTCTATTATTTAAATAAAAAATATGTTGTTATAATATGTTCAAATATGCCATAATAACTCATATATTCAAAGTATGCATAAAGAGAGTGAGCATTAGGCATGTTCCAAGCACTTGTAAGAAATTTATATGTATTCTATGAGTTCATCCTCTCACCAGTTCCTCCTGGTAAATATATTTATATTTTCCATTTTCCAGTGAGGAAATGGATTCAAAGACATGTTAAGCAATTCATTCAGAGGAAGACAGTTAATATGGGGGGGGGGAGTGGATATGTAACAAAGGGTCAGTGAAAAACTCTGAGGAATAGGGAAATGTGAAATAAAAATAAGTGTCGCTCCACAGTATATTATTCTAGGGAAGCGATTGACAAATATCTTCTGTAGAGGGCGAAAAGATAAAAATTTTAGGCTTTGTGGGTCTCTGTTGCAAATATTCAGCTCCGCTATTGTAGCATAAGAGCAATTATAGATAATTTGTAAGCATATGGTCAAGGCCAAGTTTCAATAAAACCTTATTTACAAAACCAGGGGTTGCTGGGGATGGACATAATTAGCAGACCCCTGTTCCAAGGTAACTACTATTGCCAATGTGGTTAATTATAGTTTTTTAGTTTTGCTTTTTTCTGGAGATATAAGTAGTAATATTATTACATGGGAAAACATAAATACGTGACCATTTTACATGTCATCTATACACTTTTATTTTATTATTTGTTATGCAGTTATATTTTAAACTATTTTATAAAACATTTATTATTAAATGTAAAAATCCAAAAATACTGATGGCAAGAGTGCTAAAAATACTGACTCTATCTTTAGCCCTCCATCTTGATCAAGTCTTCTCTTGGGGCTACATGTTCTGGGCCCTTGGAGGTTAATATGCATCCCTTAGAATTGCCTATCAAAGTCTAGATTAGGGCAGATTTGGTTTGTCCTTCAATAATTTATAAATTTTACTTATAATTCTTCAAAAAAGACATGTTTCCTAACAGTTACAGAGGATCCTGTCACTCAAAGCCTCCTAGATAAGGTATCCCTTTCCCTATTGCTCATCAGTATTATGTTTCATGGTTAAATGTATATTGAATAGTCAGGGTGGCTCCATCTCCTGAGGTTAGTCCTCATGTGTCCACAGTAATCTGATTTTGCACAGTTATTTTAAGAATTAAATGAAATAATCTGTATAAAGTATTTAGCACAGAGACTGGGAGAAGCTTAATCCTTCTTTTCATTCACTTCTCTTTAAAGGGCTCTTATTCTCTGAAACTATATTCCATTCTGGGTCTTCTTAGGGGTGTTAGGGAGTGTTAGGGGCCAGGTGAGGCCAGGTTGACACTCATCCCTCAAGGTCTTCCCACTGGGGACCCAAATCAAGTAGGCGTCATAATGGACAAAGTGTGGGACACAAGATCCTGAGTTTGCCCCCGGGAAGGGGTTGACACTGCTGTGGGAGGAATTCATTCTGCTTTCCATGGCATCTCTGCACTTGATAAGGTCTCCTCATTCTTAAAATGATACAGAATGAAGGTGTTGTCATGATCTCAAGAACCAGGGTTAAATTGCCAGCATGGCAATTAAATGGTCAGATAAACATGTTACCAAAAGTACCAAATTTTTGAAGTAAAGGATTTATCTCATCCTTTGAAAGTGGATTCTAAATCTGTGGGAGAGAAGTTTTTACACTGTGTGTTTCCCTATTTCTTGAAAATTCACAACCATCCAGATGTTAATCACAGAATTCAATTATACATAATTATTTCTTGTTTTATTGATTTGTGATGGACATTGCCTTTCTTTTCTTTAGACATGTAGGGAGTGTGTATTATCTTTCTTTTAGCCATCTAATCCTTATTCAGGATCTTTATTTTTCTTTGTACAGCCTTGGAAAATAAAGTCTTAGAGGTATATATCTACCATTCTGGAGGCACTTCATTTGCTCAGGGGTCTGTTCCAATGGAGCAGTGGTTGTTTTGTCCCAGTATTGATCCTTGAATGTGGAGTCAGGTGCTCTTTCTACCTCTAGGACACAGGATTTATTCCTCGGTCTCTCCTATCCCTGAAATAGCTGATTGTTTACCTCAGGATTTAATGGTCACTAGATTCCTTCAGGATGGCCAGAGACACTAACAAAAGGCACCAATTTTTACATTTGACAGATCTTTGCATCTCTGAGGAATAGTATGCCTATGAGTAAAATCAGAAATAACCCAATAACAGGGAAATATTTATGTAAAATGTATACCCTTTCTGAACCATTCAAGTACTAAAAATATCTTCCTCTAAATTGAGTTAACAAACAAATGGAGTTTTCTCTGAACCATCCACCCTATATTTTCAGAGTTCCCAGACAAGTGAATTTCAAGGAAAACAGTATCAAAATTCTTATACATATGCCATCATTGCTGATATTATGTGGGATTCACTGTCTGAGCAGAGCTGATGATGTCTTCCTGCAAAGCTCAGGAAATACTGCCAAGGGAGAGAGGCTCAGGCTGGGTACACAGCTGTGGTTGCCCATGTTGAGAAGGATGTGAGTGGGTCAGACCTGAAGATGGTTCTTATGCAGCTTCTCTTGTCAACTCTGATGCTGTGGATCCTACTCCAGCAGGAACAGTAGTACATGGCCTCATCTTCTTCTTGTAAGAAATTTATTTTCAAAGTTGAAGTGGAAGTAAGAGCATTTTTACTTGCCTCAAGTTTGTTTTTCCTCCCATCTAAAGATGGGACTTTGCTAGCGCTTGTTTGGACCCATGTTAGATGTTCTATGTCCTGCTCTGGTTTCTGTCGGTACCAGTGTATCACTTTAGTGTTAAAGTTTTGAGCATGCAACTTGCATAATATGTTAATGCTCTTATATTTTGTTCCAGAAATTGATATTTGAGGTTGTTCCAACCTCACCTGCCCAAGACCAACTGCAAACAAAGAAGAGAAATTTCCATGAATAAATGATATGGGAAAAGATAACAATAAATAATTTCTCGAGTCTTTTCTGCAGACTGATGTGACTTAGAGACAACTCACAGGTCCAGAGGGAAGAGAAGATGACCGCTTCCAGCAGTGGCATCCTGTTGGCCTGGCTGGATCCCCAGACACAAGGTAAGAAGTGAGATCCCTTTAGCAGGACTTGTCAGATCAGTGGCAGGAGGGTGGGCTGGTTCAGGTTTCTCAGAAGAAGTGGTGGCTTAGTAAGCTCTCTGAAGTTCTTCATGATTTGTCACCGATATGAGCAATTTGGAGCTTCCTGTGCCCCATGAGTGCTGGGCAGATGAGGTAAGAGGGCTCCCATCAGGAAATCTGGAAAGAAATTCCTGGTATGAATGTGTCCTTCTGGCTTAGATAGGATGGTTCTCACACTCACTCAGCCATTCCCCCTGATATCCAAACTGCAAAAACTTGGCTCAGAAACATGAGGACCAGCCTGCTGGGTTTGGCCTTTATGTCTATGAATTGCTGTTGATCTAGGACTGGGATGTGACAGACAGGATTCAGAGTCCTTTTAAAAAAAAAAAAAGATTTTATTTATTTATTCATGAGAGACAGAGAGAGAGAGAGAGGAAGAGACACAGGCCGAGGGAGAAGCAGACTACACGCAGGGAGCCTGACGTGGAACTCCATCCCGGGTCTCCAGGATCAGGCCCTGGGCTGAAGGTGGTGCTAAATCGCTGAGCCACCTGGGCTGCCCAAGATGAATCTATCAATATAAGTGTGGAAGGCAGATTTTGTTGTCATGAAAGTGACAAGCATTTCTTTAGTTTCAATTATTTAATAAGAGTTTGAGATTTTTTTGAGCTCCCAAACAATTGCTTACGTAGTAAAGAACACTGAGAACACAGAATTCATTCATCAAAATACTGATTCATAATTCATTTATCTAGACATGGATCTCTTTTATATTATTTGTTTTATTTAACTTATGTATGGCTGACTAACTGAATAAGTCATCAAACACCAGAGAATCCATTATTTAATCTAAGAACAAAAGCATTTTAAATAATCCACAAGTTCCTTTCTTAGCTCATCAAACAGAAAAGCACAGACTTTAAATGATAATCTCTAAACAGTTATCGAGTTTCCTGTTTGTTATCAAAGCAATAGGGCACATCCTGTTCTGTTAGGGATATGACCTTGGTGGCTTTGTGGAAAGTGAAAAGAAACAAACTAGATTTAATCTCCCCCCTACGCCCTAAATTATTTTACTAATTTGGGGACAAACATAACCCACTTTTGTGACCATCTTCTTGATTTCTTCCTTTTGCTCCTCTACAAGAATCATCTACCTTTCTTTACCTTGCTCTGGACCTTAAGAGGCAGACCCTCATGGGCTGCATCTATGGTGTTCCTTATTTTCTGGGAGCTGCTTTGAAGCAGTCATTGGGAGCATCAGCAGGAGATTGGGAAGTGGAAGCAGATTCAGCTAAGGGGTCCCTCCCTGACAGTGGCTTTGGGTTGGCAGCATCAAACTGCATCCAACATATTGTGGCACCTACTCCAGAGCTGGAGGTTTATACTCAGAACTAAGAGGGGCCGGCCAGTGGGAGAGGTCATTCTCTTTCATACCAACTAACCCACTGAATGAATTTGTTTCTTTTCTCCCAGAGCTCTGTTTCCACAGGCTTGGAAATCTAATGCCCAAGAAGGAATGCTTATGTCAGGTGACATGGTGATGGTTTTAAACTTCAGCTTTGAATGGCCAAGATCTGCTGGCAATCAGAGCAAAGATGTCCATTAGTGGAATGCATGGGGGTTAGCCAAAGGGGCAGAGAGCAGTGTGGAGAAACCAGGAGTGTCCATCCTGGGTGGGAAGCAAGGTTTCGGAGAACCCAGCCTTTATGCCCCTCAGCATCCATGCTTGTCATTTGACTGGGAGAGAAATGTGTGCCCACAAAGAAAGGGACACACAGAGTACTAACTGAAATTTTATCTTTTGCCAGTCTCCAGGTGAAGATCACATGAAAATGATTTTCTAGCAACATTTCCCCAAATTAGGAGGTCACATATTCAGGCAATAAAGGTGCCAAACATCTTTGCTGAAGGAAACTGCCTGTGTGCAACACTGTGTGCAGTTCTGCTAGATGTGATCTCATTCCTGCATATGCATGGGGATGCAAGAGACATCTTGCAAGACATCAAGCAAGAAATTACAGTACTTTGTTAATAAGAAGATGGCATTTTGGTGCCACTCTCTTTAGGACTTTGTATCTATCCTACACAGAGGAAAAGACAGTCTGGTCAAGAAGCTACTCTGAGCTCTCCAAGAATAAACCTTGTCTCTAACTTGGCAGAGAGCAATGGGAATTGAGAGAAAATAAAATTTTGTTTTCTAAATGAAGCCAAGGTTTGAGAAGAGGGGAGAAAAGTGGTCAAGATAGAGCCAGTTACAGGAATTTAAAATAACAAATTTCACATGTGGTGTCTAAGTGCTGAGTAATATGCAGAGATTTTCAATATTAAGAATCATGTGAATTCTTTTAAAATAAATTTTAAAATAGGATTCAAATATAATACAAAATTTCTATGAGATAATTTAGGGAATATGGAAATGACATAAAATAAGCTATTCTGATCCCAGTGTACCTAGGTGACCTCTTCAAAGTTGTGCTCTTCCTCTGTCAGGCTGTGTCCCTGGGCAGGTTCTCGTGACTGAACACCCAACACAAAACAGTCAACATGGATTCCCAGATGTCCCAGGCAATTTTTAGAATTATGATTTTTACAAGGTGAGTCTGAGGTAATAGCCATGAATTTTTCCAAAATACTAGCATGTGCAGGCAGTTGATAATAGACCTATGAAAATACTGATATTTAAAATATTCTGAAACTTAAAAAAAAATAATAAAAAAATAAAATAAAATATTCTGAAACTTAATCAGCCTTAATTTGGTAACATAATATTGGTCATGTTGTTCAGAGTCACTGTGTCTTTAACCACATCAGAAATGAAGTAAAATGAGTTATGCCCAAATTATCAAAATATTTTTTTAATTTTTATTTATTTATGATAGTCACACACACACACACAGAGAGAGAGAGAGAGAGAGAGAGAGAGAGAGACATAGGCAGAGGGAGAAGCAGGCTCCATGCACCGGGAGCCCGACGTGGGATTCGATCCCGGGTCTCCAGGATCGCGCCCTGGGCCAAAGGCAGGCGCTAAACCACTGCGCCACCCAGGGATCCCTATCAGAATATTTTGAGCTTCCATTATGCAAAATCCCCCACCATGAAGTAATGTAAGCCCTCAGTAAGATCAAAATATCAATCTCATTTCAACAGACACTAAGGGAGTCAACAACTGAACGTGGTGCTTTACATTCAAATAAGATGATTCCAGTGTTTTTATGAATCAGCAACTTAAATAACATTTGATTAGCACATGTTTACTTAGGACAGGTGGGCTGGGTGGCCTCTGGATGGTTTGCCTTTGGTGTGTGTGGCCAAAGTGTCCTTGGTGAAGCTCACCTTAGCCAAAATAGCCAAAAGGAGAAGGGCATGTGGAGGAAATGTCTCGAAAGTTGAACTTACACGGCCCCCCATAGGGTCGATTGCTCCATGCCCAAGATCACTGTCCTTCCAGTTATGTGTAACTGAAAGGTACTATTGAATCATCTTGATAAATTATAATTTAATTGACATGAGCTGACTTCTCCTGAGAGTGTCTTCATATTTAGCTAGTTTCTCCCTAACTAAAGTGTAATAGTCAGGACTCAGAGTCACTGCTCTATGGAGTCAGGCCCTGAGAGGATGCCACAAGAGGAGAGGGTTTGCTTGTATTAGGTAATGGGGAAGACGGAATGGAGGAACATCCCCCAAACAGACCAACAAAGATTTCTGCGCCTCCACCTCTACCCCTTCCTCACATGCTGGAAGTCATAGCCTTGATCCAGGCCTTCAAAAGAGTATGTGTCTGTGGGTGTTAGCTGGACTCTTATAAAAGAAGGCATTTCTTAATCATAAATCTCCCGGATCAAAAACAGAAGCTCATGGAGACAGATGAGGAGTGAGTGTCCCCGAGGGTTCAATTTTGTCTCAGTTATTTAGAATTTCTTTTCATTAATTATATTTACCAATGTTATTGAGCCATATGTAGACTTTGAAAATTCATTGAAAATGGGTTTAATTCAGCTAGACCTCCTCAAAGAGCTTTTACTTCTTCCCCACATTCAGCAGGAGTTTTCCTGTTTGGAGCTGGAGAACAGAAACACCAGTTTTCTTTCTTCTTTCTTTTTCTTTCTTCTTTCTTATTAATCACCTAACTTTATAGAAGGTAATGAACACAGTGCTATGTTATTTGTACAATTTTGTTTTAACACTGAAATCTGTCACACGATCGTAGAAGTTGAATCATCTTATTTTACAGACGAGAGAAAAGAAGTCCAGGGAATCTAATCCCCAAATCCCTTATGGAGTAGCATTCAAGCAGAATTCAAGCAGAAGTGGAAGGTGAGGGCCCTGGTTCTCATCCAGAGTTGATGCATCAAACTGCCTGAGGATCATGTCCCCCCACAGTGAACCCCAGTCATGCCAGTGCAGGAGGGTGCTGAGAAGTTAGCCTTACTGCTTCCTGTGCTTCTGCTCCGAGTCTCCACTGTAAAGTAACTAGTAGTGGGCGGGGCAACAGGACCATAGCCTCTGCTCAAGTTTGATCACTGCATGGCTGCCTTTGAGGACCACTAAGGGGCAGTGGTGGCCAGAGCCTCAGGATAAGCCCTTATGCCCTGCACCTGGGAGGGAGTCCAGACTTACCTGGAAACAGGAATGTGTTTGGAACAGCATGACCCTGTGTCCTACCAGGTGGACAGAAGCCTGGTGTGACCTCAAGGCTGCACCTGTTGAAAGGAGACTGCAGAGGGCAGGTTAGGGTCTGAGCCTCTGCTTCCCTGAGGCACCCGCAGGTACTAGTGAGAGAGAGGTGGGAGGAGGGAGGGGCAGAGGACAGGGTTAGGTCTGACCACAAGGGAGGGTGAGAGACCATCAGTACTCAGGGCACTGAGAAATACTAAGGAATGGTGGTACAAGCAGAGCTCCAGTGACAACAGTCCTTCATTGGATATAGATTATACCTGAGCACTGCGCTAATTACTTCTGCTCATTGTTGGATTAAATCCTGAAAATCACCCTGTGAGATGAATGCTACTCCCTCCCCCCCTTTAAAATGGGGAAGGCTTGGCTGGCATTTTAAGTAACTCTTCCAATGTGGCATGCCTAAGAGGAAGTAGGTGTGGATGTTAGCTAGTTCTTACTGGACACAAATCTCAAGCGTCAAATGGTCTCGTGGTACTAATGGAGCAGTGAGTATGCTTGGGAGGCAGGGATAAGCAGAGAACAGGGATCCTTGCTGAAAAGGGAGCAGCTATATTAGAGCCTTTCTCCCAGAGGGCTCATCAGAAGACTTAAATGCCCTAACATAACATGAGAGTTGTGTAGTCTCGGGCAAGCTGTTTCTCCTCCTTTTCCTTATTTGTCAAAAGAGACCTCATTTAGTTACAGGCAGTGTAAGTAGGGAATATGAGCAAAGCATGTAGCCTGTCCCAGATGCATAGAAAATACTTAAGAAATTTATTTATTTATTTATTTATTTATTTATTTATTTTAATTTATTTTTTATTGGTGTTCAATTTACTAACATACAGAATAACACCCAGTGCCCGTCACCCATTCACTCCCACCCCCCGCCCTCCTCCCCTTCTACCACCCCTAGTTCGTTTCCCAGAGTTAGCAGTCTTTACGTTCTGTCTCCCTTTCTGATATTTCCCACACATTTCTTCTCCCTTCCCTTATATTCCCTTTCACTATTATTTATATTCCCCAAATGAATGAGAACATATAATGTTTGTCCTTCTCTGACTGACTTACTTCACTCAGCATAATACCCTCCAGTTCCATCCACATTGAAGCAAATGGTGGGTATTTGTCATTTCTAATAGCTGAGTAATATTCCATTGTATACATAAACCACATTTTCTTTATCCATTCATCTTTCGTTGGACACCGAGGCTCCTTCCACAGTTTGGCTATCGTGGCCATTGCTGCTATAAACATCGGGGTGCAGGTGTCCCGGCGTTTCATTGCATTTGTATCTTTGGGGTAAATCCCCAACAGTGCAATTGCTGGGTCGTAGGGCAGGCATATTTTTAACTGTTTGAGGAGCCTCCACACAGTTTTCCAGAGTGGCTGCACCTGTTCACATTCCCACCAACAGTGTAAGAGGGTTCCCTTTTCTCCGCATCCTCTCCAACATTTGTTGTTTCCTGCCTTGTTAATTTTCCCCATTCTCACTGGTGTGAGGTGGTATCTCATTGTAGTTTTGAAAATACTTAAGAAATGTTATGCTTTCACCTTAAAACTGGACTGATTGCAGTAGATGATTTCTGGGGTCTTCATAGTGTAGGATTATAAGAACTATTATAGTCTTGGAAAATAGGTGCATGTGTGTGTATGTGTGTCTGTAGCCTGCATTGAGCCAGGGGGGCTGTGCAGACCAGGGAGCAGGACCAGGTGCTGCAGTTCCAGTGTCAGATGCTCAGAAATGATAAAGGCGGGGCCTCAGGAAGGGTCAGCTGAGGAATGCATCTGAAATGAAGCTTTGAGAAATAAAAGTAGTATTGACTGCCAAGGAAATGTGAAAGTATACCTGGGCCTTTTGGGTGTAGTTACGGAAATTATGCTAATGACAGCCTGTCAGCCTGGAAGAAGAAAGCAGTGGAGACGGTCAGGAAGGGTTGGCCGGGGCAGGAAGTTTGGGTCCTTCACACCCACCACCAGACCTAGCTTCTGAGCTCCTCCTCTTGGTAAAAACTGAAAGACAGATATGCTGAACTATAACCAAGATTGAAGTCTCAAATGCCCCAAAATGCAGGCTTTGAGGTTATACTGACTTGGTGAAGTGTTGACTAGAATATTCTGTTAAAAGAATATTCCAGAGCCATCATTCAGGCCCTCATCAGGTGTAGGGCAGTTGGGCCAAAGTGGTAAGTGGAAAGGAGTGAGCCGGTGGGGCTGTCATCGGCACAGCAAATGACAGGTGGAATGAGTCTGAATATAGATGTTGAGCAATGTGGGTGCTTAGAAATTGGGTAACACTTTTCTTTGCATTTTTCTAGATTTCTACCAATAAGAGAATCTTATTTAGGGGGGAATAATACACAACCATCTATTATTTGATGAAACTAAATTTTAGTTTGTGTTGTCAGCCTTCAAAAGTATTTTTCTCTTAATTATTGTTATCATTTGTTCAAACCCTGCTGAAAGCAAAGACTCAACAACTTTTGGTCATGACCAGCCTTAGCGTGTAATGAAGTCTGTCTCACACCTCGAGCCAAATACTCTCTTGAGTGTGTCATATGACAAAATAATATACAATGTATATTCTAGAATGTGATGTCCTTTATTCAAAGGAGAACTATCCATGGATTGGGGAATTCAGAGCCTCATAAGTGGTGGAGCACTCTGCCCCAGGGATTCAGAGCAAGAAATAGTTTTGTAGAGCCTTAGAAGCAGCCCAGGATGAGCTGGGAAGTCAGGGATTTCTTCACAAGGCTGGCAGGTCAGTCAGGGAATGAGGAGAGAGTATTTGGCTTAGTTTGATTGGCTGGGGTTGCGTATCTGATCTTATGTAGAACCAGGAAAACGTTACATATTCTTGGTGTCTGGGGCCTGGCTGGCTGGGATAGACTGTTTTTGATCAAGGGCAGCATTTACAGGGAAAGGAGAGTATCTAAGTTTTAGTTTGCTGATCTGACAACCCAGAGAATAGAGAGTCCACCCTGGACCTGGAAGTGCATTTCAACAAGTGACAATTGTTTTCCTGTCCTCTACTCCTCTTCCTGCTGTGGTGCATCTGTGCACTTTGTAAGTGGTGCTGAAAACTTATATAGTCTAAAAGGAATACATTTAAAAGCTATTAGCAGAAAACTCTTGAGCAGCACAGAAAGAGTAGCTAAGGCTTTCCCTCTACCCTCATGTGGAAAGTGGAGGGTTCTGAGCAAGACCTCCTGGTCCCCAGGAAGAAAGAAATCAGGTGGCTCTGAAGGGAGCAGTACTTCCTGTCCTCCCAGGTCATCCTGCCATGAATACAACTGCTCCGATGGCCCCTGACCTCAGCCCCAGGGTAGAGGCAGGTGGGTCAGAGCAGGTGTGGACTCAGGCTGACCCTGTACAAAGAGCCAGGTGATGAAACTTGGACCTTTTCATTTAACCTCTGAGACATCAGTGAGTTTTCTCTGACCTGGGACAGCTCCCTTCTGACCCTGGGAGAATCTGAAATCTAATGCAGTTTGACTTCTTTACTAGGTCCCATGGAATAAATTGGATGTCCACATGATGTGAACTCTTAGAAAACTGGACAAGATTGGAAAACCCAAAAGAGGAAAGCTATCAATACATTCCAATGAGTAGAATGTGGATAAAATATTCTTCCTTTTATTTTCAATTTCTACCTTTATAATACATTGTATTGAAAACAGTTAATAAAATCAGCTGTCTTTGTTAGATGAGTAACTCTATTATTACAACCAGTCATAAGTAGTGTGCTGGGGAATCATACTTTGCTAAGGAATCACAAAACTTAGTTCTAGTATCTGTTTTTAGTTAGTTTGTGTATGTGGTGTTTGATATGCATTGAAATTTATTATTTTCTACACAGAAGTTCAGTTGTCTCATAAACAGTGGAGAAAGGTCTCTCTTTTCTTCATTGGATTTCCCAATCATTGTTAGGAATTAGTTAAGTGCTTATGTGTTGCCCTATTTCTGGATTCTGTTCCTCTTATCTATGCGTCTATGCTTTCACCAATACTCCACTGTCTTGACCATTGTAGTTTCATGGCATTTTACGTACTTTTCAAAACTGTTTTGGCAATGCTATGTTTTCCTCTTCCCATATAAATTTTGCAACCAGTTTGTTGATTTCTATGAAGAGCTCTTCTGGGAATTTGGTTGGGATTACATTGAATGCATTTATCACTATTGAGTCTTCCAATCTATGAATATGGTATATCTCTAGATTTATTTGGTTCTTCTATGGCTTCTGTCAATAATGTTTTATTGTTTTTAGCATGGAAATCCTTCCCATGCTTAGTTAAATTTCATCTCATCTCTCTGTGTTATAGAGGTCTTTTGATAGTTATTGTTGTTACTGTAAATTATACTATTTTTAAAATTTCACTTTCTAATTATGAATTGCCACTAGATAAATTACAGGTGGTTTTACACCTCACATTCTATATAGCAGTGTATACTCCCACATTAGGTGCATGTGTCATAACTTATTCAATCAAATCCATTATATTTTGATATGTTATTTTCAAGATTTTGCCATTACCAAATGAAGCTTTTTGCATATAC
Source organism: Canis lupus familiaris (assembly GCF_011100685.1). Lineage (NCBI taxonomy): Eukaryota > Metazoa > Chordata > Mammalia > Carnivora > Canidae > Canis > Canis lupus. Next base: position 11,903,368 of record NC_049239.1, on the reverse strand, counting down.
TTGCTCATAGTATTGAAACTGTAGCTTCAAGAGTGAATTTCAAAAAGTGTTTTTCCTAGGTTGAATTATAAATGCATAAAAGTTTTTGTTAGATATTTCCAAATTCCTGCACAACAGGGTTGTATTTTGCATCCTTACCAGCAATATGTAAGATGCCTGTGATTCACCACCTCTGCTATTGTAGCACAAAAGCAGTCATTGACAGTTAGGTAATACATAGGTATGGCTGTGTTCCAGACATGTCAACAGCAGGTGTTCTGTTAGAAATGTCTGTAAGGAAAAGTGGTCTATTTTTTCCTTATTCTATTACTTAAAATAAAAGATTGAAGCATAGATTTAGTTATAGTTTGGGTTCTGTATTTTGTTATCTTATGATCAAATATGCCATAATAACCCATATATTCAAAGTATGCTTATGGAGAGTGAGTATTAGGCATCCTCCAAGCACTTGTAAGACTTTATATGTATTCTGTAAGTAAGTCCTCTCGACAGTTCCTCCAGGTAAATATATTTATATTTTCTATTTCCAAGTGAAGGATAAGAATCAAAGATATGTCAAGCAATTTATCCTGTGGAAGACAGTTAATATGGAGGGGGAGTGGATATGTAACAAAGGCTGAATATTTTAGGATTTGTAGATCTCCATTGTAAATATTCAGCCCTGCCTTTGTAGTACAGGAACAGCTATAGACAATGTGTAAGCATATGGTCAAGGCCAACTTTCAATAAAACCTTATTTACAAAACTGGGGGTTGCTGGGCATGGGCAAAATTAGCAGTCTTCCTGTTCCAAGGTAAACACTATTGCCAATATGGTTTATTACAGTTTTTGGGTTTTCCTTTTTTTCTGGAGGTTTAAATAGTAATACTATTACATGGGAAAATATAAATATATATCCATTTTACTTGTTATCTATACAGTTACTGTATTTTTTGTTATGCAGTTATATTTTAAATTGTTATAAAAACAATTGGTTACTAAATGTAAAAACCCAAAACTATTGATGGCAAGAGTGCTGAAAATACTGACTCTAACTTTGGCCCTCCATTTCAATCAAGTCCTCATGGGGCTACATGTTCTGGACCCTTTGGAGGTTAGAATGCACACCTGCCAAGGTTCAGATCAGGACAGACTTGGTTTGTGCTTCAGTAAATTTATAAATTTTATGTATATTTTTTCAGAAAACATATTTTCAAAGAGCTACATTGTATTTTTTCACTTCCAAGCCTCCTAGATAAGTTACCTCTCTCCCTATTGTTCATCAGTGTAAAGTTTCATGGTTAATGTGTGTTGAATAGTGAGGGTGGCTCCATTGCCTGAGATCAGTCCCCATGTGGCCTTGCCATCAAATTTTGCACTCTTGTTTTAAGGATTAAATTAAGTAATCTGTATAGGATATTTAGCACAGATACTGTGAGGAACTTAAACCCAATTTTTATTTACTTCTTTTTGGAAAAGTTTTATATTCTCTGACACTATATTCCATTCTGGGATCTTCTTACCATTGTTTTTGTAGGTGTGTAGGGGGAGGTCTCAAGTCTCTATTGAGACCCATCCCTTGGGGTCTTACCACTGAGGACCCACCACAATTATGAATCATAATGGACAAGGTGTGGGACACAAGATCCTGAGTTAGCCCCCTGGGAAGGGGCTGACACTGCTGTGGGAGGAATTCATTCTGCTTTCCATAGCATCTCTGCACTTGATAGGGTCAATGATTCTTAGAATGATACATAATGAAAGTGTTGTCATGATCTCCAGAACCAGGGGTAAACTGCTGGCATGGCAATCAAATGGTCAGATAAACATGTTATGAAAAGTACCAAATTTTTGTGAAGTAAAGTATTTATCTTATCCTTTGAAAATGGTTTCTAAAGCTGAGGGAGAAGAGTTTTTACACTGTGTGTTTCCCTGTTTCTTGAAAATTCACAACCATCCAGATGTTAATCACAGAATTCAATTATACATAATTATTTCTTGTTTTATTGATTTGTGATGGCCATTACCTTTCTTTTCTTTAAAGATGTAAGGAGAATGCATTATCTTTCTTTTTAACCATCTGGTCCTTATTCAGGATCTTTAGTTTACTTTGAAGAACCCTGGAAAACAAAGTCTTAGAGACATATCCACCATGCTGGAGGCTCTTGATTTGCTCAGGAGCCTGTTCCAATGGCTCAATCCTAGTTTTGTCCCAGTATTGATCCTTGAATGTGGAGTGAGGTGCTACTTCTAACTCTAGGATACAGGATTTATACTTTGCTCTCTCCTTTCCCCAAAAAGCTGATTGTCTACTTCAGGATTTCATGGTCAGTAGGTTCCTTCAGGATGGCCACAGACTACTGATAAAAGACATACAATTTTTATGTTTGACAGATCATTGCACTTATGTGGAGTTTTAATGCCTATGACTAAAATCAGAGAATAGTAATAAAAGGAAATACTTATGTAAAACATATACCCGTTCCTGTCTTCCTTCTGAACTATTCAGTACTAAAAATCTCTTTCTCTAAAATGAATTAATAGACAGATGGAGCTTTCTCTGAACCAACCACCTTGTATTTTCAGAGTTCTCAGACAAGTGAATTTCAAGGAAAATAGTATCAAAATGGTTATACATATGCTATCATTGCTGATATCATGTGGAATTCACTGAGCAGAACCAATGATGTCTTCCTGCAAAGCTCAGGAAATACTGCCAAGGGACAGAGGCTCAGAGTGGTCACCCAGCTGTGCAGCTTCTGTGGTTGCTCATATTGAGAAGAATGTGGGTGGGTCAGACCTGAAGATGATTCTTGTGCAGCTTCTTTTGGCAACTCTGATGCTGTGGATCCTTTCCAGCAGGCACAGTAGTACATGGCTTCGTCTTCTTCTTGTAAGAAATTTATACTCAAAGTTGATGTGGAAGTAACGGCATTTTTACTTGCCTCAAGTTTGTTTTTCCTCCCATCTAAAGAAGCTTGAGTAGAGCTTGTTTGGACCATTATTAGATGTTCTATCTCCTGATCTGGTTTGTGTCGGTACCAGTGTATAACTTCACTGTTAAAATCCTCAGTGATCACCTTGCATGATATGCGAGCAGTCTTATCTCTTGCTCTGGAAACTGATATTTCATGTTGTTCTAACTTCACCTGCCCAAGGCCAACTGCAAGCAAAGAAGAGAAACTCCAGTGAACAAATGATATGGGAAAAGGCAACAATAAATAATTTCTCAAGTCTCTCCTGTAGACTCATATGACTTGGGGACAACTTACAAGTCCAGAGGGATGAGATGATGATCACTTCCAGCAGTAGCATCCTGTTGACCTGGCTAGCTCCCCAGGGTACAAGGTAAGAAGTGAGGTCCCTGCTAAAAGAACTTGTCAGGCATTGGCAGGAAGGCGGGGCTGGTTCAGGTTTCCAGATTCTTTCACAAAAGTGTTGTATTTTGCATCCTTAGTAGCAATGTGTGAGATGTCTGTTTTTCCCATAGCTTCACGAGGTTATTATTTTTATTCAATCTTGTGAATGTGAAATGGTATCTCAATATAGTTTTAATTAATATTTATCTTATTAAAAGTGAAGTTGAACTTCTATTTATATTTTTAAGAACTATTTTTTATATTTCTTTTCATAAATTGGCTTTTCATCTTTTGCTACTTTCCTACAGGATGTGTTAAGTGATTTACTTCCATTTTTAGAATGGATTTTTATTTTGAGGATAGTTGACCATTATGTGCTATACAAGTTGCAAGTTTTCCTCATGGTTTGTCATTTGTCTTTTGCTTCATCTTATGCTGCGTTTTGCATTGCAAGTTTTTTTTTCATTTTCATGCAGTAAAATATAGCAATATATTTTCTTCTTGTATCTTAAATTTTAGTGATAGCTATGAATTCATTCCTTTACTCATTTTGCACAGAGACGCTGCCAACATTTTTCTGTACAGGGCCAGATTGCAAATATTTTATTTAGACTGTTTGGCCTAAGATCTCTCTTGTGATTTACCACCTCTGCCATTGTAGCACAAAAGCAGTCATTGACAGTTAGGAAATGCATTGGCATGGCTGTGTTCCAGGAATGTCAGCAGCAGGTGTTCTACTAGAAATGTCTGAAAGGAAAAGTGGTCTATTTTCATTTATTCTATTATTTAAAATAAAAAGTTGAAGCAAATAATAAGGTACAGTTTTGTTTCTATATTTTGTTATGTTCAAATATGCCATAATAACCCATATAATCAAAGGATGCCTAAGGAGAGTGAGCATGAGGCATGCTCCAAGCACTTGTAAGAACTTTATATGTATTCTGCAAGTAAGTCCTCTTGACAGTTCCTCTAGGTAAATATATTTATATTTTCCTTTTCCAACTGAGGAAAAAGAATGAGAGTTTAAACAATTTATCTAGAGGAAGACAGATAATATGGGTGGAGTGGCTATGTAACAACAAAGGGTCATTGAGGAAACTTGGAGGAATAGGGAAATGTGAAATAAAAATAAGTGCACTCCACAGTATATAATTCTAGGGAGGTGATTGTTAAATATTTTCTGTAGAGGGCGAAGAGATCAACATCTTGGCTTTGGGCCCCTGTTGCAAATATTCAGCTCTGCCATTGTGGTATAATGACAGCTATAGGCAATTTGTAAGCATATGGCCAAGGCCGAGTTTAAATGAAAACTGATTTACAAAACTGGGGGTTGCTGCGCATGGGCATAATTAGCAGACACTCTCTTCCAACCATTATTGCCAATGTGTTTAATTATACTATTTTAGTTTTCCTTTTATCCGTAGATATAGGTAGTAATAGTATTACATGGGATAATATAAATATATAATCATTTTACATGTCATCTATACAGTTCTATTTTATTATTTATTATGCAGGTATATTTTAAACTGTAATATAAACAATTTGTTATTAAATGTAAAAATCCCAAACTATTGATGGCAGGGGTGCTGAAAATACTGACTCTACCTTTCATCCTGGTCAAGTCCTCTCTTGGTGCTACATGTTGTGGACCCCTTGGAGGTAAAAAGGTGAAAGATTTATATGATCTGAAGAGAAACCAGAGTATCCCCTTGTAGGTTAATATGCACACCTTAGAAATGCCTGCCAAGGTCCAGACCAGGGCAGACTTCATTTGTCCTTCAGTAAATTTGTAAATTTTACTTATAATTCTTCAAGAAAAACATGTTCTTCTTTATAAACTATCCTGTACTTCAAAACCGTGTAGATAAGGTACCCCCTTTCCTATTGCTCATCACTGTAGTGTTTCATGATTATTGTGTGTTGAAAAATCAGGGTGGCTCCATCGCCTGAGATTAATCCACATATGGCCATGTGGATCATATTCTGCACTATTGTTTTAAGGATTAAATTAAATAATCTGCATTAAGTATTTAGCACAGAGATTGGGAGGAGCTTAATCTCTCTTTTCATTCATTTCTTTCCAGAAAGGGTTTATATTCTCTGACTCTATATTTCATTCTGGCGTCTTCTTGCCATTGTTTGTGTAGGCGTAGAGGGGGAGGTGAGGCCCATCCCTTGGGGCCTTACCACTGGGGACCTACCACAATTATGAGTCATAATGGACAAGGTGTGGGACACAGGATCCTGAGTTTGCTGCTGGGAAGGGGTTGACACTGCTGTGGGAGGAATTCATTCTGCTTTCCATAGCATCTCTGCACTTGATAGGGCCAATGATTCTTAGAATGAGAAACAGAATGAGTGTGTTTCATGATCTCAGGAACCAGGGGTAAACTGCTGGCATGGCAATTAAATGGTCAGATAAACATGTTACCAAAAGTACCATTATTTTTGTGAAGTAAAGGATTTATCTCATCCTTTGAAAGTGGTTTCTAAAGCTGTGGGAGAGGAGTTTTTACAGTGTGTGTTTCCCTGTTTCTTGAAAATTCACAATCATCCAGTGACTAATCAAATAAATTGGTCCTCAAAATTATTTTTGTTTTATTGATTTGTGATGGACATTACCTTTCTTTTCTTTAGACATGTAGAGAGATTGCATTATCTTTCCTTTTAACCATCTGGTCGTTAATCAGGATCTTTAATTTGCTTTGTAGAACCCTGGAAAACAAAGTCTTAGAGGCATATCTATCATGCTGGAGGCACTTGATTTGCTCAGGGGCAAGTTCCAATGGCTCAATCCTGGTTTTGTCCCAGTATGGATCTTGAATGTGGAGTAAGGTACTGCTTCTACTTCTAGGATACAGGATTTTTACTTTACTCTCTCCTTTCCTCGAAATAGCTGATTGTCTACTAGAGGATTTCATGGTCAGTAGGTTCCTTCAGGATGGCCACAGACACTATTAAAAGGCATCCAATTGTTACATTTGACAGATCATTGCACTCTGAGGAGTTGTAATGCCTAGAAGTAAAATAAGAAGGTAATAATAACAGGGACATTTATGTAAAATATATACCCCTTCCTGTCTTCCTTCTGAACCATTCAAGTACTAAAAATCTCTTCCTCTAAAGTCAGTTAACAGACAAAATGATTTTTCTCTTAACCGTATATGATGTATTTTCAGAGTTCCCAGAAAATGAATTTTGAAGGAAACAATATCAAAATGTTTATATATATACATTATCTTTGCTGATATCATGTGGGAGTCTATGAAGTCTCCCTGAAAGCTCAGAAAATAATGCAGAGGGAGAGGCTCAGGCTGGGCACCCAGCTGTGCAGCTTCTGTGGTTTCTCATATTGAGAAGAATGTGGGTGGGTCAGACCAGAAGATGATTCTTGTGCAGCTTCTCTTGGCAACTCTGATGCTGTGGATCCTATTCCAGCAGGCACAGTAGTACATGGCTTTGTCTTCCTTTTTTAAGAAATTTATATTCAAGGTTGAAGTGGAAGTAGGAGCATTTTTACTTAAGTTTGTTTTTCCTCACATCTAAAGAAACTTGAGTAGAGCTTGTTTGAACCAATATTAGATATTCTATCTCCTGATCTGGTTTGTGTCAGTACCAGTGTATAACTTCATTGTTAAAATCCTCAGTGACTACCTTGCATGATATGTGGGCACTCTTATCTCTTGCTCTGGAATTTGATATTTCAGGTTGTTCCAATTTCACCTGCCCAAGGCCAACTGCAAGCAAAGAAGAGAAATTTCCATGAACAAATATTATAGGAAAGGCAACAATAAAGAGTTTCTTGAATCTCTTCTGTGACTGACATGACTTGGGGACAACTCACAAGCCCAGAGGGGTAAGATGATGACCGCTTCCAGCAGTAGTATCCTGTTGGCCTGGCTGGATCCCCAGCAAAAAGGTAAGAAGTGAGGTCCCTCTTAACAGCACTTATCATGTCATTGGCAGATGGGCGGGCTGGTTCAGGTTTCTCAGAAAAAGTGGTGACTTAGACAGTTTCCTGGGTTCTTCATAATCAACGAAGGAAATGAGCATTTTGTGGCATCCTCCCCATGAATGTTGGGCAGATTGGGTAAGAGGGATCCCAATCAGGAGATCTGGAAAGAAATTCCTTTTGAATAGGTTCATCTGGATTAAGTAGGATGGCTCATATCCACTTAGCCATTCCCTCTGGAATCCAAAACTGTAAAAGCATTGCTCAGGAACATGAGGACAGGCCTGCTGGCTTTGGCCCCTATGTCTGTCTTTCTCCGATTTGCAGTTGTTCTGGGAATGGGATGTGAAACCCAACCTGAACTCCTTGGTAACATAGCACAACAGAACTCAGACAGTGAAATATCTCATGAGGTTACAGAGTATGCTTTGTGCACAAGCATTTTTAAAGTTGACTGAAATGTCACCAGCTAGATTAATACACAAGAATCAAATTTTATATTTAATTTAGGTGTCTCTACAAAGGGACTAGACTACAACTGCTGGGGATACATGAGTCTGAGCAGTCTCTGGAAAGCAGACTTCTACTCGCTCTGTCCCTTGAACTGTCTCATGAGCAGGATGTCACAGACGGGATAATTTTCAAAGCAATGTTATGTGGAGTAGAGTGGTCAGCTTTATAGCTAATATCTATTAAAGTCTAAAGTCCATTGTGGCCTTGCAGTTTTTGAGGCAATGTTGTAAATGCCTTCTTGCATTATTTTATGTAATACATTCTGTAGGCCCATGAAATAGCTGTTATGATTAATCTCCATTTCACAAATGAGGACTGTGGCAAAGATAAGGAACTCCTACAAAGACACAGAGACAGGAAATAAGAAAACACATATAAGTAACAGTTCCATAAGGAAATTCTTATAAAAATGAATTATAAAAATGACAATACAAAGCACCCATCATTTAATTTTACTTTGATCATTTGCTACATATTTATAATTTGTAAAATATTTATTTATTTGTGAGAGAGAGACAAGAGAGTGCACCTGTGTATACATGGGGGGAGGGGCAAAAGGAGAGAGAGAGAGAATCCCATGCAGACTCCATGCTGAGCTCTGAGCTGGATGTAGGGCTGGATTGCAGGACCTTGATATCAGGCCCTGAGCCAAGAGTCCAACACTTCACTGATTATGCCACCCAGGCGTCACTCTGCATATTTAAAAATGGAAATAGGAATGCTTTCAGTTATATATATATATATATATATTTTTTTTTTTTTTTAAAGAGAGACTCTTTTTTTCTAGAAGATTTTATTTATTTATTTATTCACGAGAAAGAGAGACAGAGACAGACAAAGACACAGGCAGAGGGAGAAGCAGGCTCAATGCAGGGAGCCTGACGTGGGACTTGATCCCAGGTCTCCAGGATCACGCCCTGGGCTGAAGGCAGAGCTAAACCACTGAGCCACCCAGGCTGCCCCTAAACATAACATTTTTAAGGGAGATTTTTCATATTTGGTTTTTATTCTCTTAATTTTAACCAAATAAAGTTAACCACTTCTTATTGTGAGCAATATTGCAGGTCTTTAAATTATCTATGAGAATATTTTTAATTGACAGAGATAATCAAACTTCCTCCTCTACCACTTAACCCATTTAGTTAACTTCATATTTTGAAATACATCAAGTCCTTAAAACGTTATTGTGAATATTATTATTGACCTATAAAAATAGGCACTCTTCTATACTACTTACCCCCTCGGATGTCAGCTGAGTTATTTAATTGTTCATGTCTGAGTTTCTACATCTATAATTAGTGTAGTAAATGTCCTTCAGAAAGTTAATTTATGCTATCATGCTAAAAATGATAATAGACACAAAGTGCATCTGTGCCTGGAAATATGTTCCTTTGATGCTTTAAAGTTATATTTTTATTATTATTGGAAAACAATAAGACTTTGTTAAACAATATTTTGATTCTAAATATTCTTGTAGTCCCTTTTATGAAAATATATAAACTCAGAAAAGGAATTAAGAAGGATGTAACGCACCCATATTCAGCAAGCAAAGTATCAAATCAACTTCTCAATGCAGTCACCATGATTGACCTGGAGGTCCTTTACTCTCTTGTCCATTCACATATGAAGAGTTTTCTGTACAGTACACATCAGTGGGCAGAGAGTGGAGGAATGCAGCTCCAAAGACAGTAATCAAGGAGCATCAATTTGTTTTCCATCTCAATGCTTTCTTTTGCTCAATAAACAGTTTTTGTTATGCCTATCTTTCCTGGAGAAAAAATCTAGGGATCCAGAAGTCAGAAAAAAATGATTGCATAATAGTCTTTGCAGAAAATCATCTGCAGATTGTCTCTAAGTTCATAGAACAGGGATCAATGTTAATAACTTTGTGTGGTTCCGGGAAATGGAATATGCTTCAGATCAAGAAAAGAAAAACTTAATCGTATGGAAGGTTAAATTCTATTTCCCCCAACATGTCTTCCTCAAAAAATTGTGTGTTTGTTTTGTTTTGCTCATCACTCTGGATCGAGAGCTCAGATGCTGTCATTAGACAGATCCGGAGTCAGATTCCAATTTGCTGTTCATTATCAGAGGACTTAATTTTTCCAAGTATCACATTTCTAACTACAAAATACTTATAAAATTGAGATGATGATACTAATAATGGCTATCTCAGGTATGGTTACTGGGATTACAGAACAGAAAGTATACGAAGAACTTAATACAGTGCCTAGTGCATAAGGAATACCAATTACCAATAGCTGTCATATGTTCTTATCACCTCATTACATTATGTGTTTTCATTTTCATATGGAACTCCACTCCTTGACGGAATGGCTGCACATTCACCTTTGTACACAGAAACTAATGAATTCTTTGTTTTTAATTGACTAAGGAAAGAATAGAAGTAGAGTCAATGAAATCTGTTGGCCCATTGGCTGCAAATTTCTTTAAAAAAATTTTTTTATTAGAGTTCAATTTGCCAACATATCGCATAACACCCAGGGATCATCCCGCCAAGTGCCCCCCTTAGTGCCCATCACCCAGTCACCCCAACTGCCCACCCACCTCCCCTTCCACTACCCTTTGTTCATTTTCCAGAGTTAGATGTCTCTCATGTTTTGGCACCCTCACTGATATTTTCACTCATTTTCTCTCCTTTCCCTTTATTCCCTTTCACTAATTTTTAAATTCCCCAAATGAATGAGAACATATAATGTTTGTCCTTTTCCGATTGACTTATTTCACTCAGCATAATACCCTCCAGGTCCACACACGTCGAAGCAAATGGTGGGTATTTTCGTTTCTAATGTCATTTTCCATTGTATACATAGACCACATCTTCTCTATCCATTCATCTTTCGATGGACACAGAGGCTCTTTTCACAGTTTGGCTATTGTAGACATTGCTGCTATAAACATCGGGTGCAGGTGTCCCTGCGTTTCATTGCATCTGTATCTTTGGGGTAAATCCCCAACAGTGCAATTGCTGGGTCGTAGGGCAGGTATATTTTTAACTCTTTGAGGAACCTCCACACAGTTTTCCAGAGTGGCTGCACCAGTTCACATTCCCACCAACAGTGCAAGAGGGTTCCCCTTTCTCCGCATCCTCTTCAACATTTGTGATTTCCTGTCTTGTTAATTTTCCTCATTCTCACTGGTGTGAGGTGGAATCTCATTGTGGTTTTGATTTGTATTTCCCTGGTGGCCAGTGAAGTGGAGCATTTTCTCATGTGCTTGTTGGCCATGTCTATGTCTTCCTCTGTGAGATTTTTCTTCATGTCTTTTTCCCATTTCATGATTGGATTGTTTGTTTCTTTGCTGTTGAGTTTAATAAGGTCTTTATAGATCTTGGAAACTAGTCCTTTATCTGATAGGTCATTTGCAAATATCTTCTCCCATTCTGTAGGTTGTCTTTTAGTTTTGTTGACTGTTTCTTTTACTGTGCAGAAGCTTTTTATCTTGATGAAGTCCCAATAGTTCATTTTTGCTTTTGTTTCTCTTGCCTTCATGGATGCATCTTGTAAGAAGTTGCTGTGGCCAAGTTCAAAAAGGGTGTTGCCTGTGTTCTCCTCTAGGATTTTGATGGAATCTTGTCTCACATTTAGATCTTTCATCCATTTTGAGTTTATCTTTGTGTATGGTGCAAGAGAATGGTCTAGTTTCATTCTGCATGTGGATGTCCAATTTTCCCAGCACCATTTATTGAAGAGACTGTCTTTCTTCCAATGGATAGTCTTTCCTCCTTTATCGAATATTAGTTGCCCATAAAGTTCAGGGTCCACTTCTGGATTCTCTATTCTGTTCCACTGATCTATATGTCTGTTTTTGTGCCAGTACCACACTGTCTTGATGACCACAGCTTTGTAGTACAACCTGAAATCTGGCATTGTGATGCCCCCAGCTATGGTCTTCTTTTTTAATATTCCCCTGGCTATTTGGGGTCTTTTCTGATTTCACACAAATCTTAAGATGATTTGTTCCAACTCTCTGAAGAAAGTCTATGGTATTTTGATAGGGATTGCGTTAAATGTGTAAATTGCCCTGGGCAACATTGACATTTTCACTATATTAATTCTTCCAATCCATGAGCATGGAATATTTTTCCATCTCTTTGTGTCTTCCTCAATTTCTTTCAGAAGTGTTCTGTAGTTTTTAGGGTATAGATCCTTTACTTCTTCGGTTAGGTTTATTCCTAGGTATCTTATGCTTTTGGGTGAGATTGTAAATGGAATTGACTCCTTAATTTCTCTTTCTTCAGTCTCATTGTTAGTGTGGAGAAATGCTACTGATTTCTGGGCATTGATTTTGTATCCTGCCACGCTACCGAATTGCTGTATGAGTTCTAGCAATCTTGGGTGGAGTCTTTTGGGTTTTCTATGTAGAGTATCATGTCATCAGTGAAGAGGGAGAGTTTGACTTCTTCTTTGCCAATTTGAATGCCTTTAATGTCTTTTTGTTGTCTGATTGCTGAGGCTAGGGCTTCTAGTACTATGTTGAATAGCAGTGGTGAGAGTGGACATCCCTGTCTTGTTCCTGATCTTAGGGGAAAGGCTCCCAGTGCTTCCCCATTGAGAATGATATTTGCTGTGGGCTTTTCATAGATGGCTTTTGAGATGCTGAGGAATGTTCTCTCTATCCCTACACTCTCAAGAGTTTTGATCAGGAATGGATGATGTATTTTGTCAAATGCTTTCTCTGCATCTATTGAGAGGATCATATGGTTCTTGTTTTTTCTCTTGCTGATATGATGAATCACATTGATTGCTTTATGAGTGTTGAACCTTGCATCGCAGGGATAAATCTCACTTGGCCATGGTGAATAATCTTCTTAATGTATTATTGGATCCTATTGGCTAGTATCTTGTTGAGAATTTTTGCGTCTGTGTTCATCAGGGATATTGGTCTATAATTCTCCTTTAAGGTGTGGTCTTTGTCTGTTTTTGGAATTAAGGTGATGCTGGCCTCATAGAATGAGTTTGGAAGTACTCCATCTCTTTCTATCTTTCTGAACAGCTTTAGTAGAATAGGTATGGCTCCTTTTTTAAACGTTTGATAGAATTCCCCTGGGAAGCCATCTGGCCCTGGACTTTTGTGTCTTGGGAGGTTTTTGATGACTGCTTCAATTTCCTCCCTGGTTATTGGCCTGTTCAGGTTTTCTATTTCTTCCTCTTCCAGTTTTGGTAGTTTGTGGTTTTCCAGAAATGCGTCCATTTCTTCTAGATTGCCTAATTTATTGGTGTATAGCTACTCATAATAAGTTTTTTAAATCGTTTGTATTTCCTTGGTATTGGTGATGATCTCTCCTTTATCATTCATGATTTTATTAATTTGAGTCTTTTCTCTCTTCTTTTTAATTGGCTAATGGTTTATCTATCTTATTAATTCTTTCAAAGAACCAACTCCTGGTTTTGTTAATCTGTTCCACAGTTCTTTTGGTCTCTTTTTCATTGAGTTCTGCTCGAATCTTTATTAACTCTCTTCTTCTGCTGGGTGTAGGATCTATTTGCTGTTTTTTCTCCAGCTCCTTTAGATGCAAGGTTAGCTTTTGTATTTGAGTTCTTTCCAGTTTTTGGATGGATGCTTGTATTGCGATGTATTTCCCCCTCAGGACTGCTTTTGCTGTATCCCAAAGATTTTGAATGGTTGTATCTTCATTCTCATTAGTTTCCATGAATCTTTTTAATTCTTCCCTAATTTCCTGGTTGACCCTTTCATCTTTTAGCAGGATGGCCTTTAACCTCTATGTGTTTGAAATCCTTCCAAACTTCTTCTTGTGATTTAGTTCTAGTTTCAAATGGCTGCAAATTTCTAATTCTACTACTTCCAGAATATAATGGCATTTTTGGTAATTACTCTGTAACTTCAATTTTGAAGTTAAAAAATACAGGCAACAGAACTACAGTAGCTAGAAATGATCAGCTTGTGATTGAAACATGCTTAAATGTTGACACAAAAGTGGAAAAAAGGTAGTTTAAGAAATTACAGAAAAGATGAATCAATTAACACAAGAGTGGAAGGCAGATTTTGTTGACATGAAAGTGGCAGCCATTTCTCTAGTCTCAATTGTTTTGTAGTTGAGATTTTTTTTCACTACTGCATACTTGCTTATTGTATTAAAGAACATTGAGAACACAGAATTGGATTCATCAAAAATTTTTATTCATAAGTCATTTATTTACACCTAGATCTCATTTATATTATTTATTTGACTTATGTATTACTGACTTACTGAATAAGTCACCAAATACCAGAGAATCCATTATTTAATCTGAGAATGAAAGCATTACAAATAATCCACAAACTCCTTTCTTAGTTCATTAAATAGAAAAGCACAGAATTTAATAATAATCACTCAACACTTGTCAAGTTTCCTGTTTTGTTACCAAAGGAATAGGGCACATCCTGTTCTGTTAGATATGGGACGTTGGTGGCTTTGTGGAAAGTGAAATGAAATGAACTAGATTTAATCTCCCCCCTACTCTCTAAATTGTTTTACTAATTTGCAGACAAATATAACTCACATATTTGACCATCTGCTTGATTTCTTCCTTTTGCTCCTCTACATGAACCAAGGCTCTCTACCTTGCCCTGGCCCTTAAGATGGAGACCCTTATAGGATGGATCTTTGGTCTTCCTTATTTTCTGGGTGCTTCTTGGAAGCAGTCAATAGGAGCATCAGGAGGAGACTGGGAAGTGGGAGCAGAGTCAGCTCAGGGCTCCTTCCCTGACAGTGGTGGAACTCAATCCCAGGACACCGGAATAAGACCTGAACCACCACTGAGCCACCAAGAAGCCTCGTGAATTCTTTTTAGAATAAATTTTAAAATAAAATTAAAAAATAATACAAAATTTCTATGAGACAATTTAGGGTATGTGGAAGTGACAGAAAAAACTATCCTGGTCCTAATGTGCTGAGGTGACCTCTCCAAAGTTGTGCCCTTTCCTCTATCATGGCTGTGTCCCTGAGCTGGTTCTAGGAGCTGAACATGAAAAGCACCTGACACAAAACAGTTAACATGGATTTCCAGGTATGCCAAGTAGTTTTTTGAATTGTGATTTTTTACATGGTGAGTCTGTGGTAAATAGCCATTAATTTTTCCAAAATACTAGTATTTGTGGGCAGTTGGTCATGGACCTAATGAAAATCCTGATATTTAAAATACTCTGAGAGTTAATCCACCTTAATTTGATAACATAATGTTGGTCATATTGTTCAGAGACATTGTGTCCTTACTCACCTCAGAAATGAAGTAAAATGAGTTCTGCCCAAATTATCAGAATATTTTGAGCTTCCATTATGCAAAATCCCCCACCATGAAGCAATGTGAACCCCTTAGTAAGAGTCAAAATATCAATTTCACTTCAACAGAGGAGTCACCAACTGAACTTGGTGCTTTACATTCAAATAAGATTATTCCAGTGTTTTTATGAATCATTGATATTTATTTATTTATTTATTTATTTATTTATTTATTTATTTTTTAAAGATTGTATTTATTTATTCATGAGAGACACACAGAGAGAGGCAGAGACATAGGCAGAGGGAGAAGTAGGCTCCACGCAGGGAGCCCAATGTGGGACTCGATCCTGGGACCCCAGGACCACACCCTGGGCCAAGGCAGCGCTAAACTGCCAAGCCACCCGGGCAGCCCCTGAATCAGTGATTTAAACAACCATTTAATTAACAAATGTTTACTTAGGACAGGAGGGCTGGTTGGCATCTGGAAGGTTTGCCTTTGGTGTGTGTGGCCAAAGTGTCCTTGGTGAAGCTCACCTTAGCCAAAAGGAGAAGGGCATGTGGAGGAAATGCCTGGAAAGTTGAACTTACACCACCAACCCCAAAGGGTTGATTGCTCCATGCCCAAGACCATTGTCTTTCCAGTTGTGTGTAACTCAAAGGTACTATGGAATCATCTTGATAAATTTTTTTAAAGATTTTATTTATTTAATCATGAGACACACAGAGAGAGAGAGAGAGAGAGAGAGAGAGAGAGAGAGAGAGAGAGAGAGAAGAGAGAGGCAGAGACACAGGCAGAGGGAGAAGCAGGCTCCATGCAGGGAGCCCAATGTGGGACTTGATCCCGGAACTCCAGGATCACGTCCTGGGCCGAAGGCAGGCGCTAAACTGCTGAGCCACCCAGGGATCCCCCATCTTGATAAATTATAATTTAATTGACATGAGTTGACTTCTCCTGAGAGTGTCTTCATATTTAGCTAGTTTCTCTCTAACTAAAGTGTAATAGGTCTCAGAGTCACTGCTCTGTGGAGTCAGGCCCTGAGAGAATGCCACAAGAGGAGAGGGCCTGCTTGTATTAGGAAACGGGGAAGACCAAACGGTGGAACATCCCCCAAGTAGACCAAGATAGGTTTCTATCTCTCTACCCTTACCTCTTCCTGCACATGCTGGAGGTCTTAGCCTTGACCGAGGCCTTCCGTAGACGGTCAGGGTGTTAGCTGGGCTCTTTCATAAGAAGGCATTTCTTTTTTTTTATTTCATGCAGAACATCTTTATTTGATGTTGATAGTGGCCAAGGAGCAGTTGGCCAGGCAAGGTGCTCCTGTCATATGCTCTGACACTCCAGATTGCTGTCTCACCACACCTGTTATGGCAGTTTTCAAGGGGGAATGGATAAAGATCAAAACTAATTTTTAGGACCATCTGTCTTGCATTATTTTTTTGTCTTACATTTTTTTAAAACAAGTCTTGTCATATTTAAAGAAACTTGCATACATAAATGCATGCATATTGATATATAAAAATATACAGAAAATCCTAGCTTTGCCTGTTTCAATATGCATGAATTTCAGTTACCACAGTTTAGTGAAATAATACCATGCTCTTAACAGTATATTCCATATTTCCATTACCAACATATACTAACTGTTATTACAAAAAGTACAAACTTCACTGCTGGCTTTTGAAGTCCACAAATCACTATGTGAGTGACAGACATACATCTTGATCAGTGACTAATCACATTAATTCCTTCCAGATCTGTCAATAATTATTTATTGTCTGTTTGCTTGTTTTTCAGATTATACACCCAACAAAACTCATAGTTGAGTTGCCTCTTTGTCTTCCAGTGACAAACCCAAATATAATTTCTATAAAAATGAGTAACTGAAAAAGGGTACTGGCCAACAATGATGGGAGTGCAACCAAAGCATTCCTTTTTTTTTTTAAAGGTCTTTCTTAATCATAAATTTCTCACCACAAATACAGAAGCTCTAGGAGACACATAAGGAGTTAGTGAACCTAAGGGACCGATTTCCTTGAGATCACTTAGAATATCCTTTGATTAATCATAGTTACCAATGCTATTGAGCAGTATAGAGACTCTGAAATTTCAACTGAAAATGGGTTTAATTCAATTAGACCTCCTCAAAGAGCTATTACTTCTTCCCCACGTACAGCAAGAGTTTCTTGATCAGGCTAGAGAACCAGTAATACTTGCTTTCTTTCTCTCGTTCATTACTTTTTTTTTTTTTACCCAGCTAACTTTATAAAAAGGTAGTGAACATAGTTTTATCTTATTTGTACCATTTTGTTTTAACACTGAAATCAGTCACACAACTGTAGATGTTAAATCATCTCATTTTACAGAGGAGAGAAGAGAAGTCCAGGGAATCCGATCCCCAAATCCCATATGGAGTAGAGTTGAAGAGTAAAGGTGGAGGTCCCTGGGTCTCATCCAGTGTTGATGCATCAACCTGCCTGAGGATCATGTCCCCCCCCCCCCCCCCGGAGCTGAGGCCCAGACATGCCAGTGCAGGAGGGTGCTGAGAATTTAACCTTACTGCTTCTTTTACTTCTGCTCTCGGACTCTCAGCTGCAAAGTAAGTAGCAGTGGGCAGGGCAACAGGACCATAGCCTCACTCAAGTCTGATCACTGCATGGCTGCCTTTGAGGACCACTAAGAGGCAGTGGTGGTCAGAGCCTCAGGAAGCCCTTATGCCTTGCACCTGGGAGGGAGTCCAGACTTACCTGGAAACAGGAAAATGCACAGGACAGCATGACTCTGGTCCTAACAGGAAGACAGAAGTCCGGGGTGACCTTAAGTCTGTACCTGCTGGGAGGAGACTGCCTGGGTGGTGGCAGAGGCAGGTTAGAGTCTGAGCCTCTGTTTCCCTGAGGTACTTGCAGGTACTTTAGAGAGAGGCGGGAGGGAGGGAGGGGCCAGAGAGCAGGGATACTTCTGATCACAAGGGGGGCGATGAGGGACCATCTATGGCCAGGATGTTGAGAAACACTGAGGAATGTTGATGCAGCGAGGGCACCAGTGACAACAACAATCCTTGGACATCACTACACCTGAGCACATACTAAATGGTTTCTGCTCATTGATTGAATCCCGAAAATCACCCTGTGAGATGAATGTTGCTTCCCTTCCTTTAAAATGGGCAAAGCTTTTGCTGGTATTTTAAGCAACTTTTCCTAAGCAGTATGGGTAAAAGGAATTAGGTGGTGATGTTAGCCAGGTCTGACTGGACACAAATCTCAAGCTTCAAATGGTCTTGATACTAATGGAGCAATCGGTGTGCAGACTGCTCGCGAGGCTTGACTGTGCAGACAAGTACAGAGCAGAGATCCCTGCTAAAAAGGCAACAGACATCCTGAGGTAAATTGGAGTATTTCTCTCAGAGGGCTCATCAGAAGATTTAAATTCCCTAACATAACTTGGTTCTTATGTAGTCTTGGGCAAGCATTTCTCCTCCTTTCCTTATCTGTCAAAAGGGACCCCATTTAGTTGCAGGCAGACTGAGCAGGGAATGCAAGCAAAGCATGTAGCCTGTCCCAGATGCATAGAAAGTGCTCAAGAAATGATGGGGGTTGGTTCACCTCAAAACTGGACCGATTGCTGTAGATAATTTCTGGGGTTCTCATAGTGTAGAATTATAGGGAATATACAGTTATGGAAAAATCTGATGTGTGTGTGTGTGTGTGTGTGTGTCCGAAAGAAGAAGCCTGCATTGAACTAGGGGGCAGTGCACTCTAGGGGGCAGGACCAGGTGCTGTACTTCCAGTGTTAGATGCTCAGAAATGGTTAAGGCAGGGCCTTGGAAGGATCAACTGTTAAAAGGTTCTGAAATGAAGATTTGAAAAATAAAAGTCGTATTGACTTCCACCTAAATGCGAAATTCCTTTGTAGTTGTGCCCTGTTTACCAGGACCTCATGGGTATTGTGATATCAATTAATTATGCTAATGATAGCCTGTCAGCCTGAAGGGAGGACAGATATGGTGGGCTATCACCAAGATTTAAGGCTCAAGTGTTCCAAAATGCAGGCTTTGAGGTTGTGCTGAGTTGGTTAAGTGTTGACTAGAATATTCTGTTAAAATAATATTCCTTTGAGATATTCCTCAGACGGCATCTAGGGCAGCTATGCCAAAATTTTAAGTGAAAAGAGTGACAATGGGGGTGACATCTGCACAGCAAAGTGACAGGTGGAAAGAGTCTGAATATAGAAGTTGAACAATATGGGTGGGGAGAAATTGGGTGAACTTTTCTGTTCCCATTTTTCTAGATTTCTATCAATAGGAAAATCCTACTTTTGGGGGATAATCCATGACCATCTATTGTTTTATGAAAATAAATTTTGGTTTATGTTGTCAGCATTCAAAATTCTTTTTCTCTCAATTACTGTTACCATTTTTATTCAGACACTGCTGAAAGTAAAGACTCAATATCTACTGGCTCACATCTATGATCACCCTTAGTATATAATGAAATCTGTTCCAAACCTCCAGCCAAATACTCTCCTGGGTGTGTCAAATGACAAGAGTAAAACAATTCAGTGTCTAGAGTATGATGTCCTTTATTCAAAGAGAACTATCCATGGATTGGGGAGTTCAGGGCCTCATAAGCAGTGGAGCACTCTGCCCCTGCGAATTTAGGCAAGAGGGAGTTTTATAGAACCTTAGAAGTAACCCAAGGGCAACAGGATGGATGAGCTGGGAGGTCAAGGATTTCCTTACAAGGCTAGTAAGTCAGTCAGGGAATAAGGATAGAGTATATGGGTTAGGTTGATTGGCTGGGGTTGCATATCTGATCTTATGTATACATGGGAAATCATTACAGATTCTTGATGTTTGTGGCCTGGCTGGCTGGGATATTCTGTGTTTCTGGTCAAGGGCAACATTTACAGGGACAGGAAAGTCCTTGAAGTTTTGATTTGCTGACTTGACAACCTAGAGTGTAGAGGATCCATTCTGGCCCTGGAAATGCATTTCATCAGTGACAATTATTTTCCTGTCCTCTATGTTCTTCCTGCTGTGATGCATCTGTGCACTTTTGTAAGTGCTGCTGAACAGTTTTATTTGTCTAAAAGAGATACACTTTTAATTATTATTAGCAGAAAACTCTTGATCAGCACAGAAAGATTAGCTAAGGCTTCCCTCAACCCCGCTGTGAAGAGTGGAGGGTCTCCAGGAAGAGAAATCAAATCAGGTGGCTGTGGAGGGAGCAGTACTTCCTGTCCTCCCAGGTCATCCTGCTGCTGCCATGAATACAACTGCTCTGATGGCCCCAGACCTCAGCCCCAGGGGAGAGGCAGGTGGGTCAGAGCAGGTGTGGACTCAGGCAGACCCTGTGCAAAGAGCCAGGTGCTGAAGCTTCAACCTTTTCATTTAACCTCTGAGAGGCTGGCCTGCTCTCCCTCACCTGGGACAGCTCCCTTCTGACCATGGGAAAGTCTGAGATTCAATGCAGTTTGACTTCTTCACTAGGTCCCATGAGATAAATTCGATGTCCACATGATGTCATCTCTTAGTGAATTGGGCAAGCTTAGAAAAGCCAAAAGAGGAAAGCCATCCATATGTTTTTATAAGGAGATGGTGGATAAAATATTTTTTTGTATATTCATCTTATACCTTTATAACACATTTTACTGAAATAAGTTAAAAAAATCCATTGTCTTTTGTTAAATGAGTAACCCCATTATTAATACCCAGTTATAAGTAGTGTGCTGGGGAACCACACTTTGCTAAGGAATCACAGAAACTTTGACAATTACAGATGAAAAATGTGGGGACCGGGGAAGGTTGACCTTGATGGGCCACTTTGGCATGAAGATTATTTTAAGTTAAAAAATCAAAACCTAGCAGATGCAGGAAAAGCTTGTGCCTCTCCCTGAACTGCTAAAATTTATACTGGAAAGGAGAGCCTGTGGCAGCAAGAGACCTATTAATAGAGACTCCCCTTTGCTTAAGGGATCATCTGCAGCCTTGTTCCTCTAAACACCTCCTCTCACATTCCTGCTCCTGGACCCCTTGTGTCCTAGACCCTGCCTCTCTCCTTAGCTCTTATAAGCTGCCTGTTGCCTCATTGTTTTGGGACTTTCCATGTCTGTGTGGACCCCTCATATGTATTTCTATTTAATTTGATCTTCTCCTTTTAATCTGGCTCATATCAATTTGATTCCAAATCCAACTAGAAGGACAACAGCAGAGGAAAGTCTTTCCCCAAGAAAAAGAAAACCTTCCTTACAGAAGCTCATTGTTCCTCATCTTTAAGGATGAAAAAACAGCTCCCCAAATGCAAGTGACTCATTCAGTATCACAGGACTATGAGCAGCTGAGGCAGGATTAAATCCCCCACCCCTCCTCTGTACTGTGTGCCTCTCTCATCAGGTGGATCTGGCATTTCAAACTCAGTCACTATATCAGAGCACCCAGGACATGTCAGGTATGGGGGTCAAGTGCCTTTCAAACATTAACCCTAGTTTATAACCCTTGAAAATAAAATCTCAGGTGCACATGAGTATTCTCGGTCAACAGATAATGACAGGCTCTTAGACATTCTTCACCAAGGACTCCTCTAAAAAGGTGAGTGAATTTGACAATCATTGAACCTGCTTTATTAGAAGAAATTTGGATCAGTGATGTTGGTGCGCTTTTGGCTTTTCTCAAAGGTAAATGGATGTGTGTGTGTGCATGTTTGTGTGTGCATGAGCACATGCACTGGTGCACATAGTAATTCAGTTTGTCAGAGGTTTTCTGTTCCTCCTAATGTAAAAAATAAGCCTCACATAGGGTTGCCAGACTTAATGAAAAAAGTGCAAAATGTCTTTCTTCTGGAAAGATCCGTGAGGCCGCAGGAAGGCACACCAGCTCCAGTGGAAGGCTTCCAGGTGACTCGGGCGGCATCATCGCTGAGCGCAGCCCTCTGTCCCTCTCTGATCTCTCAGCAGCTTTCCCTCCGACGCTGTCACCGCCCTGTCAGGAGCAGGAGGCCGAGGTGACAGCAGTGTGACAGCATGGTGCACGGAGCCCAGGGCTCCAGTTGTGCGGAGGGACTGTTAAAAATCCAGATTGAGAGAGGGCCTGCTTGGCAATTATAAGCACCACTCAGATATAAGTCAAGAATCTCTTCATGGTATTGCTGGGAATGTCAGCTAGCTATCTGTTTAATAAAAACCACAGGCTTGCTTCATGTGATTTTTTTTAAGGGTCTTGGAACTGTTCGAAGGTCCACGCGCCACTGGGTTTGAAAGAGAAATCTGAAAACACCAAGAGTGGGCGTGGGTAGGACTTGCTGGGTCAAGGCCATTTGGAATAAAACATTGCTACAGATTCACCAACATAGGGCCCGGGGATGTGTGTACAATGGTTTGGTGACCTCAGAACTTGAGTCAGAGTAGCTGGGAGAGAGAGAGGTGGAAAGAACTTTCACACTGGTAACCACATATCCTCTAGAAATCCACTGAGTGGAAAAGAAAAATCTGCCTTTGGCTCAGGTCGTGATCCTGGGGTCCTGGGATCGAGTTATGTATCGGGCTCCCTACATGGAGCCTGCTTCTTCCTCTGCCTGTGCCTCTACCTCTATCTCTGTGTCTCTCATGAATAAATAAATAAAATCTTAAAACAAAACAAAAAACCCAAACCATCTCTGTGGACACTTCTGGAGAAGGCCACTTTCCCATCCTCCTCCCCCTCATCCTTTTTTTTCAGGGCTTTGGACGATCAAGGATCTTGAAATTTTCTGAAGTAAATATTTTGATGACTCTTATTTGGTGTGGAAATGTTTTTCAAAGGCTCTGAACCAGGACCAGATAACTAAATAAGCACCATTTATTTTGGAAGAAGTTAATTTCATGTAGGGATCTTACAGACAGGTATGAATGGAGGAGCTCCCAAATTGCACAGCCTATAAATTAGACCCTGGAAAAATCTTGGGTCAGTAAGAGCTATTTCCCTATCAAGATTTATCAAAGTCAGGAATCTACCAAGAGAATTGAAACCATGAATCACAAACACCTACCAAATTCAGAAGTCTAATAATGTTCATTTCTGGTCAGCTTATATTGTACACAGAATTATATAGGGAAAAAAAGAGTAATCAGGTGAAAGATGTTAAGAATTCTTTTCCATAAACATTTTGCCAGTGATTGGGTTTTCCTATTCTATATGATCTATTAATTTTGTTCAAACAAATATAAACTTACCAAAAGTGGCCCGGAAATGTGACTGCTGTGAGAAGAAATCACTGTTTATGAAAGTTGTCATTTTTGGTGAACATAGATGTTAGTACTTCCTGGCACTTAATGTCAGCCTATAAACCTAATGAGTATCAGAATGTAAAATGCCTCTTCTTCCAGGAAGCTCCCTCTGGCTGCAGGGTGTGTATGGTTGTGTGTGTGAGCGTGCCTGTGTGTGTGTGTAGTGATTTGCTAAAATACTGTTCCTGCAACTGTGTTTATACTCACAGAGCTTGACACCCCATGTCCCCTGATCCCTGTTCTGTCAGGCTCCTGCTGGTATCACCCTGGTCAGGGGTCATGGTGCTAGGAGTCCTAGTTGGGGGGATGGAGAGACTAGGCCCAGGTCCTGTGGGATGATCCCTGGGCTCCCTAACCACTAGGGGGAGCCCCGGCTCTGCATTTCAGGGGTCCCTTCTGTGGGGACAGTGCCTTTGCAGGTTGGACCTTGTGGGGACAAAACTCGGTTTCCCCACACAGTGGCCTGCTAGACCCTGGGAGGAGGGAGAGCACCAGCAGCCAGTGGGGTCGGGAGCCACGGAGACGCCCATGTTGGCCAGTGTCGGTTCAGGGGCTGGGGACAGAGTGGTGTGGGCAGAGCTTTTCCAGGCATTGGGAGCTTCTGGCTCAGACAGGGATCTTTGGGAGCAGGTTCCTCCCAATGTAAAAGGTCTAATGCGAATGGTGCTGGATGATGTGTCTGTCAGTTGATGACAGCAGTGACTAGTGCCCTTTACTCCCAGAGCAATCCTGTCACAGGTACAGTACAGCCTCCCACATTTTCTAGAAGGAAGAGCCTGGAAGTCATGATCTGACACACTTGGCAGGGTTAGGGGGACATCGGGGCTCCATCCCTCAGTGGGCCCAGCAGAAATCCCGAGCAGGTGGATGACAGGCTGGTGAGAGAATGTGGTCCTCTCTCGAGCTATAAGGCCAGGCTTCCTCAGAAGATGTGGGAGCCCTGGGGGAAAGGACATCCCAGCCACAGAAACAGCCAGCACCTCTCTGCATGAATGGTGGAGGAGGGGGGCAGCCAGCCAGACAAGTGCTCAGCCCCCTTTAGCTTCCCCATCCTCCTGCGAGGAGCGGAGGGGTTCCTAGCACTGTGGGATCCTGAGCCCTCCCAGGCAGTTATCACCTCCCTATGGGCTGGGAGCTCCCTGGACACTGACCAGGAAATCCCCATGACGGACTGAGCTGCAAGGTTCATTATTGGGCTGGAATCTTCTGCAGGATGATGTGAGTGGAAGTCCAGGGGCCGCACCTGCCCTCCTGCTGGTGACATGATCCAGGCTCCGTGCAGAGACCCAGGCCATCTCAACACATGCTGTGATTATGCTCGGTCACTCATCCGGCTTGGTTTGCCCTAAGAAGAAAAAAAAAGGCTTTTTAAAAATTATTTGATTTATTTTCCTGTGAGAGAGTGAGTGAAGGAGAGTGCAAAGGGCCAGGGGCAGAGGGAGAGGCAGTCTTGCCGCTGAGCAGGGAGCCCGATGTGGGGCTCAACCCTGGACCCTGAGTTCATGACCGAAGCCAAAGGCAGATACTTACCTGACTGAGCCACTCAGCCACCTCTGCCTAAGAAAAAAAGTCTTATGTCCTAGAGAAAGTTAACCATGAATATGTTCCCAAAGAACAGTGGAGGATAAATAACCCTGTAAATGTTCTTTTTTTTTTCCGTTTTTTTTTTTCCTTTTTTTTTTTTTTTTTTTTTTTTACAGAGCAGAGATCTATAAGGGCATAATTATTATTCAAGAGGAAATTTTAAAACACCTGAATCAGATCAAGATAATTCTGTGCTGTGCCCTCTGTCCTTCTATGAAACCTTTCCTGGAGCAGGGGCAGGGAGAGCTCATGGAAGTTGCTTCTGTAATTGTGTGTCAACATCAAATTGACTTGATTGAAAGCACGTCAACTATTAACGTGACTGAGGCTTGAGGCTTGAAAGTTTATGTGATTTAACCAAGTTCAGAAGAAATAATACAGCAGAACACGGGATGAATGAAACAGTTTACAACAGCCTGTATTTTCATGGTCTACAGCATATTAGGCCGAGTGCTCCCCCAACTTCTCTCAGCGTTGCCTCCCCTGGGGCCCTGAGCCTCTCTGAGATGGTCCCTGTCACCACGTGTGAGTTTGCTTAGCTCCCACCTCAGGCTTCCTCCTCTTTTCTGTGCTTTTTAAATTCCTTTCTTATCTGTGGGCACCTTTTTATTGAATAGCTTTTTAAAAAATCATCTTAATAATGTTTTATTTATTTTATTTATTTTATTTTAAGGATTTTATTTATTTATTTATTCATGAGAAATGCAGAGAGAGAGAGGCAGAGACACAGGCAGAGGGAGAAGCAGAGAGCTCAATGTGGGACTCGATCCCAGGACCCCAGGATCACGACCTGAGGCAAAGACAGATGCTCAACCACTGAGCCACCCAGGCAGCCCTATAATGTTTTATACATTTATAAAAGGCTATTGTGCTTTACAAATTACATTTCTCTACTGAAATCCATACTTTAGGCCATTTGTCTGACATGACCGGGAATTTAGATTTGCTTTGGGCTTTGGTTGTGATGATGCTGTTGATTTCTGCAGGGAGGACGGTGTTCCCCAAGGAGAGATGCCATAAATACTGAGTCAAGGAATCATATGAATAACAGGCAATTTTTAAAACTAGTTGGAACTGTTCATAGCTTATTAACAAAACAGGTTTTTTGTCAAGAGATTTCAAAATACTTTTTTTTTTTTTTTTAGTTTTATTCCCTCCTGAATCTGAAGCAGGTAAAAAATGTGATTGTCATTTGTGTTTTCATTCATCACTCAAAAGCCCAGTCCTCCCTCCCTCTCCTCCCTCCCTCTGCTCTCAGAACACTGAGCAGACATGGAGCACAGCAGGCATGGAGACAGGAAAGTAACTGAGACCTGGTCTTGCTGTGGGACCCGTGGTGAGACCCATAGTGTAAAATAAATGTCTCTGAGGGCCACAGACCCTGTGATGTGCCCTCTGCATCTCAGAAGACAGGCAGACCAGGGGAAGGGGCTGGATGTTCTCTGATTACCTGTCATGCCCTCACCTGACCATCCTCCAGGACCCCACTGTGAGGATGGAGCTCTGTCTACCTGGTTGCTGGTGATGGAGACCAGAGCCTCCCTGGAGACCCGCCCTTTCTCAGGGGCTCTTGTCCCATTGCTCACTGGGCCATGTCCACCCTCTGGATTTCTGCTTCTTATGTCTCATCATTGTCCCAACTCCTGCTTTTCCACCTTCCATTTAGCATCTCCTGCTTCGGTTTTTGCACCAGCCTCCTACCTCCTGCCACAGTCACCCTGTCCCAGCCCCACCAGAGCCCCATGTGAAATAGAACACTAGCCTTGTTCCATTGGTTCCTGAAGCCAGTCTAGGACTTGAAAGTCTCATTAACCCTGTTTTAGAGATGATTAAATATAGGCACAGAGAGGGAAATTTGTGCAAAGTCATACAAAGAGTAAGAGATGGACTTAGGATATGAACCCGGCTCAGGGCTGGAGTCCATGCTCACAGCTAATCCATGTGCGGCCTTTCAGTATTAATGGAAACACAGTGTTGATCACATCTTCCCTGTGCAAAAGCCTTCACTTGTGGAAAGGATCAAGGAAGTCATGGGTCCTCAGCCTTCCAGAAAGCACCATTTGACCTCACTTACCAGTTGTCCAACCCTGTCTGTCTCCTTGTATTCCCTTTTTAGCTTTGCTGAAGATGTCATGAGCCAAAGCCTCCAGGCCATTGCTCAGCTTGCTTTTCTATCCTTCCCACTGTTCCTCTGCAGCCCTACTGTCCACTCACAGGAGAGAAGGCTTCTCCCACCCCACCCCCACCCCGGGGCTGCTGGGAGGGTGTTCTCTGCATTTCCTTAGGAACCTCTCCCACAGCCCTGTCATCTGTGCTGGCTCCCTGCCCTCAGCGCTGACCCGGCTGTTCCTACCATGCAGATGGGTACCTGAGTTAGAGACTGCATTATTGTATTCCCAGCATTGAGCTCAGTGAGTAATTGAACTCACACACACACACACACACACACACGACGGTACAGCAGATTCCAGGCAGAAAGACTCATGTGAGTGATCAGAGACACAGCAATGGGACCCAGCGAATCAGGGAACTCCAAGTAACATGATATTCTGGACTCTTGATATTGCATCTAAATGTAGGTTAAACAGGAAAGCATAGAGTTAGATGAAATACAGATGTGAATTTGCAGAAAATTAATTTCTCAGCTAGCGAAACCTCAGAAGTATTAAACTCTGTATACCTCAATATGAGGCTTATTACAAGGAGAATTTTTTGTAGGTCGTAGGACTTGTTCTTTGGAAGAAAGGAAGTTCACAGTTTCATGCATGTTTTTGCATAGCGTTTATTTTCTAAGACTAATAAAAGTATTAGGAGTAATGTGTTCACTTAACTAGAATTTCAGAGCAGCAGGATAATAATGGGAGGAAAACCTCTGGAGACATCATTGTGAATCAGATTTACAGTTCCAAATCCACTGGCTCTGACTTTCACCCCCACCTAGTGGTGTTGGGAGCATTTCCATTTCATTGGATTATGGAGCTGAAGTAGGACAAACCTGGTCAGGGTGCTCTGCTGGGAAGCTGCTTTGTTCAAGACAAAATGCAAGTGTGTAGTAGGAGAGAAGGAGTGTTCAAAGTGACTTACTTTATTGTATTATATTTTCATTGTCTGACCTTCAAGTTAGGAAAGAATTATACTTAAAAACTGTAATTGGAATTAATGTGCTGAGGACAGAAGACTACTCTAAAGCACCGCTGGCTCAGGAGGCAAGTGGCTGAAAATTTAACAGAACAGGCATCTGTGCTTCTGCTGCCCTGGAACTGATGCGGCGCTGGTTGGCTCCTGGTGGAGAAGAGGGCATCTGGGGGCAGCTTGCCTTCTCCTGACTTTCTTTCTCTTACACCTACTGTGGTGCTGGCACACAGTAGATTTATAGCTGTGGAAGGAATGGATGAAAAGAAGAGAAGAAAAACATGAGACTCGCCAAAAATTAAAATATTTGCATTTTTTCTTGTAAAAAATGGCTTGAATTTTAATATCTTAGAGACTTGATAAATTAGCACCTTTTTGTTAGATTTACTTTTAAAGAATATGAAGGGGGTTTGCTTGCAGTTTTGCGTGTTGGTCTAACTGTGTTCTGCTTACCTGTGTATTCAATGGAAGGACGAGGAGGCAGAATCTTCTTAGAAAACTGAGTTAAAGGTGTTATGTGTGGTCAGACAGCTGAAATGAACCAGTCATGATGCTGAGGAAAGAGCAGTTGGTCACCCCTTGACTCATGGGAAGACTGATTTAAAATTGCAATTGAATAGCTCAATTGCTTAATATTATCTGTGCTAAGCATATGTGGATGAAGATGCTGAAATTAGAATTTGACACTGTCTACACATTACCAGCCATACAAGCTGGTTTGCCTGGAACAGTCTGGCTAACTCTCAAGGCCCCATGCCAGTGTCGGGAACGCCTTTATCTCTCAGCAGTGCTCCTAATTAGATGATCATTATATAGTGACTTCGTGTACAGTGCGTAGATTGGAACACAGTGTTGAAAAGTATTAACACATTATGGCTAAGGATATTACCTAACCTTAATTAAAAAAAAAAACAAAACAGTTTTTTGTGAGGTATAATTTGCATAGCATGGTCATCCATTGTAAATGTGTGATTGCATGGTTTTTAGTAAATTTTTACTTTTTAAATCAACACGGTGTGTAATTTTAGAGCACTTTTATCATTCTAAGATGTTTCTTTATTTCCAGCTAGCCCTCACTCCTACTTCTAGTCCCAGGTAAATCATGATCTGCTTTCTGTATTGAAAATTCGCCCTTTGGGATGCCTGGGTGTCTTAGCGGTTGAACGTCTGCCTTTGGCTCAGGGAGTGATCCTGGTCCTGGATCAAGTCTCACATCAGGATCCCTGCATAGAGACTGGTTCTTCCTCTGCCTATGTTTCTGCCTCTCTCTGTGTATCTCTCATGAATAAATAAATAAAATCTTTGAAAAAAGAAAATTTGACCTTTATGGAAAATTTATATAACTGCAGAATATGTCATTTTTTTTGCATGCGGCTTCTTTTTCATAGTATGATGTTCTTTTTTTAAATTTTTTTTTATTGGTGTTCAATTTACTAACATACAGAATAACCCCCAGTGCCCGTCACCCATTCACTCCCACCCCCCGCCCTTCTCCCCTTCCACCACCCCTAGTTCGTTTCCCAGAGTTAGCAGTCTTTACGTTCTGTCTCCCTTTCTGATATTTCCCACACATTTCTTCTCCCTTCCCTTCTATTCCCTTTCACTATTATTTATATTCCCCAAATGAATGAGAACATATAATGTTTGTCCTTCACCGACTGACTTACTTCACTCAGCATAATACCCTCCAGTTCCATCCACGTTGAAGCAAATGGTGGGTATTTGTCATTTCTAATAGCTGAGTAATATTCCATTGTATACATAAACCACATCTTCTTTATCCATTCATCTTTCGTTGGACACCGAGGCTCCTTCCACAGTTTGGCTATCGTGGCCATTGCTGCTATAAACATCGGGGTGCAGGTGTCCCGGCGTTTCACTGCATCTGTATCTTTGGGGTAAATCCCCAACAGTGCAATTGCTGGGTCGTAGGGCAGGTCTATTTTTAACTCTTTGAGGAATCTCCACAGAGTTTTCCAGAGTGGCTGCACCAGTTCACATTCCCACCAACAGTGTAAGAGGGTTCCCTTTTCTCCGCATCCTCTCCAACATTTGTTGTTTCCTGCCTTGTTAATTTTCCCCATTCTCACCGGTGTGAGGTGGTATCTCATTGTGGTTTTGATTTGTATTTCCCTGATGGCAAGTGATGCACAGCATTTTCTCATATGCATGTTGGCCATGTCTATGTCTTCCTCTGTGAGATTTCTGTTCATGTCTTTTGCCCATTTCATGATTGGATTGTTTGTTTCTTTGGTGTTGAGTTTAAGAAGTTCTTTATACATCTTGGAAACTAGCCCTTTATCTGATATGTCATTTGCAAATATCTTCTCCCATTCTGTAGGTTGTCTTTGTGTTTTGTTGACTGTATCCTTTGCTGTGCAAAAGCTTCTTATCTTGATGAAGTCCCAATAGTTCATTTTTGCTTTTGTTTCTTTTGCCTTCGTGGATGTATCTTGCAAGAAGTTACTGTGGCCGAGTTCAAAAAGGGTGTTGCCTGTGTTCTTCTCTAGGATTTTGATGGAATCTTGTCTCACATTTAGATCTTTCATCCATTTTGAGTTTATCTTTGTGTATGGTGAAAGAGAGTGGTCTAGTTTCATTCTTTTGCATGTGGATGTCCAATTTTCCCAGCACCATTTATTGAGGAGACTGTCTTTCTTCCAATGGATAGTCTTTCCTCCTTTATCGAATATTAGTTGACCATAAAGTTCAGGGTCCACTTCTGGGTTCTCTATTCTGTTCCATTGATCTATGTGTCTGTTTTTGTGCCAGTACCACACTGTCTTGATGACCACAGCTTTGTAGTACAACCTGAAATCTGGCATTGTGATGCCCCCAGATATGGTTTTCTTTTTTAAAATTCCCCTGGCTATTCGGGGTCTTTTCTGATTCCACACAAATCTTAAAATAATTTGTTCTAACTCTCTGAAGAAAGTCCATGGTATTTTGATAGGGATTGCATTAAACGTGTAAATTGCCCTGGGTAACATTGACATTTTCACAATATTAATTCTGCCAATCCATGAGCATGGAATATTTTTCCATCTCTTTGTGTCTTCCTCAATTTCTTTCAGAAGTGTTCTATAGTTTTGAGGGTATAGATCCTTTACATCTTTGGTTAGGTTTATTCCTAGGTATCTTATGCTTTTGGGTGCAATTGTAAATGGGATTGACTCCTTAATTTCTCTTTCTTCAGTCTCATTGTTAGTGTATAGAAATGCCATTGATTTCTGGGCATTGATTTTGTATCCTGCCACGCTACCGAATTGCTGTATGAGTTCTAGCAATCTTGGGGTGGAGACTTTTGGGTTTTCTATGTAGAGTATCATGTCATCGGCGAAGAGGGAGAGTTTGACTTCTTCTTTGCCAATTTGAATGCCTTTAATGTCTTTTTGTTGTCTGATTGCTGAGGCTAGGACTTCCAGTACTATGTTGAACAGCAGTGGTGAGAGTGGACATCCCTGTCTTGTTCCTGATCTTAGGGGAAAGGCTCCCAGTGCTTCCCCATTGAGAATGATATTTGCTGTGGGCTTTTCATAGATGGCTTTTAAGATGTCGAGGAATGTTCCCTCTATCCCTACACTCTGAAGAGTTTTGATCAGGAATGGATGCTGTATTTTGTCAAATGCTTTCTCTGCATCCAATGAGAGGATCATATGGTTCTTGGTTTTTCTCTTGCTGATATGATGAATCACATTGATTGTTTTACGGGTGTTGAACCAGCCTTGTGTCCCAGGGATAAATCCTACTTGGTCATGGTGAATAATTTTCTTAATGTATTGTTGGATCCTATTGGCCAGTATCTTGTTGAGAATTTTTGCATCCATGTTCATCAGGGATATTGGTCTGTAATTGTCCTTTTTGGTGGGGTCTTTGTCTGGTTTTGGAATTAAGGTGATGCTGGCCTCATAGAATGAATTTGGAAGTACTCCATCTCTTTCTATCTTTCCAAACAGCTTTAGGAGAATAGGTATGGTTTCTTCTTTAAACGTTTGATAAAATTCCCCAGAGAAGCCATCTGGCCCTGGACTCTTGTGTCTTGGGAGGTTTTTGAGGACTGCTTCAATTTCCTCCCTGGTTATTGGCCTGTTAAGGTTTTCTATTTCTTCCTGTTCCAGTTTTGGTAGTTTGTGGCTTTCCAGGAATGCGTCCATTTCTCCTAGATTGCCTAATTTATTGGCATATAGCTGTTCATAATATGTTTTTAAAATCGTTTGTATTTCCTTGGTGTTGGTAGTGATCTCTCCTTTCTCATTCATGATTTTATTAATTTGAGTCTTCTCTCTCTTCTTTTTAATAAGGCTGGCTAATGGTTTATCTATCTTATTAATTCTTTCAAAGAACCAACTCCTGGTTCTGTTGATCTGTTCCACAGTTCTTCTGGTCTCGATTTCGTTGAGTTCTGCTCGAATCTTTATTAACTCCCTTCTTCTCTTGGGTGTAGGATCTATTTGCTGTTTTTTCTCTAGCTCCTTTATGTGTAAGGTTAGCTTTTGTATTTGAGTTCTTTCCAGTTTTTGAATGGATGCTTGTATTGCGATGTATTTCCCCCTCAGGACTGCTTTTGCTGCATCCCAAAGATTTTGGATGGTTGTATCTTCATTCTCATTAATTTCCATGGTCTTTTTAATTCTTCCTTAATTTCCTGGTTGACCCTTTCATCTTTTAGCAGGATGGTCCTTAACCTCCACGTGTTTGAGGTCCTTCCAAACTTCTTGTTGTGATTTAGTTCTAATTTCAAGGCATTATGGTCTGAGAATATGCAGGGGACGATCCCAATCTTTTGGTATCGGTTCAGACCCGATTTGTGACCCAATATGTGGTCTATTCTGGAGAAAGTTCCATGTGCGCTTGAGAAGAATGTGTATTCAGTTGAGTTTGGATGTAAAGTTCTGTAGATATCTGTGAAATCCATCTGGTCCAGTGTATCATTTAAAGCTCTCGTTTCTTTGGAGATGTTGTGCTTAGAAGACCTATCAAGTATAGAAAGAGCTAGATTGAAGTCACCAAGTATAAGTGTATTATTATCTAAGTATTTCTTCACTTTGGTTAATAATTGATTTATATATTTGGCAGCTCCCACATTCGGGGCATATATATTGAGGATTGTTAAGTCCTTTTGTTGAATAGATCCTTTAAGTATGATATAGTGTCCCTCTTCATCTCTCACTACAGTCTTTGGGGTAAATTTTAGTTTATCTGATATAAGAATGGCTACCCCTGCTTTCTTTTGAGGACCATTCGAATGGTAAATGGTTCTCCAACCTTTTATTTTCAGGCTGTAGGTGTCCTTCTGTCTAAAATGAGTCTCTTGTAGACAGCAAATAGATGGGTCCTGCTTTTTTAACCAGTCTGAAACCCTGCGCCTTTTGATGGGGTCATTAAGCCCGTTCACATTCAGAGTTACTATTGAGAGATATGAGTTTAGTGTCATCATGATATCTATTCAGTCCTTGTTTTTGTGGACTGTTCCACTGAACTTCTTCTTAAAGGGGAATTTTAAGAGTCCCCCTTAAAATTTCTTGCAGAGCTGGTTTGGAGGTCACATATTCTTTTAGTTGCTGCCTGTCTCGGAAGCTCTTTATCTCTCCTTCCATTTTGAATGAGAGCCTTGCTGGATAAAGTATTCTTGGTTGCATGTTCTTCTCATTTAGGACCCTGAATATATCCTGCCAGCCCTTTCTGGCCTGCCAGGTCTCTGTGGAGAGATCTGCTGTTACCCTAATACTCCTCCCCATAAAAGTCAGGGATTTCTTGTCTCTTGCTGCTTTAAGGATCTTCTCCTTATCTTTGGAATTTGCAAGCTTCACTATTAAATGTCAAGGTGTTGAACGGTTTTTATTGATTTTAGTGGGGGATCTCTCTATTTCCTGGATCTGAATGCCTGTTTCCCTTCCCAGATTAGGAAAGTTTTCAGCTAGAATTTGTTCAAATACATATTCTGGCCCTCTGTCCCTTTCGGCACCCTCGGGAACACCAATTAAACGTAGGTTTTTCTTCCTCAGGTTGTCGTTTATTTCCCTTAATCTATCTTCATGGTCTTTTAATTGTTTGTCTCTTTTTTCCTCAGTTTCCCTCTTTGCTATCAACTTGTCTTCTATGTCACTCACTCGTTCTTCCACCTCGTTAACCCTCGTCATCAGGACTTCTAGTTTGGATTGCATCTCATTCAATTGATTTTTAATTTCTGCCTGATTAGCTCTAAATTCTGCAGTCATGAAGTCTCTTGAGTCCTTTATGCTTTTTTCTAGAGCCACCAGTAGCTGTATAATAGTGCTTCTGAATTGGCTTTCTGACATTGAATTGTAATCCAGATTTTGTAACTCTGTGGGAGAGACGACTGTTTCTGATTCTTTCTTTTGAGGTGAGGTTTCCCTTCTAGTCATTTTGCTCAGTGCAGAGTGGCCAAAAGCAAGTTGTATTGGGAAAAGGAGAAAAAGAGAGGAGAGAAAGAAGGAAAGAAAAGAGAAAGAGAAAAAAAAAGGAAGAAAAAAACGAAAAAGAAAAAAAAAAAGGGAAGAAGAAGAGAAAGAAAAAGAAAGGAGAAAAAAAAGGGGGGTGGGGGAAGGAAACAAATCAAAAAGCAAAACCAAACAAAACAGAACAACAACAACAACAACAAAAAAAAGAACCACGGGGGAGTATCTTCTGATTCTGCGTACTTTAAGTCCCTTGGCTTCCCCTGGAAGTTGTCCGTCTAGCTGGTCTTCTGGGGGAGGGGCCTGCTGTGCTGATTTTCAGGTGTTAGCACTTGGGGGAGCTGCTCTGCCCCCTGCCTGGTGCAGGGCTCAGTGGGGGTTGTTTACCCCATGAGGCCGCAGGAGGAACAGCCCCAGTGGCGGGGCCAGCTCTGGAGCCCTGGAGTCAGCCCCCGCAGGAACTCCGGAGCTCTCCGTCTGCAGGGCCTGGATGCTCCGGGCGGGGCCGCTGATCTGCTCAGGTGGGGCAGGAGCGTCCTCGCTGTCCTGGGCCCTCCCGGCCTCTGCCTGTCCCGGGGGAGGCGGGATCCTGGGCTGTGTCCCGGCGCCCTGTGCTCCGGAGCCTGCGCTGGTGGATTCGCGCTTCCGCCCCGCAGCCCCCTCCGCGGAACCGCCGCCCGAGCCCCTCCGAGCTGCTCCTGGAACCGCGCAGCCCCCTCTGCACGGAGCCTCTTCCTCTGCCCGAGCCCCTCCGAGCTGCTCCCGGGGCCGCGCAGCCCCCTACGCGGAGCCGCCGCCCGAGCCCCCCCGAGCTGCTCCGGGTCCCGCCGGGTCCCGCCGTGCGCGCTGCAGCCCTTAGGGAGCTCGGCGCACTCTCCTGGGCGCGCAGTTGCTGTTACTGTCCCCGGGAGCCCGAGGGCATCCCCGCCCTCCTGGGTCCTGCTCCACCTCCCCGCGAGCCCCTTTCCGCCCGGGAAGGTCGGTGCAGCTCCTGCTCCTCCGGGACGGGGCTCTCCTGTCCTGGGGACACTCGCCCCGGCCTCAGCCCGGCTCCTCGCGGGGCCCCTCCCCCTCGGAGGCCTTTGTTTCTTTATTTCGTTTTCCCCGTCTTCCTACCTTGATAGAAGCGCGAACTCTTCTCACTGGAGCATTCCAGGTGTTCTCTCTTTAATTCTTTAATTCTCAGGCTGAATTCATAGATTTTCAGGATAATTTGAAGGTTTTCTAGGTAATTTGGTGGAGACAGGTGATTTGGGGACCCTACTCTTCCGCCGTCTTGCCCCTCCCCCTCGGGTTTATTGTAAATAGAATTATTTCCTTAATTTCATTTTCAAGTTGTTCATGTTAGTGTATATAAATCCAACTGATGTTTTGTACTTTGAATGTGCACCTTGTGTCAATGCTAAACGTGTTTATGAGTTCTACTTTTGAATAGTGTATCTTTGTGTGTAGTAGCCATGGAATCATGTCATCTGTGGATGAAGACATTTTAACTTTTCCTTTGCAATCTCTTAGATATATTCATTTTTTTCTAGAACTTTTAATACCAAATTCAATAGAAGTACCAAGAGCAGACATCCCTGTCTTGTTTTGTGGGGGATGCATTCAGTCTTTCAACATTAAGGGTGATGTCAGCTATGGGTTTTCAAAGAAGCCGTATATCAGGTTTTGGAAATCCTCTTTTATTAAGGTTTTATATTCTGCCAACTAGAATATTCACTTAAAGCCTTCTAGTGAATAGTTCACTTCAGTTGTAATGCTTTGCTATTTCAGATTTTTTTTAAAAAAATCTATTCTTTTTTGTAATTTGTCTCCTTCTTTAGATCTCCATTTGTTGATTTATTGCCATACTTTCCTTTAATTCTTTAAACATGGTTTTCTATGTTTTTTAAAACATATTTCTAATAGCTGTGTTTAAGTCTTGTTCTGCTACAGAAAATGTCTGGGCATGCTCAAGGACGGTTTGAGTTGAGTTGTGGGGGGTTTTCCTCTTGTAATAGGCACACATTTGTGATTCTTTGCCTGTCTTGTTAATTTTTTCTTGAAAAATATTTTGTTGCAAATTTTTCCAGCAATTCTAGATTGTGATTTCCCCCCCCCATAAATTTGTTTTCATTGCTGTTTGTGTACTAACAATGTTGCTTGAGGTAAATCTGTGGTATTATATCCCCTGCAATATGTGCCTATTCATGGAGCTCTTGTTTTCTTTTTTAATTGTTTATTTTTTTCAGCCTATCTTCTTGGGGATCACCCTCTGCCTACATAGCTTACTAGTAGCCACAATTAGATAGGGATTGTGATCAAGAACTTTGATTAAGACTTCCATCCTCTGCCAAATCATTATGGTGTGTGTACTGGGTAGCATATTCATATTTTAGGCAATTTTGAGTCTTACCCAGATTATGTATTTTGTGAGTCTCTTCATGTTTACATATGCCTATGGCCTAGGGGTTTGCTAGGAGTGTTTGGCTGGCTTGGGTTTGTTTAGGTTTCTGCTAAGCATGCGTAAAGCTTCAACTATGCACATGCTTGCTGCAGCCATGACCACAACTGCAAACCAGCAGAGCCCCTGGCCTTCCTGCTTGCACACCAGTGATATTG
The DNA here is from genome assembly GCF_011100685.1 of Canis lupus familiaris. Taxonomy (NCBI): domain Eukaryota; kingdom Metazoa; phylum Chordata; class Mammalia; order Carnivora; family Canidae; genus Canis; species Canis lupus. Next base: position 11,866,326 of record NC_049239.1, on the reverse strand, counting down.
TCAGCTCTCCATCACATCATTCCCCATTCCAAATTACCTGAGCTTTCTAACACTGTACAATTTTACTGCTAGTCCTCATGGCCTGTCCTATCTAGAAGTTTCATTCCATGGAGCTGGATATTGAGAAGTGGGTGAAGAATAGGATCAGCTCCAGGCAAGAGCACCACTGTTGTTCCATGAATTTTGCAGCTTTTCAAGCACAAACACTTCTTAGCTTATTGTGACATTTACTAAGGGCTGAAATGACTGGTTTTGCTGTTTTAATGTCTAATTTTATATATTATTTTTAAGTAGAAGATTTGTTAACCTCACTTGACTATAGCCAGAAGTCTTTGCTAGATTTCACTTTTAAATTATGCAAAGCATACATGTCTTTTTATTTTATTTAAAAGTTTGTCTTTACTATCCACTGGAAGAAAGACAGTCTCTTCAATAAATGGTGCTGGGAAAATTGGACATCCACATGCAGAAGAATGAAACCAGACCACTCTCTTTCACCATACACAAAGATAAATTAAAAATGGATGAAAGATCTAAATGTGAGACAAGATTCCATCAAAATCCTAGATCTAAATGTGAGACAAGATTCCATCAAAATCCTAGAGGAGAACATAGGAAACACCCTTTTTGAACTCGGCCACAGTAACTTCTTGCAAGATACATCCACGAAGGCAAAAGAAACAAAAGCAAAAATGAACTATTGGGACTTCATCAAGATAAGAAGCTTTTGCACAGCAAAGGATACAGTCAACAAAACACAAAGACAACCTACAGAATGGGAGAAGATATTTGCAAATGACGTATCAGGTAAAGGGCTAGTTTCCAAGATCTATAAAGAACTTCTTAAACTCAACACCAAAGAAACAAACAATCCAATCATGAAATGGGCAAAAGACATGAAGAGAAATCTCACAGAGGAAGACAGACATGGCCAACAAGCACATGAGAAAACGCTCTGCATCACTTGCCATCAGGGAAATACAAAACCAAACCGCAATGAGATACCACCTCACACCAGTGAGAATGGGGAAAATTAACAAGGCAGGAAACCACAAATGTTGAAGAGGATGCGGAGAAAAGGGAACCCTCTTACACTGTTGGTGGGAATGTGAACTGGTGCAGCCACTCTGGAAAACTGTGTGGAGGTTCCTCAAAGAGTTAAAAATAGACCTGCCCTAGGACCCAGCAATTGCACTGTTGGGGATTTACCCCAAATATACAGATGTAATGAAACGCCGGGACACCTGCACCCCGATGTTTCTAGCAGCAATGTCCACAATAGCCAAACTGTGGAAGGAGCCTCGGTTTCCATCGAAAGATGAATGGATAAAGAAGATGTGGTCTATGTATAAATGGAATATTACTCAGCCATTAGAAATGACAAATACCCACCATTTGTTTCAACATGGATGGAACTGGAGGGTATTATGCTGAGTGAAGTAAGTCAATCGGAGAAGGACAAACATTATATGTTCTCATTCATTTAGGGAATATAAATAATAGTGAAAGGGAATAGAAGGGAAGGGAGAAGAAATGGGTAGGAAATATCAGAAAGGGAGACAGAACATAAAGACTCCTAACACTGGGAAACGAACTAGGGGTGGTGGAAGGGGAGGAGGGCGGGGGGTGGGGGTGAATGTGTGATGGGCACTGAGGGGGGCACTTGACGGGATGAGCACTGGGTGTTATTCTGTATGTTGGCAAATTGAACACCAATAAAAAATAAATTTATAATTAAAAAAAAGTTTGTCTTTAGTTAGGACACAGACACAGTTCCAAGACATGGAGGCTTATTATAGCTCAAATACCATTAGCCTGACATGTGGAGAGGAAGCCCAGAAACAGAAAGACGTGGTGTGTGTGACAGTCTTCCTCAGACTCATTTCCAAGTGAGAAGGCATTTACTCTATCCTAGTGTCTTTAAGATTTACAACAGTTTAACAGGTTGGCAAGTGGAGCCTTCTGATAGTGATATCCTGGTCTATTTATTTTGCCACAAATTTAATCTGAACTCTGTGACATTTATGAGGTTAAAAAGTGGGACACGATCTTTCCTAACATTGTCTGCTATTCATTACCTGTACCAGACTTGTTCTTGCCTATAATGCAGGCAGATATTTTCAGAAGAACAAACTGTCCTCTTTGAGTCATATTATCTGACCTGAGGAAAGCAGCTGTGAAGCAGGCTGCCTCCTCTGTGTGAGGAGGCTCCATCCCTCACCCACTCCCTTGTCTTCTCACTGCTCCTGTTTTGTGTCCCTTCCCTGACAGTAACACTTGCCTTTTATAAAAATGTGCACAGAACAGCAATTGAAGAACCTGTCCTTCTAACTCTGTGGCCACATCAGCGTTGACAGTTCAGTTTGTCTCCTGCTGGTTTTGTGATTGTAATTTCACATAATCATGGCCATACTGCTGGTATTATTTACACCCTGTTTTAACAATTATAATTTAAAAATTATGAAGTCCGTTTGCTGTAGAAATTTTGGAATATCCAGAAATGATTTAAGTCACCTGGTTATTTTCTTCCTGTCTTTCTGATTTGCATATGTATCCTTACTTTTTATTATCATAAGTATGATCCTGTGATATATACACTTTTTTTCATTACATATTTGCCTTTACTTTATAAAATTTGCATTTTCCATGCCGTCCCAAATTATATGAATATAATTTTAAGCAAATGTAAAATATTTTGTGGAAATATGATAATCATTTAACTTTTTTTTCTTCTCTCACACATTTAGACTTTATGATTTTTAGGAGAAAAGTGTACATAATGGAAATAAAATATTTCGTTAAAAATATTTCCTAAGAAATATTAGAGTGAGATAGCAGGGTCAAACATACTATCAATATAAGGCTCATGAGGCATGACTCACAATGTTTGTAGCAGTGGTCACAGGCAAGAGCATGTAACAGTGACCATCTGGCATCCCCCTTGACATTGGGAAGTCTTCGCCACTTTCATTCACTGGGTACAGCAACTTTTAAAAACAATTAGATTAGGGGATCCCTGGGTGGCGCAGCGGTTTAGCGCCTGCCTTTGGCCCAGGGCGCGATCCTGGAGACCCGGGATCGAATCCCACGTCGGGCTCCCGGTGTATGGAGCCTGCTTCTCCCTCTGCCTGTGTCTCTGCCTCTCTCTCTGTGTGTGTGACTATCATAAATAAATAAAAATTAAAAAAAAAAAAACAATTAGATTAGATTATTTGTACCAAAGCTCACAGGCATTTGCATTTGAAAAATATATGCAAGCTGGGTCAGCCAGGAGGTGGGGAAGAATAGCAGTAGATAATAATTCTTAGTCTATATAAATATTTTTAGTAGTATAGAAGTGACATTCATTTTGACAGGTTAGCATGAGTTATAGATTCTCTTAAAGGTTTTCCTCCTACAAGAAATAAAGTAAAACTTTATTTTACAGTTACAGTTTTGTTAAGCTAAATCTCTTGAGGATTAAACCCATGTATCTCCAGAGGTCTTAAAATTTGATGCACTTATATTGTAATATTAAATAAATTATATTATTCCTGAATGGACAGTGATACATCTTCTCTTCTTCTCAACTAGGTAGGATCTGAAGGAAATCCGGAGAAAAAGCAGGACAGTAAAAAACCATGCTGTTTTAAAACTTACTTTAATTTGTTTCTCTATTGAAACAAATTAGTTAAAATTGGACTGTTTCTTTGAGTAGACTCAAGGTAAAATTCAAGGATATAAGTACAAGTGTACAGCAGATTTGCCTCATTCACATGAATTTAAGGTTATATGTTCTTCATGTACAATTTCTTACCATTCTTTTGCATGGTTAAAAATTGAATTTTTGGGGTATGAATTTTTGAAGTCTGAAAAATAAGTTAGAGTTCCAAATTTCTTTCTCTGTTTTATTGAAGTAAAATTGGCATACAACATTATAGAAGTTTCTGGAGTACAGCATTACAACTCCATATTTGTATACACAACAAAGTGACCACCAACATTATTCTCATCACCACCCAAATTCCTACACAGTAAGATTGAGTGCATCTTGTCTACACAGTCAGAATGGCTCTGTGTCAGGTGTTGTTCAACGAAGTGTGCTATGAGGGGAGCAGTGCTGTGAGATGTGGGAACCATTGGCGTCTTGGTTTACATCTGAGAATGTGGGACTAGAATGGTGAGTGACTGTCCCAGGTGGCACAGCGGCAAGTGGCAGAGACTCAGGCTCCAGCTCTTCCACTCAGACCCTGGTACCAGGGTCTGTCTTTGTCCTGCACCCAGATGTCCCCCAAGTGCTGTGGAGCCTCCGAGATGAAACATGTGATCCAGTCAGAGCAGTAAGCGATGGGTCTCGAGGTGGGGTCTGTTCAATCCCTTCAAATCATCAAGCAAAGCTCTTCAACCTCAGAAATGCAAGCAGATAGGCACAAAGAGAATCATAGTAGAAACAACTCTGCCTAATTATGTGAAGACAGGAAGAAAGTGGTGACCAGCTCAGAACAGTGGGGTGGGGCCTGTACAGGTGGGGACTGGCTCCAGAGGCAGCCAGAGAGGCTGCAAATGAAACCCATGCCTGCATCCCCAGAGGCTCACAGGCCCTGGCCAGACTTTCTGCTTTAGTGATCGAGACACAGCAAAGAAGGGGGCATGTGAATAGTCAAATTCTAAAATACTTTAAAATAAATTCTTATGTAGCCACACCCAGGTCTTTTTGTGTCTATAACAGCCCATCTTCAGCACACACACTTTCTCATAAAGACATAAAGCAAAGTGTAGCATTTCCTCTTTAACTGTACATCTCAAATATTTTTGAGTTCTCTCTTTTTCTAAGTGTGAAAAGCCATTACTGAAAGTCACTGGAGGTAAAAACAAAAATAAAACAAACAAAAACAAAACAGGACTACAGCTGGGGTCTCCCTATTGAAAGTTGAAGGAGACGTCCACTGCTGACTTGAATGCATGGCTAATAAAGAATTTATTTATTGTAATACCTCATAGACATTGTACAGATCCATGTACATTGAGGACCTGCCTGTGGCTGGCAAGATAATGTGATGATCCATCCTGTGTTCAGTGAGACGGAGTCTTATCGGTTCATGAATAGTTGGAGCAAAGTCTTGTGCTGTATTCCGGATCAAAAGATTTCTTACTACATTGGAATAACACTTTTTTATGATGCAAAATATCTTTTTTTTTTTTTAAAGATTTACTTATTTCTTTTTAGAGAGAGAATGCTATGGGGTGGGGCAGAGGGAGTGAAAATCTTTAAGCGGACTCTGCACTGAGGATCCCAGTGGGGGAGCTCTATCCCCAGGTGTTGAGACCGGGACCAGAGGTGAAACCAGGAATCTGATGCTTAATTGAACACACTACTAAGGCGCCTGAAGAAAATATCTTTTTATTTAGATATGCAGGTTGGAATTTTTTTTAATTTATTTTTTATTGGTGTTCAATTTACTAACATACAGAATAACCCCCAGTGCCCGTCGCCCATTCACTCCCACCCCCCGCCCTCCTCCCCTTCTACCACCCCTAGTTCGTTTCCCAGAGTTAGCAGTCTTTACGTTCTGTCTCCCTTTCAGGTTGGAATTTTTTGCTTCGTGTTTTTATATTTCTTTTGTATTTCTTATTTAACATCCTTCATTTCCCTTGTGTTTTTTAAATCACACTTATGGGCTCTTTGTACAATTTTAAGAAGTGGTAAACTCCAACATATCAACAGGATTCATTTTGCTTCTCTTGTTTTGCATCATGTGTTTGGCCTGAAGCATTGGAATTACCGAATGGGGCAAGGAGGGAATGAGAACACATGCACAGTGTAACCAGATATTTTGGTATTATTTTCATTATGAAATAGCACATTTCTTTTATAAGTATGGTTCTGAAATAGTGTAAGACTTATTTTGAACCCACAGTTTGAAATCATTGCCATCATCTTTCCTTTCTGTTTGGTTAATTTTTAAAAAATAGTGTTTCACTAATTTGAATTAAAATGAGATAAATTATACTGTGAGCTCTTTCTTCCAAACGTGAATATTTACCTTAATGCTTCACAGGAAGGCAGCGTGTCTATTAGTTTTCCTTCACTATTCATTGTGTCCTTCAAAAAAACCTCACTTGTGTGTAATGGCAGTGGTGCTGTCTTGGGTGGAAACTGACCATTTATTTGTGCTGTTAGAGTGATTCCATCTGTGCTTGTTCTGGAATGACCAAATGACAGGAGTGCCACCAAGAAGGATATGAGAGGTTGAGGCTTAACCAGAAAGAGTTTCTTAATGTGGAGAAAGAGGTGAGGAGGGTCTACAGTTTCTGACCTTTGGACCCAAATATCAAGAACTCAGTGGCGTGGCCACAGTTAGAATATCCTACCTCAGGAGTGGAGTCCCATAAACACCAGGCCCACAGATGATGCCTAAGCTGGATGTGAGTGTATAATTTACCCTCTCTTCCACACATGCTGGGCTGAAGCAGTAGCATGAGGCCTCTACTCATGGAGGCCAAGATTCACCCAGAAGATGGCTCTTAAGCACAGACTAACAGGAGTGAAGTCTATGGTGGGAAAGTGTTGTGAAGTCAGACTGTGAAAGCCTACGTTGGCAATCTCAGCAATAGAAGTTTGTTTCCCCAAGTACTGGACAGATTGGGTCCCAGGACTGGGCACCATCTGTGTACCATGCTCAGGTGGGGTGGGAGTGGGGGAATTTGCTCTTTGTGCACACATTGCTGAACAGGGTGGTCCTCTGCTCCACCCCCAGCACACTTACTTGATGTGCATGTCTCTATTGAGCCTTGCTCAGCCTGACTCTGTAGTCACTTGTCCCTTTAGAGGGACTGAGATGACTCAGTCTGTGACATTCAATTACACAGTTGAACTCAGGGCCTCCATATGTCTGTTATCTTGTGAGGAGAGAAGCACCTGCTGTTGTGATGTGTACACTTTGCCTATGCCAACAGTCTCATGTTGGCATGAGACCTCATGACATGGGCAGAGGTCTCATGTCATCCTACCTACACTGACAAAATGAGACTTGGTGAATCACCTACCATGGAAAAGAATAGACTCTGGTGGAATGTCTGGGATCACCTAACACTACAAGAAGTCTGTGTGCTGTTTTCTTGAGAACAGTGTCATCAGAGTGGACTGAGGGTGAATTGTGTCAACGGTCCTGGTCAGAGGATCCCAACTCACATAGTAGCTACTTGGAATGAACGTGGTACAAAATAGGGGAACCCATTACTCATAGCATAAGAGTATGTATGATAGCAAGATCATGTGTGTGTTGAATATTTTCCTTCCATTAGCTGTGGCCTATTGGAAGTGAGCAAAATTGGCTGTGGTTTAACTGTCCTTATTTCATCTTTCAAACGCTAGGGCCACCTCTTCCACAGCCCCAACTAGCAGAGACCGGTTTGACCTCAAGCATTTTCCACGAATCAACCATGTTTGATAGAGCACATAGATAAAACAAGCCTGAGAAAATAAAGCACCGTCCTCACATCAACACCCTCCTGCCACTCACACCATCTCTGGCACCACCACCCTCCCCCTCTCTGCACATCCCAGTCCAGGGCAGCCCAGATCCAGTTGGGGAAAGAAGGTGCTGAGGAGTTGGAAACCGAAGGAGACACTGTCTAGGAGCCCCAGCAGGGATATCAGCCCACTCAGCTTTCCATCATTTGCTGGTTTCCCCTCTGTGCCTCCGTCCTTTCCACATGCAGAAGCAGTTCCAGAGTCTAAGTAGAGGCCCAGTTGTTTGTCCTAAGTAGGTTTGATCATATTCTTGAGAATCAAAATGCAGATCAAAATTAAATTTCCTCTTCCTTGTATCTGGTGTCCTTGTATCTGGTATCTTGTATCTGGTATCTTGTCCTTGTACCTTGTATCTGGTATCCTCTTCCTTGTATCTGTTATTTCCGCATGGGAACCTCTATTTGGTTTCCAAATGCTCCTGTTTCATAGCAACTGATGTTGATTGTAAATAAAAAGGTAGATCCTTCTGGGGACGCCTGGGTGGCTCAGCAGTTGAGTGCCTGTCTTTGGCTCAGGGTGTGATGATCCTGGGGTCTGGGATCGAGTCCTGCATCAGACTCCTTGTGAGGAGCCTGCTTCTCTCTCTGTGTCTCTGCCTCTGGCTGTGTGTCTCTCATGAATAAATAAATAAATAAGCTCTCTAATTTCTGAATTTTAAATGAGACATTTTATTCTAATATATAAAATATTTTACTTTAAAAGGAATCATTAGAAAAGGAGAGAAATGAATAGTCATTTATTTCTTTACCCAATAACCATACAATGAACATTTTGTTTACCTTCATGTTTGTACAAATATACACACACATATAAATGAGTGTCATGCTTGGTAGTATTACTGCACATAGAAACTATGTTCAAAGGACTGGACAAATATTGCACAAAAAGAGAAATATAAATGGATTCAATGTATGAAAAGATGCTTATTCTCATTAGAGAAAAGCAAACTAATACCATGATGAGATACTACTTTTTACATGTCAGATTAGCAAAATTGTGATGTTTGATAACAGTGTCCTGACATCCACCTACATTGTGGTAGAAGTGCACAATGGTGCTAGATCTATCAGGGTAAGCTGACAATACCTGTTAAAATGACCAATAACTCCATCAGAGTGGCATAAAACAATATTATAATTTCAGCATATTTTATAATAGTAAAGACTGGAAATAATCCACACAGGGAAATAATCTATCACAGGGAAGTGAATAACATATCTTATAAAGTGTATAGTCACCAATGAAATACTGTGCAGCTAAGTGTTCTTTTGTATTGACATGAAAATAGCACAAGGATGTGTGATCAAGATATGCAGAATAATATATATTACTACTGTTTGTGTGTTAGAAGGAAGAAAATTAGATCTATTTGCATTTATTTATTTAATTTTTTTTGCATTTATTTATTTTTTATATCTAAATTCGTATTAACCTAAATAAACTGAAAGGATGGACAAGAAAAGTGTAACATGTAAGTTGTGGGGAGTTAGAGACAGTGGTTGGAGCAAGGTTTTGTTTTTCAATTTTTACAGTGTTTTGATTCTGGAACTATGTGAAGGTATAATCCAACACTTTTAGTAAGGTCCTGCCATGCAAAGTTCTTCAACAACACTTTTTTTTTTCTTAAAGTTTTCATTTATTTACATAATCTCTATCCCTGGTGTGGAACTCCAACTCAAGATTCCAAGATCAAGAGTTGCTCACTCCCTTGACCGAGCCAGCCAGCCACCCTTTCAACAACACTGATCAATTTTCCATTTCTTCAATAATCTACATTTTTGTGTAAATGAATAGTGGTCCACATGCAGTATCATTTATTTTACTTTTTTTTTTAGCTTCTTATTAGGCTTTTGACTTAACTGGGGACTGTTGAAAATGGTGCTATGATATTGCCTGTAAATCTTAGTGCATACTTCGAAGTTGTGTGTGAGTGTGTGAGAGGAGGTGTGTTATCTATTATTTAGAGATCAGAGCTGCCAACTGTAGATGCTAATGATGTTGAGGGCTGGCATGTGCCCAGCAAAGTTAACTCATCCCATCCACACAGCTCCAGGAGACCGGGAACACTGTATCTTAATATTGCAAATGGGGAAATTAAGGCATAGAGAGTTCAAATAGCTATAGAACCAAGATTTAAACCCAGGAACTTGGGGTTCAAGTCCAACCATTTAAACCCTCCATCACTCTAGCTTTCCAGTGTTAGTGCAGTTCTCATGGGATTCTTGTGAGATCAAGAAATGTGGTGCCCATGAAACACTGGTATAGTTTTGACCACAGCTGCCAGACGTTTATGTTATACTGTTGCCACTAGAGTGTCTTAAATGAAATGGGTCTGAATCAGCTGACTGTTGAAGGAGAAATAACCTGGGCACCATCACTGGCTGTGGCTCTCAGGTGCCAGTGCCTCAAAGAAGTCATAATAAGGACTATGTCAGGGAAAGAATTAGAAATTTGGAATTGACCATTATTACAACCACTGCTGATTTTGAAAACTCAGTTGTCATGTTGTCCCTTACTTCAGAATCTCAGTTAGACTGCACCAAATGAAAGAACACAGATGCAAAAGTAGACTTTTGATTGTTTTTATTATGCCTATTTTCAAAAATAGTAGAGGTAGCAAAGATGCCAGCTTCCCAATGTGTAAAATAAAAGGATTTGAAGCAATTATTTGGTTAAAGACCCTTTGGAGATGTAGCTGGAAGCTGTGTATTGGTTGAACTCTGAGGTATGGGTACTGAGTGGCTGAGCTGCTGGTGGACATCGAGGAGAGAGCAGCGCTGAAGCCCCTAGGAATGGCCCCCTGGCCCCGCCCCTGAGTCATGGCAGATTTTGTTCTTGCTACAGAGTGAAAGTTTCTGTTTGCCCAGTGATTTGTATACCTATTCTGCAATAATTTCTCAATAGGAAAAGACACATTTGAGCTGAAATAATCCAATCTCAGAGAGAAAGCTGCACTAGATCCTCAGCAGACACTTTTCGCCACAATAGCCAATGGAGAAAAAGGGGACCTTTGGTGTCACCGTGTGTTAGGGAACTCTTCCCATTGCCACAGAATGCTGGTCTCCAAGTAGATAGAAGGTGATCGCGACGGAGTAGGCCAGGCTCTTGAGGAGGAGGAGGAGGTAGATGTAGTAGGCAGAGGTGTTCATGAGCTGCAGCTGCAGGACGTCTAAAAGAAGTCACTTATTAGTTTCACCTGTTCTTTTGAAGACTAGGGCTTATTAGCGGGAGAGGGGCTCACATTATACATTTTTGATGATCTAGATTGAAAGGACCTCTCACATCAGCACAACCCAACAGTAAATGTCTACATCATCAATACTACCACCAGCATCAATACCAAATAACTCAGAATCCAGCTTGCAGGTTGAGTCAATAAACAACCTCTGAGAAGATCATTTAGAACATTCTAAAGTATTAAAAAGTAAGGATATGTCTTAGATAAATGAGTTAGCCTGAAAAAAATTGGTTAAAAATAGCTTTTACCATTTCTTCACCCCCACAACATCTGTAAATAACAACATAGCTAATATGCCTTAACCACTAACTAAATGCCAGGCCTCTAATTTGAGAGGTTTGTAGGCAAAGCTTCAATATTAATTTTACATTTTTAAATTTAATTTCATATATGGCATTTAAATTCACATATGGCATATACTACATGCCAACATATAGTATAACACTCAGCACTTATCCTGTCAAGTGTCCTCCTCAGTGCTCCTCATCCAGTTACCTCATTCCCTTACCCACCTCCCCTTCTGCAACCTTTGTTTCCCAGAGTTAGGAGTCCCTTATGGTTTGTCTCACTCTCTAATTTTTCAACCTTGGAGATTATTATTTTCATTGCTATTTTACAAATAAATTGAGGACAGAGAACTAAGTTGCCTGATGTCATACAATTAGTAAGTACCACAAGCAAGATTTTAATCCCAGCACATAATGTTCAAGAACACATTCTTACTTACTCTGTATTTCTGTATGTCCACGTGTAATAAATACCCCCGACAACAAAGAGTTAAGCATCAATATAAAGATGGATTGCTAATTTAGAAGCATCTTAGCTATTACACCTTATACATTGCTGAGATTCCTTTTAGGGGAACAATCAATGGAAATGTGGTTGTGCTGCAGTAGAGTAGGTAGGAGGTTTCAGTAAGAGGGTTAGTTGTGATGAATACTAGGTGATGTATGGAAGTGATAAAGCTCTATATTTTAAACCTTAAATTAATACTACGCTGTATAACTGGAATTTAAATTAAAAGTTTAAAAAATAATAAAATAAAGTGCAAGAATGGTGCTAATCCAAATTCTCTGCAACTTGAGAAGGTCATTCCTTTGTCTTTACTGAATACCTTAATTGTAGCTATGATGTTATAGGATAATTTATTATCCTATATCCTATCCATTTACTATCCTTTGAGGTTTTGCAGGAAAAATATGATACCAAGAAATAATGCCAGAGATGTTGGGCCAGATTAGCTACTCAATGAGCCACCAGGCTGAGTCTGTTCCTGTGGAATATTGTTTTACATGTTTATCTCCAAATATTCAGAATTCCAGAATCATTAGCCCTTCATGGAAAAGGACCTCTAGTGGTGTTGTACTCATAATTTCTTGTCCTTGGTCAAATAATATGTTAGCTAAGGTTTAGAGGCCCCTTGATATTGGACATAGAGAGCAGATAAGCAGGACAAGAGCCAAAGTTCCTTGTGCTTTCTTGGTACATATTTTGGAAGAAAAGGCCAGAAACTAGTACTTACAATGTATCAGCTAAATGATATACCCTATGATAGATGTTCCACATATGTGACATTATATCTTCAATAACTGAGTGAGGTGTTATTCCTATTATTCCTGATTGGCTCAGGAAATGTAACTACTATACTCATATCCATGCAACTAATAATTAAAAGACTGGGGTTAATGTCCAGTCTATGGCATTAGAAACTGTACTGACCCCTCTCCATATGTGTATCTGTCTCAGTGCCTTGGCTTTGGGATCTCATACTCTATGACAAAAGCTTAGAAGAAGAATAGAAAACTGAGTAAGTGTATGAATTGTTGGCTCAGACAGTCTGGGTTAAAGCTCCAGATCTCACTGTGTGATGTGGTGCAAGGAACTTAACTAATTTTAGCTCACTGTCTTCGTGTGTAAAATAAGAATAAAATCCTTCATAGTGAGTATTAAGAGAATTAAACAAAATGCACTCAGTGCAGCACAATGCCTTTTGTACAAGAACTTCATTGTCAGTTCATGTTATTAACTACCAGCAAGAATAAAGACTTATTAAAAAGCCTCTAGAAACAACCTGATATCATGTTTTCCTCAATCGGTAGAAACAAAGGCCACAGAAATATATGAAGTCCATTGCTGAAAGAATTCAGAGCACATCACTGAACTCCTAATTTATAGTTCTTTCACACCCAAACCAGCATTTACTTTGCAAAGATGACTCCTGAGAAATGATGAATTGATTTAAAATATGATTCAGTCTATTTTGCAAGATCCAGCCATTCTGATATTTCACCCTGACACCAGGGAAGTTTAAATGTCAAGTTGATCAGGAGAAAAAAATGCTGTAGTGTAACATAAAGGCAAACATAGACAAAAACTTACCATCTTCATATCTCATAGAAGGTTTTGCGGAGGTAATAGCAGTGAGCTCTAAAAGAAATAAGAGCAAGTATGATTCAATGGTTCATATACATTGTTTTTAATATGTCTGTGTTGTGGATAGATGGATAGATAGACAACAGATAGAATTTGTCAACCCAGAGGATAGAGCCTTTACTAATATGAGCCCCATGATTCCAGAAATGATTGGTCTGATCTGTGTAGTTCAGTAGATCAATTCATATATTGTATTTCTGCACATGAAGATGTTGAAGTTCATGAATGATTCATTTTATCTTTTTTTCTCACAACTGAAGGGCAATATCTAAGACTTGTTTTCTGTCTGTGCTCATAGCTCCCAGTCCAGTGCCTGCTGCAAAGAAGGTGTTCTAAAAATACTTATTGAAAGGAAAAATAGCCAGAAACAGTGGATACCGTTCAGTCCTCAGCACCCACTGCTGACTTGAAGGATTGCTACCAAAATGAATTCATCCAACCCTGGAATCCACAGTAGAATCTTATAAGTCAGAAGGAGTCTGGATTAGGTAAATTCCCCACCTTAGCAAAAGAAAGCAGCCTGATATTTCCAAATCATGCATGTTCCCAGTATCCTCAGCTCCTGCACATGATTTTCTGGAGTGGTGGTATTTGTAGACATGATAATGATACTAATGATAACCTGTATCTATCGAGTGATTTTCCTGTGCCAGGAACTTTGTGAAAGGTTCACATGTATTACGTCATCTGATCCCCCAATGACATGGATGTAAACTGTATTTTGGAGGACTCCGTGTTAGACTCAAAAAAGTAAAGTTTATAGTGTCTAAGTAACTTATTGGGAGTCTTACCAGTGACCGGCAAAGGCAGCACTCAAAGGACCATTGTGAGGGTTTAGATGAACTAGAGTATGTGGAAAATACCTTGTAAAACAACCCATAGAAATCATACATAATTCCACCGTTGTGGACTCTCAGACATCATCTCTTACAGTTAGTTAATTACTCTTAGCAAATGACCTTTTTATTACAGAAGTTCAGCATTTCATGCACATCTTTCCAGGGATAGAATGATTGGCCAAGAAATAATCATAGTTTTCTGAATATATAAAACTGAGTTGAAGGTTGTATTTCTCTACAGTGTAAAACAAAAACAAAAACAAAAACAAAAACCCAACATGCATACAAAGACAAGAATCCTTAAAAAGATCATTGACTGTTGGATGGAGGAAGAAAGTCTCAACTGGTTTTGATTTATCTTTTCTCTGCTCAATGTGTCCTTGTCCATACAGATATGGTTCTGTTGTGCACATTATTCACTCCACACAATCTTATTTTGGTACACTCTTAAAAAAAATAAATCTGAGCTATAGGCTTTGGGGTAAATCCAAAAAATAAAAATGTTCATCTAGTCAGGTTTAGATGTTAAAATATCTTCAGGAATTGACTTTTAAGTGTCTTAAAAGTCTCTTTCTTTTTCATACAGTGGCTTTGCTCATTAAAAGGGAAATAAACATCCATCACCATGCATTGATCGACTGAAAAACATTAAGGTAGCAATCTCTCAAATAAAAATCTGTGTGGTGTAGGCTAAGTTCTCTTTCTCAATTAAGTTTGCTTAAAACTTGGATCAGATTAGTTTTCTCTCTTTGAGATCACTTCATGGATTTGGGCTTCCATGTACTATATATTTTTAGCTTTCATCAAAAGCAAAAAGAACAAACAAAAAACTTACAAGAAAGAGCATTAGAAGTTTGCTGACGAAAGGCATTAACAGAAATGCCCTCATTAACTTTGTTCCTATGAGAAGATCTTGGAAGATATTCCTTCTAGGAATTAATTCTCAGGTAAAATACATCATATATAAGAATTTCTCCCTTTTCTCTAATCACCATGGAATTTACTATAGTATATTTTTACTTTGATCACTATAACAATCGATCCCTAAAGGACTACAGCCCAGTGGTTACATTAAACTTGTGCTTTGCTCATTTGTCTCCTGTTTCTTAGCTATAGAAATAAAAAAAAAATTAGGGTTGTTTGTAAACTCAGTTTTATTTAGGATAGGATATACATTAATACATTAAACAAAAGAATGAATGTATCTGTGTCATGTTTTCAAAACCAAACATTTTCACTGACACTGCACTTTCTATTCATCACATGCCAGACAAAGCAAAGATAAGTGTTCCACTCTAATTTGATCATTGGAAAAATGAAGGATCCAAGAAGATAAAGATTTAGTTTAGCAATTCATAGTGGTACACAGCAAAGGTCTTTGCATGTTTTGTTAAGTGTTTGTTTCCCACTGGTTCCCAAGGGCTTGTGAAACACAGGGAAAAGCTCTAACTGGTTCCTTCTTATGGGCCCTCTGGGGCTTTGGTCTTTGATGTTCCTGCTCAGGACTTGACTTTTCAGTCTAGAGGTTACTAGATCACAGCGAGACCAGGGCACATCCATCTGCCCACACTGTGGAAATATATCCAGTATCTGCACCAATGAGATTAGTTTGGGTCACAATGCCTGAATCACAAGTGACCCTGAGTGATTAGGAAAAGTGTATTCTCTCTACTGTAGTGATCCTCCTTGGGAGAGTAGTTCATCCTGCATCCCTTCCAGGCCTGGCACATGCTAGAACTGCAAGAAATGTTTGCTGAGCAGCATTTACCAATGGTAAAGAATATATTCATGTGTAGAATGGATGAATGTTTGTACATGTTAGCTTCACCCAATCTTTACTTACCAAATTTCACCTTAGGGTGGTATATAAAATTCAAATCTGAGAAATACAAGACTGTACTAACACCTCAGCAACCATATTATTGTAGCCTATATCTCATTGTTAATGAGTTATATTTTGAGTACAGCAAAATTAAAGTGAGAAGCACCTTGACTACTGAGTAGAACATCCCTGAAAGATGTATAATTGTCCTTATTTCCTGATCAAGTGAGATAATTAAAGATGGTTTTCTTCTAGAGCATCTCTTGTGTGTGATGTTGCTAGGTGCTTTCATGTGTATTATTTCGTTTAATTCATACAATAACTTTAAAAACATCATTGTGATGACTTTCATGTTTTGGATGATGAAACTGAGGCCGAGAAAGGCTAAGGAAATTAGTCTTTTTCTTTTTCTCTGTATTTTCCAAAGCCCATCCTACTTTGATTCTTTGGGGGAAATAACAGAACATCTATGCTACCATTAAACATAAAAACATTAAAGAAAAGTTTCAATTTTTTTTCATTAATATCTGACAGAAAAGGTGGGATATTTCCTTTGGAAAAAGGGTATGGAAGGTTGTGTTTATATATACATATACATACCTTTTTTCTGTGAAGGAAATAGAATCTCTTGTTCAACTCCTCCTTTATTCCTCTCATGTTTGATGATACATTTGTATTCTTTATTCACTGACACTCCAGTCACGGTCAGCCAGCTGAATTTCATGTATGTGTCATAAGTCTTTATGGTATCTCCCTGCTGGGATTTCAGAACTGTTTTGTCATTCTTTTCTTTCCAGTCTATCTTGATAACATCAGGGAAAAAATTCTCAAGAAGACAAAGATATGTTCCAGCATTGTGGAGTGTTGTTTCAGCAATTGAGGGAAGAAAAATTGTAGGCTTGGGGGAAGTGCCTACATTAAGGTTTCTATCTGTGGAGAGGTGTAACAGCAATTAAAACATTATTAGAGCAACACAAACATTATGTGGTTTGGAACCACCAAGCACAAGAGGAAATTTGCCCTAGAATTAGTGCTTACATCTTTCATCCACAATGGGATAGGAGATACTAATTGTTCTTATTTTCAATGGGAAAACAGGTTCAAGAAGTCATGTAACTTGTCCAGTAGCAGAGTATGGATTGAAATGTGAGATTTTTTGGAAACAATACACACTCACTTTTTGAATGGGAATCTACTTCCATGTGTACTTGACACTCTATCAAGTTGACCTTTAGATATTCAAATATGGATCCCATGCACACTGCTGAAGTGATGGAGGTCTCCTACTTGATTTCTGTTTTCAAAACATTTCAATCTCATATCTGAACCACTTGAGGATTTTGAGTAGATTAATGTTTAAAGCTGCACCTCCCAATTATTTACAGTGCCTCATATTTAGAAGCAAAGGAGCAGTATTTCCAAAACTACTATTAGAAAACTTATTCTTTTCAGAAATACTTCTATATTAACCTTGTTAAGTAAGGACACATATCAGAATATTGTTTTGCTTTGGAAAATGTTCACTGAAAGCAAATTTTATATTGAAATATCATTTGAAACTTATGTGTGACTAAGAAGACACCAAATTTGACTCTGAGTCTCCCTTTAAAGTTGAATCTGCCCTTGACAGCTGATAAACGTTTTTTTAGAATGCCACAGTATCTGTGATTTCTCCTGCTGAACATAATACATATATAACTGGTGTAATATTAGGTGTATGGTTGTAGAGTTTGTTGCAGACATAATGTCAAAATATATAACAAAATATCATTAGTTTTAAAGGACATGTCACTTGAACACTGGTATGTTACTTGATTCTACATTTACTATTAATGATTAAAATAAATGTTAGAACCCTTCTAAAATTTATTTCCACCTGAAACCCAAGTGTTTTACTAATATTCTCTTTGGGCTAGTTTGGAGTTAGTTTAGTATCAATGGGAAATTTCCTTAGAAAAGAGGAGCTAAATTTCTCGTTTGGCAAGAAAAGGAAAAAATTATTTTGGGGGGTGGCTTGTGACACTCTCTAATATATATATATATATATATATATATATATATATATATATATATTAGGAAAAAAATCTTGAGAATTTCTCCCTGTGTAGCAAAGCTCCTGATCAGTAAACAAATGTTGAAATTTATTCATTCTATAAACAGAATTAGGCCATAAGGTACCTATTTTAAGTTTATACATCTTGCTTGGATTGCAAATAGTATTTTATTGATTATAATAGTAAGATACTGTATATTTCTCCAACCATATACTTTATTTTTAATGTAAAAAGCGTGTTAGATAAAGGAGATTAGTTTTTCAATTGTGCATGATATTCACATAATGTTAGCCTCTACTCAACATATTAAATAATCTAATTTTCATATTAGAAACCTTGGTGTGTTTTTTTTAATAGGAATAGTTCTGATTCATTATTGTAAAGAAATTGAAAATCAAATGATGAAATCAAAAAGTTTCTGGACGGTAACACATTGATTTTACATCCTGTTACTTTTCTTTAGTTAGATTCTTGATATTTTATTCTTTCCAGGATAAAATGAATCTTGAACTTCCACAATTTTCTCAATGGAATATTAGCTGAGCATTAAAATAGTGCACTTTATTATATATGGTTAGTGGTATATTTTGGATAGTAATATGACATGGTTTTTCTTTCAACATACTTTTTTAAACTTATTAACAATTATTTTTATGGCCAAAATAATTTTTATGATGCATAAATTAGAAACTAGATTCCAAGATAAATAAACCTGTCCAATATATTTATACACATTCATTTGCATAATCACAAAGTACATTGGAATTAAATTGTCTGAGTTATTTATATTTTATTAAGATGTACCAGTGTGAATTCTATTTAAGTTTACCAAATATCAACTACATTTTCAAGTGCAAGTGTGATATTTCAAACCTCCATATTAATGTTTATTTAATTGTTCTCTATTTTTCTGTTATTTTTCTTTTATTAAGTAAATAATTAGAGCAGTTTCATATTTAAATATATATTTCAAATTTATGACATTCCTAAATTTATTTAAAGTTCTAACTATAGTTAAAAAGTTTAAACTTTTTCTGATAACTATGAGCATGAGGGCCAGACTTGTTGATGTCTAACCATGTCTGCTGGAGGTCACCATCTGTGAATACATTAAAAGTCATGGTGCCCATGGTAATGATGCAGTGGTAGCATGAAATGCACTGTTTAAAGACCATTTCTTCCATTTTATAAAATGGCCGTGGAAGCCAATGCCCACTGTTTCACTTCACATTTCCCCCTAAGAGACTCATACATTGAAGTCTTTTTCTAATTTTTTTGGTGGGAAAGACATAACAAATTTGAATATTTGGTGTGCTTCATTTTCTCAGATAATATAAAGTATGTACTCCACCACATACCTCCTATCTTTGAACATAAAATTTTATCCTGTGTTTCTTGCTAGATAATCACAGGTCTTTTTTCATCTGATTTCCTTAGTGCTTTTGATCTTCTATTTTCATTTTATTGTCTAACTCTACTTGTGTATTTCATTTTAACTCTTCTCAAATAGATTTTGGAAGTAGTTTAAATAAATGAGAAATAGTTTGTGCATTAGAGCTTGTTTCTTTTTCTGCCCCAGAGCTTGGTGGTTTAAAGTCTATTTGAAAAATAGGAGATGTTTGCAAATTCCACACTGCAATATAGATGCAAAACATACAGAATTCAACACACTGAAATGCCAGGGCATAAGGCAAGTCTTTTGTTCCCCCAATTATCCTTCAACAGGGTTGCCTTATGTTTCCTTGGGCAATCTCTCACTTTAAAGAGGCACTTCTAATGCTCAACTTTGATCAAACAATACTACTTGACAAGATAACAACCTGAAAAATCTCAATGCTAGTTTTAGAGGTTGTTCTACTAAAGGACGATAAGGAAGTTTAATATGGATTTGTTAAATATTACTTGGAACAAAAGTCTCTACACATTATGCTTGCATTGCAAAATATACAATACCGGAGTAAATGAAAAAATATTTTTCAAAAAAATTTTAAGTGGGTAATTTTATATTCAAATAGTGTATCTGGTGACCTTATCGTAATGTGATCCAAAAACAGACACTCAGACTCTGAGACAACTCAGAAATGTGTTCTAAAGTAGATGTTTTAGATGCGTGTGGAGAGCCTGAACAAAAGTTTTTAATGGAATTTAGTGAAAACAAAACAAAAGTAGCATTTCTCAACTGATGTTTGCATTGATATAATTTTTAACTTTGTAGGTTAATTCAATTAAGATATTAAATATGTGAGTGAATATTTGACTTTTATCCATATGACTATAAGTTTATATATTCAGGCTGTAAAACCTCTTCCTTTTTTCCTTTATATCTGGACATTTC
The DNA here is from genome assembly GCF_011100685.1 of Canis lupus familiaris. NCBI lineage: Eukaryota > Metazoa > Chordata > Mammalia > Carnivora > Canidae > Canis > Canis lupus. The sequence goes on along the minus strand of NC_049239.1, from coordinate 11,846,092 downwards.
CACTGAAAAATGAGAGACCACCTTATATTCAGGGTAACAATATTTGAGACAATACTTATTATATTCTCATCATTTTAAAATTTTTTTCTAATATATATATTTATTTATTTATTTATTTATTTATTTATTTATTTATTTATTTATTTTGGAGACAGAAGTAGAGTGCTTGAGCGGGGAAGAAAGAGGGAGATAAGCAGACTCTCGCTGAGTGTGAAGCCAACCATGGGGCTTGACCTGTGGCTGGACAGGCGGCTTGATGCAGGGCTTGATCCTATGACCCTGAGACCATGACCCAAACTGAAATCAAGAGTCAAGAGTCAGATGCTCAACCAACTAAGCCACCCAGGCACCCCTACACTCTCATCATTTTTAGAAGCAGGTGACAATGAATATTAGAAATTGAAGTATTCAAAAAAAAAAAAAAGAAATTGAAGTATTCCACAAATTAGACCATTTGTTCTAAAGTGACCTGTAATAAATATATTTTTCTGTACTCTTGCTTTCATAAAAATTTCCAGTGGTGTTCATTTGAATTCTGGAGAATAGACATTATTTATCACTGATCATGTCCTGTTTTTTATGATAGCTATTTCTATATTTAATTTCATATACTCCTATCACCATTCACTTTAGATTATTGTTATATTGATAAATGAATAGATGGAAAGCCAAAATGTTAACAATAACAGTGTCACTATAAAATTTTAATTTTTCTTTATTTTTTCCCTTTTCCAATTTTTCCATAATAAGCGTATATTATTTTAATAATTTTAAGAAAGCAATAGCCAGTTAATCAAAATTTATTTACTAAAGGATGATTATACAGAAAGTGATAGATATAGATTCACAGTCCATATTTTTCTCTGCACCATACTGTCCTCGAAAACATCTTTTGAGGTCCTCATGAATTATAACTGTGCCACCATTATTAAACTTGATTGCTAGAATTTACATTGACTATGTAGTCAGTTGGAAAAAAGAGCAACAGAAACTTCCTTTTCAATTTGTGTATTCATGTGTGCCCCTGATCACAACTAGTAAGGAAAACTAAATATATGTCTTTCATTTTTTCAGTGTTTTATTGCCTTTATGAAGATTCTTTGAAAACTTTTGACTAGACCTAGTACTCTAGAAACATCCTTCTAAGATGTTAACCTTCATGCAGGAAAAATTTCATCTTTAAAGCTAATGAAGATAAAGACTCCTAACTCTGGGAAACGACCTAGGGGTGGTGGAAGGGGAGGAGGGTGGGGGGTGGGGGTGAATGGGTGACGGGCACTGAAGGGGGCACTTGATGGGATGAGCACTGGGTGTTATTCTGTATGTTGGGAAATTGAACACCAATAAAAATTTATTATTTTAAAAAAAGCTAATGAAGAATGAACCAATTTACTAGACTGAGATTAAGGGGGAAAAAAACCCTAGCATATTCTTGAATATGTTGCATAGTTAAATATTTTGATAGTTGATAGTAATCATCCTCTGACTGAATGAAAGTTTAATAATTTTTGTTCATTCTTTTCCATTGGTTATTTTTCGAATCACATGAATAACATATACAATCTTCTTTACAAAACTTTCAATGCAGAAATCCCAAGCACACCTAACATATCCTCCTTTTAGGGACCTGCAGTTGCTCTAGCTAGTTAGCTCCTTGTTAATTAATGTCCTCCAAGCTTGCTCAGGCAGCAACTACCTCCAAGAACTGGGACAAAGTCACCAACTTCTCCAAGGATCATGCTACTACCTGTGACCAAACTGGAATCAAATCCTAGAATTCTGAGCCAGCACCAGCACCTAGCCTGCAGCCCCTGTATTATTTGCCTCCCCTCCCTACCTTATAGGGAAGAATGTAAAGAAAATTTACCTGTAACCCTGAGCTGTGTGTCAGGACCCATCACTTTGTTGCTGTTCCAGCCATACCCACTCACTGTCTAAAAGGCTTTTCCAAAAAACTCCCTTTGTGCCTCTTTTAAAATTGTGCCCACGTTTTTTCAACATTTATATAAATTTATAAAAAAGGACTCTGCTAAGGTTTTTTTTTTTTTTTTTTTTTTTTTTTTTTTTTTTTTTTTTTTTTTTTTTTCTGAGAGAGAGAGAGAGAAAGTGAGAGAGTGAGAGCAGGGAGTTGGAGCAGAGGGACAGGGAGAGAGGCATGACCAACAGGCAAGGAAATAAATTGTCTCAAGACCCTGAGATCATGACCTGAGACCACATCAAGAGTTGGACACTTAACCGACTGAGCCACTGAGGACCCCCAAATTCTGCTAATTTTAAACAACGATGAAGCTCAAGCAAAACCACATTAGATATGAATTGATGAACTGACCCCTCTCTCCCTGGGCATCTTGGTTCCATCTTTCTCATTTTACTCACAACGGTTGGAGAGTCTGAATTTCTGACTATTTTCCTGAACGTTTAATCTCTTCCCTTAAAGGGTTTTCTTCTATAATATCAGTTCTTTTTCTAGAATATAATTTATAGTTATTATTTATTTAATTTTCAAAGAAGAAAAAATAGAAATAATGTATTTGAGTATTTAATAAATTAATATTCAATATTTTTACAGGATTATTTTATCTCTATGTATTGAGGGGTGGATATCTGGTTTGATTGTAAAGTGAGTTTCCAGAATCTAATCTCCAATGATACAAGACCTGATGAGTTGTTACAGAGTCTGAAATAATGATGATCTCTTTTAACCTATTTAATCCTGAAAGACTGTTCCTTTGAACCTGAAATTGCCGTAACAGTTTCCAGGGTATTGATTCCAGGGTAAAATTCCGAGCTGCCCATCAGAGGATCCTATTTGATTTGGTCTTTCTGAAGTTGTTCTAGCATGAGTGCAAAGGCAACTTTGAGTTATGTAGCTGAGTCCTGCATGCAGTGCAACTGCTCCCATCCTTTTGCCAGCTTCAATATTTCCAGTCAGTTTGATGCCAATACAGAAAGAAGACTGAATGCATTGGTGTCAGAAGGATTTGTCCTTTAGAAATACCCTAAGAATTATGTTGAGTGAAATAAGTCAATTGGAAAAGGACAAACATTATATGGTCTCATTCATTTGGAGAATATAAAAATTAATGAAAGGGAATAAAGGGAAAGGAGAGAAAATGAGTAGAAATATCAGTGAGGGTGACAAAACATGAGAGACACCTAACTCTGGGAAATGAACAAGGGGTAGTGGAAGGGGAAGTGGGTGGGGGGCTGAGGTGACTGGGTGACGAGCACTGAGGGGGGCACTTGGTGGGATGAGCACTGGGTGTTATGTTATATGTTGGCCAATTGAACTCCAATAAAAAAATTAAAAAAAAGAAATTTTAATAAATGCATATTCAACATGACTTGCTTGATCTTTTGTGGAGAAGAGAAGCAATTTTAATGCCATGATTAGAAGTAGAAGCATTCTTTTCCACATGAATAGTAATACAAATTATGAGCTATTACTAGTTAAGCATTCAGGTGAAGAGTCTACTTAAAATGTCAGGCTACACAATCAGAATATAAAAATATGGCCTAGGGCACGTGGGTGGCTCAATCGGTTAAGTATCCCACTCTTGGTTTCTGCTCAGGTCATGATCTCCTGGTCCTAGGATGGAGTCCCATGTTGGGCTCGCACTCAGTATGGAGTCTGCTTCAGATTCTTTCTCCTCTCCCTCTCCCTCCCCTCTGCTACTTACTAAATGATGTGCACTCTCTCTCCCTCTTTCTTAAAATCTTAAAAAAAAAATACGGCCTAATGTTTCTCATAACACATAATGGTTGAGGCCATGCTTTTTGGAGTGGGCAAGTCTCTCTTGGATCCCAGTCTTTGCCAGAGTAACCAGCCATGACTTTAGGCAAATAAATGAAATTCTCCAAACCTCAGTTTGCCTATCTGTGAAACGGATCAAGAGGATTTTTTGTATAGGGCAGTTGAATGAAATAATGCACTAGACTAGTCAGCATGGTATCTGGCCCTTAACAAATCTTACCTATTATTATTATTCCCTCTACTGGTATGATTTCAGGCCATTTTATCAAATTCTTCCAACAAATATATGAATTTTATGAGCAATAGGTGTTACATAAATGAAGAAAGCAAAAGAGCTCATGAATCTAAGATGTTCTGTGTCTCTGGCAGCCACAAGCCGAAAAATTTGGGGCCCAATGACCAAAATCTAGAGTACGTGTCCTCCAGTCTAGAAGTTTTTTGAGTGTTGGGACTGTCTTCTTCACCCTTTTATCTCTATTGTCCATCACAGAAACTGTCTTCAATAAATATTTGCTAAGACAATAAATGAGCAGATGAAAATGTAAAAGCATCAAGACTCTTTTCATGGATTCTGTAGCTGAAATGGTTTACTGAGCTCACAAATTCCATTAAAATGGATGATCTCTAGGCAATATCGCAAGAATAATAATAGCCCAAATTTTGACTAGTCTCAGCCTCCCCTCTAAGATGCTATAGTAATAAGAATAAGTGGGATTTATTGATATTCTATAGTCATTTACTGTAGGAGTTAATTTTTTTGCACTGCACTTAAAAAGAGATCAAAGCAGTCATACCGATTTTGCAGGTTATTAGAGAAAGAAGCACTACTCATTAAGAAAGGGGCAGTATTAATACTAGAGGGAGTTAAAGTGTTTCTCACGTAAGTGACTGTCTACAAGAAAAGCATGTTGAACCAATAACTCACAGTAATGGTTAGTAGACACAGTTCTCAAAATATCTTAATTTCAATCCTGAATATATTTTACAGTGCAGGTATTTTCTAAAAGTAGAATTTTAATCTGCTTGCAAACACGGAAGTAAATAAACCATTTGCAAAGTAGTTGTGTTTCCATATAGAGGGCCCAGTGGCTGCAAAATTACTGTTCATATGATGAGGTGATCCTACATTGTTCTTTCTAAAAAGCTTCGGTCACAGGGTTTAAATAAAACAAAGTTACTTACCTGAGGGTGTTACTATGAGCTTAGTTCCTTCTCCAAATATCTTGATCCAGCCTGAGTTATCACACTGGTTGGAGGTTCTACAAAAATGTCAGCCTTCTCCTGAGCTTCATGGCATGACCAGTAGGTAGAAAAAAAAAACCTCGCAATTTGATCTGGGTTCCCTTGGAAATCCTTGAATATAGGCTTCATAGTATCTGACATTTTATAAATTTTTCTGTGAAGTGCTGATAGGAAACAGAAACAATAAGAGCAAAAGAAAAAAGATGAAGAGATTGGGGGTAACTGATCAACCAACTACTTATCTACATTACCAGGAAAAGTATTCAGTCAATTAAGAGATTTTGATTTCCAGGTGTTCAAGTGTGTGAAACTTCTCAGAGGTTGCATCAAAGGAAAAAGCCCTTCTGTTCTCACAAACACCGGACCTGCTCTGTTAGTAATTTGGGATTGTATTTTTAAAGGAGGAAACCTTCAGTAACCAAAAATACAAATATGCCAACAGAAATATACTTAAGAAATGTGAACAGTGTTCTCCATTTTTAAAATCGGCTACTTTTACGACTTGGCAACATGATTCTTTACCACACAAGGCAAAACGAGAAACTAATTTGTGTAGCAACATTATTGTTCCTGGAATAAAAAAGAAATTTGTAGAAATCTATCTCCCTTGAGATAATAGATTCCTATTTAAACCAAAATTTCAAAACAAAATCCATTTCTCTGAAATGTTGAAAGAAAAAACTTCTTGGAAGCTATTCTATGTTCTTCAGAAATGCATGTGCAGCTCTACTTCTGAGGTTAACTAGTTTTGGACAAGGCATTTGCCATCCTTCAGTCCCCATGTCCTCATTTGTTGTGTGGGCATTGGGCTATGTAAGTCCAAAGGGCTCTTCCTGTTCCAAGACTTTATGAACCTTTGATTAAGAGAGCAGAAAAAGGTCTGCTTTGATTGCTTAAGTGAGAAAGGAGTTCAGGTTTTCTTACAAGTCCCTTCTGACTTTGTGATATTGTGAGATCTCAGCAGGCACAACAGCAGGTGGTTTCATTGGACATGAGGATTTCAATGATTATCAGGTACAAGATTCTGTTGTCTTTCTTATCAGTGTCCAAGCCAGAATTGCGCTAGTCATACAGGGAATATTGGTTGGGCTATATAGGATTTATTTCAGGGGCTCTCCTTCTTTTGGTGGGTACAGTGGCCTTCTCCAGGAAAACCTCAGACTGCTTGCAACAGTGCAACAGTATGTGCACTGTACGTGCACTGTTGTGTCTGATGTTGGGGTAAAAGAGAGTTGATTCTGAGAGGTTCTCATTTTGGTGTTTCCATCTGAAAAGCAAGAGAGGAAATTCAAAGGCACTTGAAGAAGTTAACAGTGAAAAAGCATAAAAAAGGTATAGTCAACCTGCAAATCCAAGGCAAAGGCACATAAGTTCATGGGGATGGCATTTCCAGTGACTAATCAGAATGGAATCCAAGATGGGGCATGAATCAGGACTGGGGAGGCAGTGGCAGCCCCTTTTCTTTAGAGGCAGGGACTGAGGAGGAAGATTGCTTTAGAACCAATGAAAGACCTTCTCACTTTCTGTCTCAGTGTTATTATGTTCGTGGTTAAAAAAAACAAAACAAAACTATCGGATGTCATAAGACCTCATCTAAATCCCCTGTTATAATAATTCATTGTTATCTTACCCTTTGGAGCAACACCCTCAAGTTTTCCCTTAGGTTTTGCTCCAAACACACCTATCCTTGAGCTCTTTTTCACACTGAGTTATAGATTTTCCACCATACGTTTGGAGAGTGTAGGAAGCTATATGGCTGTTGTGAGAATTGGAAGAAATTCTTATTACTTTATATAGTAACAAGTGAGACAATAATTCCACAATTTTATTCAGAAATACGTACATTCTATACATCAGTAATTTGCAGAAAGTTCCCAAGGTTTGGTGAATATTAACAATTATTGTAGTTGTTGCTTTAGATGCTAGAATGTTTCCTGTGCTCTGATGTGAATGAAAGAAAATTCTTGGAGGTAAAATATCCTTTGATTTATTATCCTCAATTATTTTCCCATTCACAATTCTTAGCTTTTCGAAATAAAGGAAATTTTGCTATTGTTTGGAGAACAATGTAAAATGTGACTTTTAAATGCTACAGTTAGTTTTGATGGCTCAGTGAAACAATTAGTTGTAATGGGAAAGAACTCCATGATATGTTGACCCTGTGCTAGATCTGTCCTGTATGGAACCTCTTTAATCCCCAGCAACCCTATGAGAAAGATTTAGTAACTTTTCTGAATTATGCTCTCAGTTAAGTGCTGAGCAGATATTCAAATCCAGGTCCATGTTACTCCAAAGACTATCATCTATCTATCATCTATCTATCTATCTATCTATCTATCTATCTATCTATCTATCTATCATCTATCTATTATCTATCTATCTATCTATCTCTCATCTATCTATTTATCATCTATCTTTCCTTCCTTCCTTCCTTCCTTCCTTCCTTCCTTCCTTCCTTCCTTCCAAGTCAGCACACCATTTTGCATGCTGGATTTGACTTTCCTTCTCAGAAACTTTTCATAAATGGAGAAGTAGGACACTAACTAGGATACCAGTTAAGTCACTAACAAAAGCCAGCCTAGACCCCAGAGAGGTAGATAATAAAGTGACCTACTGAAAGAAACAACACAGATTGCATCCTTGGACTCCTAGCTCAGACCTTCCCGAGGACACAAATGCAGGAGAAAGCCCTGTATAGATAGTAGCCAGGTCCCTCTGGAAGGTAGAAAGGATCATGTAAGTGTTTGCAGGGGTGTGGAGTTGTGGGAGGGTTTTTGTTCAGTGGCAGTGGAGCATTTCCATATGGTGTATCCCAGCAGGCACAGTAATACAGCCCAGCATCTGCCTCATTAACTCGGTGTATCCTGAGACTCGCAGGCAAATCCTGCTTCCATTTCCTGGCTTCATATCTTTCCTCACTAACACCTTGTTCGTGGACCACATTTTCATTCGAGGAAATATACAGAATTCGTTGTAGAGGCTGGTCTGGCTTCTGTCGGTACCAGTGTATATATACATTCTTCTTAAAGGCACCTGTTTTTATTTGGCATTCTAAAAATGCTGTGTTGCCTTGCTTCTTGATAACGGATGGCATGAGTTGGGTTATTAAAGTGTCTGCCTTGGTATCTGAAAGAAAAAGAAAAGCATCAGCAAAATTTTGACATTTATTTTAAATAGTGTTCATTGTTCTCTATTGATGAAAAGCTTGGGGTCTGAGGTTCACATGTTCTTCCTGAAGAATTCAAGGTCATGGTGTAATTTATCAGCCTAAGGTGAATGGCCATGTGGGCTTTTTTCTGCCCTTATGGGCTGACTTGATTGCCCATTCTTTCTGCCAGCTTTCTTCACGAAATGAAATCCCCCATGGGTAAAGCCACTTACAGCTCCACAGGGATGTCACAAGGATAACGTGTGTTAGGAGCAGCATCCTACCAGCTCTTGTCAGAGGTGACTGAACACCGGGCTGATCTCTGAGCAAATCTGAGGGCTGGTTTAGTAAGAGGAAGTGGTGCTCTGAACACACAGCAAAGACTCATAGACTGCAGAGAAGGGGCCCACAGCATTTACCCTAAAACATCCTGCAACACAGGGCTCTAAGTCAGTTTATCAGCAGATTTCTCACATCATTATGTGGTTGTTACCATCCAATGATATTAGTGTAAAGAAGCCATTTCTTATTAAAGGACTGTTCCTTTATTGGTTCAAATCAGAGTGGGAGAAGGGAGGAGGAGAGTTCTGATTTTCTGTCTCTCTTTCTCTGTCCCCTCCATCCCGCCTCTCTGTCTCTGTCTCTGTCTCTGTCTCTGTCTCTCTCTCTCTCTCTCTCATGTCTTTCCATTGCAGTTTGTGTAATTTCTAGTGGCCTGTCTTTGTGCCAATTCTTTATATCTCTTAAATACACTGGTGAGCCATTCATTGCATTCTTCATTTCTGTTAAGTACTTTTGGTTTCTTGCATTTCCTTTGGTTCTCGAAATCTCTCTGCTAAAATTATCTGTCTGATCTTGCATATTGTTTACCTTTTCTATTAGATTAGAGTCTCTAACATGTTAATCATAGTTATATTAAATTCCCTGATAGTTCTAACATCTAGGTAATGCCTCAGTCTGTTCTGGTGATTGCTTTGTGTCATCAGACTGTCTTTATTCTAGACTTGTTGTATGCCTCTGAAATTATTGGTTGGAAGCTGAACATGTTGTATGGTGTAGAAGATACTGAGGTAAACATATTTTATGCATCTTTCTTGCTAGGCCTTTAGTATGAGGGTTTGGGTTCACTGGTCAGGAGTTAGACTGGATTTGAAGTTTGGTAAGTTGTGAAATTGTGAAATTTGTTGTTGTGACTTCAGACACTTAAAATTTCTCTAGTTGTACTTTGTCTTTGTCTCTTCACTTGTCTTTGAGTCTTTGTTCTGCTCCCGAAGAAAGGTCTCTTGGAGCTCTCTTAGCTCTATTTCACTGTTAGTTTTACTCAAGAATTGCTAGCATGGGGGTGAAAGATCAGGAAAGGAGACATTCTCTGATATTTTTATGAAGTCTCAATTTTAACCAGATACAGTGAAACTGGGTCTTAAGGATGTACTTTCACAAGTAATCCTGCTTCTTTTTTTCAGAGGTAGAACATTTTATTTAATTTTTTAAAAAGATTTTGTTTTTTTTTAGGGAGAGAGCATGAGCAGGGGAAGGGGGAGAGGAAGAAACAGAATCCAAAGCAGGCTACCTACTGAGCGTTGAACCCAACACAGACTGGATCCAGAAATCATGACCTGAGCCAAAGTCAAGAGTCCAATGCTCAACCAACTGAGCCACCCAGGCACCCACACCGGTAGAATATTTTAAATCCTTGTCCCCCTCCCCCAACTGCAGTAAGTACCCACCTACTTCAGGCTGTAGTTTTGATGCCCATTCTTCTGCAGGTGAAAATTTGTTACTTTTGAAGAGAGGGGAGATGTTCTGAGCAGTTTCAGTGGTCACTTCCTTTGCCTTCTCTTATCTGCAGTGCGATTCCACCAGCACCTTCCCTTGCAGGTGAAGTCACTTGTTTCCTACAGTGATGATTGAGGTAGATGAGGTCTGGGTGGATTTCAGCAGTAGCTGTTCATACCCTCCTGGGAAGCTTTCTCTGAATTGTCCCTGATATTCCCTGCAAGAATTTTATGGAGATCCTGGAGAAGAAGCTTAAAAGGTGATAGGAAGTACCTCATATATATGGTCCCCCAGGGTTTACACTCTTCCACTAGTCTATACTCAGCTCTTACTGTTTCATTAAAAATGTCCACTTTAGTCTTGTTACCAGATGAATGTGTTTGACAATATCTGTCCAAGGTGAGCATTCTGTTTCTCCCTGCAAGTGCCTTTCTATTTCCAGTTTTTGTGTAAGTCATTAACCCTGAAACCCTAGTTATCTGATGGGTTCAAACAAAGTATCAAATTTCAGTGTGTCTTGCTTTTTTGGATGTTACAGTAAGATGAGAGCTGTGCCATTGCCAACTCTCCACATCTCTGAGCACATGTGTGTCCTTTTCCTTTTTTGTTGTTGTTGTTAGTTTGTTTAGTGTAAATTGCTATTTACATTAAAATTCTTCTATCAAAAGAAGAAGAGCAGGGGATCCCTGGGTGGCTCAGCGGTTTAGCGCCTGCCTTTGGCCTGGGGCGGGATCCTGGGGTCCCGGGATGGAGTCCCGTGTTGGGCTGAGCCTGCTTCTCCCTCCTCCTGTGTCTCTGCCTCTCTGTGTGTGTGTCTATCATGAATAAATAAATAAATCTTTTTTTAAAAAAAGAAGAGAAGTAAGTTTCAGTTGAGTTCTGCACAAATTCCCATTATATACCTTTCCAATTTCTAAACAGGATTTCTTTTCTCATTATTGAGTCTTGGGACTTCTCTCTGTAGTTTGGACATCAACCTTTCCTCTGATATATATATGGAGAATGTTTTCTTTGAACCTGTGGCTTTTCTTTCCATTTTTTTGAAATTTCTATTTTCCTTCAATTTTCAGTTTTGAGAAGAACAGATATGTTAATTTTGAGGAAATGCAATAGACCACATATTTCTTTTATTATTCTTGATTTTTTTAAATTTATTTTTTATTGGTGTTCAATTTACCAACATACAGAATAACACCCAGTGCCCATCACCCAATCACTCCCACCCCCCCCCCCGCCCTCCTCACCTTCTACCACCCCTAGTTCGTTTCCCAGAGTTAGCAGTCTTTATGTTCTGTCTCCCTTTCTGATATTTCCCACACATTTCTTCTCCCTTCCCTTATATTCCCTTTCACTATTATTTATATTCCCCACATGAATGAGAACATATAATGTTTGTCCTTCTTTGACTTACTTCACTCAGCATAATTTTATTTACTCATGAGCGACACAGAGGCAGAGACACAGGCAGAGGGAGAAGCAGGTTCCCAGTAGGGAGCCTGATGTGGGACTTGATTCCAGGACCCTGGGATCATGCCCTGAGCAGAAGGAAGGTGTTCAGTTGCTGAGCCACCCAGGAGCTCCTATGACTCTTGCTTTTTGTGTCTTGTATGAGAAATCTTTTCCTAACCCAAGTCACAGAGATTTTCTCCATATTTTCATCTAGAAGTATTATTGTTTTAGTTTTTACTTTTAGGCCTCCAATGCATTTTTAAATTTGTGTATATGATGTATAGTATGGGTAGAAGTTTTTTTGTTTGTTTTACTTACATGAAAAATTTTTCTTAACCAGTTGTAGAAAACTCTATTCTTTGTCTATTGGATTTTCCTGGCATCTGCGTTAGGAATTAGCTAATCATTTATGTGTTACTCTATTTCTGGATTCTGTTTGTCTTTTCTATGTATCTATGCTTTCACAAATACCCCCACTATCTTGACCATTGTAGCTTAATAGTGTTTAAACTCTTTTTGAAACTATTTTGGTATGTTGGAGAGGATGCGGAGAAAAGGGAACCCTCTTACACTGTTGGTGGGAATGTGAACTGGTGCAGCCACTCTGGAAAACTGTGTGGAGGGTCCTCAAAGAGTTAAAAATAGACCTGCCCTACGACCCAGCAATTGCACTGTTGGGGATTTACCCCAAAGATTCAGATGCAATGAAACGCCGGGACACCTGCACCCCGATGTTTCTAGCAGCAATGTCCACAATAGCCAAACTGTGGAAGGAGCCTCGGTGTCCAACGAAAGATGAATGGATAAAGAAGATGTGGTTTTTGTATACAATGGGATATTACTCAGCTCTTAGAAATGACAAATACCCACCATTTGCTTCAACGTGGATGGAACTGGAGGGTATTATGCTGAGTGAAGTAAGTCAATTGGAGAAGGACAAACAGTGTATGTTCTCATTCATGTGGGGAATATAAATAATAGTGAAAGGGAATATAAGGGAAGGGAGAAGAAATGTGTGAGAAATATCAGAAAGGGAGACAGAACATAAAGACTCCTAACTCTGGGAAACGAACTAGGGGTGGTGGAAGGGGAGGAGGGCGGGGGGTGAGGGTGAATGGGTGATGGGCACTGAGGTGGGCACTTGACAGGATGAGCACTGGGTGTTATTCTGTATGTTGATAAATTGAACACCAATAAAAAATTAATTTATTAAAAAAAGAAACTATTTTGGCAATACTATGTTCTTTGTCTTACCATATAAATTTTGCAAACAGTTTATTGATTTTTAGAAAAAGCACTCCTGGGATTTTGGTTGAGATTACATTGAATATATTTATCAGTTTGCAGAATGTCTAACTTTGTAACTATGAACATGGTATATCTTGCAATCTATGAACATAGTATATCTCTAGATTTATTTAGTTCTTTTTTGACTTCTGTCAATAAAGTTTTATTGTTTTCAGCATACAAATCCTTCCCATTTTGGTTAAATTTACCTCTAAATATTGTAGAGGTTTTTTTATATTGTTGCTGTTGCTACTGTAAATGATACTATTTCTAAAATTTCACTTTCCAGTTGTGAATTGCCATTATAATTACAATTGATTTTACATCTCACATTCTATTTTATGGTGTTTAGCCCTCCTTTATGTGCATGTGCCATTATTTATTCAAACAATCTCTCTATATTTGGATATTTTTGTCATTTCCAACATTTTGCCATTACACAATGAAAGTCCATATATATTTTCACATTTTTGAAAGTTGTACCTTTAGACTAAGTTTCTAAAAGTGCTTTTATTAGGTTAAAGGGTAAATGCATAAGAGCTTTTGTTAGATATTTCCAAATTTCCCCACAAAACGATTGTATTTTTCATCCTTACCATCAATGTATGAGTGCCTGCTTTTCCCCACAGCTTCACCAACAGAATGTATTGTCAAAATTTTAAATTCTTGCAAATCTCATGAGTGAGAAATGATATCTTAATGTAGTTTTAATTGATCTTTATCTTATTATAAGTGAAGTTGATCATCTTTTTATATCTTTAAGGGCTATTTTTATGTTTCTCTCCATAAGTTGGGTTTTCATGTCTTCTGCCTTTTTATTATAGGTATTTTAAATATTTTACCTCCATTTTTAAAATGTATTTTTATATTGGAGGTAGTTGGCCTTTATGTGCTTTACAGGTTGCAACTCTTTCCTAATGATTTATAATTTGTCCTTTGGTTTAACTTTTGCTGCTTTTTGTTATGCAAGCTTTTTTTTTTTCATTTCCATGTAGTAATTTACCATTATCTTTTTCTTATTGCATCCTGAGTTTTAGTTATAGTTGCAAACTCATTCCCTAACTTTATGCTGCATAGCAGAGCCTGGCAAATATTTTTTAATAGAGAGTCAGATAACAATATTTTATTTAAGCTTTTTTACTTTAAGATCTCTGTTGTGATTAATCATTAACTCTGCTATATAGCTCATAAGAAGTTATAGACAGTTATGAAATGAATAGGCATGGCTGTGTTTCAGTGTCAGGGGCAAGTGTCCTATTATAAATGTCTAAAAATAAAAGGTTTATTTTTAAATTTATTTCTTTTATTTTTTAAAAAAGAAAATACTATGTTATGGGTTTTGTTTTATATTTTGTTCTTTCTTATACTGTTTTATTGTTTGCTATTGTAGCTTATTGTTTTATGATTTGAAAGTCCAATCAGCCAACATGTTTAGACTTATTCTAGGAAGACAATGCTCAAATTCTGACTCAGCATAGATATTCATCTATCTGCTTCGGTAATTATCTTGTGAATGACAGTTTGTTTTCTCTTTGGCTGTAGAAACAACAGAGTAAATGCCATTTCTACTGCTTGTATTTCAGAGGCAGAATAGTACTCTGTGTACAAGGACAGAAATTGAGCCAGAAACCAGCCCTCTATCTCCATTTGGCAACTCTGTGACCACAAAGTAAATAATGTCCTTATGCCTTTGTCTCCTCATCTATAAAATGTGAATTATGACAGTGCCAATGTCACAGTGTTGTCACAGGATGAGCTAGATTATATCTAAGGGATTTAGAACAGTGCCTAAGAAAGAGCAGCAGCTCTGATTAAATGGCCTCTGCAGTCCTCTCTAGGCTCACAGCAGAACCTTGGGGGAAAAGGGTCCTGATAGGATTTTCCACCTTACTCTGTGATCACTAATGTCCATCCCCCTGCCCTGGAGGATCTGAGGCTTGTACAGAGGGAAGTATGCTGCTTGGGCTGTAGCCTGATCCTACAGTGTGAAATAATCTATACTCTTCAGGGTAGGAGAAGGTATGAGCTCCTGTCCACATTCTCCTCCAGTGTGTATAGAGCAAATAAATGCTGAATGGCTGCAGATGAACTGATGGAGATGAAGAAAGATGGGATGAGGGATTTGAAAGTTATTTCATCTCTCTAAGTCTCAGATTATTCATATCACAGTGGACAAAATCAATATTATACTGTAAAAATGTGATGATTTTATGTATATATATATATATATAGAGAGAGAATTGTGATATATATATATATATATATATATATATATATATATATCACAATTGTGATATATATTATCAGCACAGCAGCATGTTTCCTGGCACTTAATGGTTTCCTCTTTGGATCTGAGCAATGTTAAATGTTCATGAAATCTCTAGACAGTTAAGGAAAAAAAGAACACATGATTTGGATTCTGTAGGTCCTAATGTGTGAATATAATGCAAGTTTACATTGGTCAGCCCTGAGAACGAGCCAATGAGGTCTGCTCAGGTTGACACAAACCTGAGTAGAGGCTCTGTGTGGGTTGTCTGGGTTTTGCAGGATTTCTTTTTCCTTTAATGCCCACAGTTCTTGGTTACACCACTTCCAAGAATGAAGAGGTAGACCAGACAAAGAGTGGTGTGTAGCAAAGCAAAGTTTGTTGGGCGACAGTACAAAGCTCTCAAAGAGGAAGGGGACCTGGGAAAGTTGCCCCCAGAATTTCTAAGTCTAGTGGTTTTTGTGAGCTTGTTGGTTGATGTATTAATCTGATTAACCCTCCATGCACCTGTCAACTAACCAGGTTTTTGTCTGTGTGCTCATCTATCTAACATGTAGTTGTTCAGGTGGGAAAAGGTGGTGGGCTCCCTCCAGAGAGGTACAAAATCTTTTTAAGGGTGGTTTCCTCTTAAGGCAGCACCCCTTATTCCTGCCTGTCTTTCATCTGACTATCCTTCATTATGGACACCTCTATACTATGCTTGTAGCAGGCACAATAGTAAATACCCACATTTTCCTTTCCTGTGAATTTATATCAAGGCAAAATGAACCTGGGAGTACTGTTTTTGGCTACAGAACCTAAATGAACTTGAGCACATGACATTGTTGTTAAATATATATCAGGGTGTGTTTTAACTGGTACAAGTGGGTAGATATCATCTTACACAGTATTTGGACTTTTTATATATTTATCTGGAAAATTAACATTTCAGGTTACTCCTACTTAAAGTGTAAAAACCAAACTGTTATCAAAAAGAGAAATTCTATACACCTGATATATAAATATGCACCATTAAATAATTTCTTTGCTCTCTCATCAAAAATTGAAAGGACTAGGAGCAGCTATGAGCTCAGAGGGAAGAGATGAATGTTTCTGGCAATGACATCTTCCTGAGAAGACAGGAAAATAAGAACTTAATGACCAGATAGTTCAGGTCAGGGGGAGAAGGGTGTGGCCTGACTTGCGTGGGTCACGTGGTTCCCTAGGGCTCTTCTGTGCTGGCTGCAGACAGACAGGACACCCATGGGTGCCCAGAAGATCAAGGGAGACAGCGTTGGTTGATGTGTTGGTGATGATGCAGAGATTGCCTTAATTTTCCTTTTTAAACCCCTGTCCTTCTCAGTTGTTTATACAGAACAAATGAGAAGATCCTTTTGTTCAATGTAAAACCCTTCACTTTGTGGATTCAGGACAGAGAAATGTGAGACATTGCAGTATTTTTCAATATTTATATCCATTGTTGTAATTTTTATTGATATTATTTGGATACCAAATTAACAAACAGTAGGATAGATTTAAAAACTTAATTTGAACATCTCAACACAGATACAACTTCACAAAATCCAAATTTCAATTTCTATCTTTCACTTGTTTTGGATAACACCAGGTAGACTTGTGTGTAGAGTGGATAGTGGCTTGAAACCTGCCTAAACCTTGTTGTCTGTCTCAAATATACCTCAATACTTGAAGAACTTCTAAAAGTAATTTTGGCATGGAATAGCCACCATTAATATTACTATTTTTTGAACACTTGCTATCTTTTAGGCACTGTCTCTCAACAGTATTAAGATGCTGATATTATTACAGTCACTGCTGTACAAATGAGAGAAATGTAACAAACGGATGTTAACTTTCACAGCTGGTACATGTGGGAGCTTGGATAAGTAAATGAGAACTCAATAAAAGAATTCTGTGGAAAGGGAAATATATAAAAATAATAAATGCCTCCATTATTATAGCACTGTAGGCAAGTCTATTTTCACTGTTTTCTCAGGGTTTTCCCCTACAGCTTAGTAGATAAATAGATAGATATAAAATTATATGATTATGTGCAAATATGAAATTATATACATGCATAATTTTAAATTACATATACATATATAATTTAAGTGATCATCTCTATATATAGACTCATTTATACTTTTAGTTTTATTATAGACTTATGAATACTTTTATAACTGAAATTTATAGGTAAGTATAAATTTAACATTTTACAGTGTGTATCTTTATAACAAATTTATAGGAAGTCATTTTAAACATTTAAAAAATCAGAAAAAGTTCAAGGAAGTAAAAATTGTCCATCACAGGCTTTACCACTATTTTTTTAAATAAATTTATTTTTTATTGGTGTTCAATTTACCAACATACAGAATAGCACCCAGTGCTCATCCTGTCAAGTGCCCCTCCCCAATGCCTGTCACCGATTCACCCCCACTCCCTGCCCTCCTCCCCTTCCACCACCCCTAGTTCGTTTCCCAGAGTTAGGAGTCTTTATGTTCTGTCTCCCTTTCTGATATTTCCCACACATTTCTTCTCCCTTCCCTTATATTCCCTTTCACTATTATTTATATTCTCCAAATGAATGAGAACATATGTTTGTCCTTCTCCGATTGACTTACTTCACTCAGCATAACTTTTAAATTTACCTTGATTTTATTAATATACATATTCACATATCTGAGAGCTGACCACATATACAATACTCTGCTGTTTTATTTTTTTTCAAGTTAGTATTTTCAAGCTTATTCTTTGAAGTCACTATTTTTGGTAGACATCTAGTGTTTCAAATTTTGAATGCAATATTAATTAACTTCACCATTTTCCCACCATGGACACCTTCAGGGAGTATTGAGTAGCTGGCCTGGCTTCAATCCCATGGTGTTTTATATTACTCACAAATGATTCTCTACCTTTAAATCCCAACTTCTCAGATTGTAGAGTCAAAGAAATCCGTTAACCCTTGAAGTGCAAATGCTAATACTACCATTTCCAGAATATAACTACAGATTTTTTTGGTAATTATTTTATAACTAGTTAATTTAGAAGTTAAAAAATAAAGGCAACAGAATTACTATAGCTAGGAATGATCAACTTGTGATTGAAATAGTTAAAAGTTGACTCATAGATGGCAGGAAAGTAGATTAAGGAAGGTCAGAAGGGATAAATCAAGTATAACAAATGTATGAGGCTGAATTTTTGTTGACATTATGAAAGTGGCAGGCATTTCTCTAGGCTCAATTATTTAATAAGAATTGGAGTTGTTTCACTACTATACACTTGCTTATTGTATTAAAGAACATCAAGAATGCAGAATTGGATTCATCATAGTACTGGTTCATAAAGCAGTATAATCATATATCTACACATTGATCTCTTTTATATTACTTATTTTATTTGACTTATGTGTTGACTTACCTAATGTCAACAAATACCAGAGAATCCATTATTTAATCAAAGAACAAAAGCATTACAAATAATCTACATGCTCTTTCTTAGTTTATCAACTAGAAAAGCACAGAATTTAATGATAATCTCTCAACTCTAGTCCTGTTTCCTGTTTTGTTACCAAAGGAACAGGGCACATCCTGTTCTGTTAGACATGGGACTTGGTGGCTTTGTGGAGAGTGAAATGAAACAAATTAGATATAATCTTCCCCCTATGTCTCAAATTGTTTTGCTAAATTTGGAACAAACATAACTCACTCATTTAATCATCTGCTTGATTTATCCCTTTTGCTCCTGCATATGGACTGCTATCTCTCTTTACCTTGTCCCAAGTATTATGAGGCAGACCCTCATAGGCTGCATCTATGGTCTTCCTTATCTTCTGGGTGCTGCTTGGAAGCAGTCATTAGAGCATCACCAGGAGACTGAGAAGTGGGAGCAGAGAGAGCTCAAGATGCCTCCCTGACAGATGATGTGCATCATTCCCCAGAGCCAACATATGGTGCCATCTACCCCAGAACCAGAGGTTTATGCTCAGGAACTAAGAGGTGCAGGTGCGAGTGCCTGTTCCCTTTCATATTAATTAACTCACTGGAAATATTTGTTTCTTTGCTCCCAGGACCTCAGATCCACATGCTTGGAAATCTAATGCCCAAGAAGGAATGTTTGTGTCAGGTGACATAGTGATGGTTCTTTGAACTTCAACTTTGATTGGCCAAGATTTGATAGCAATCAGAGCAAAGATTCTCCTTAGTGGAACCCATAGGGATTAGCCTAAGAGGGCACAGACCAGTATGGAGAAACACGGAGTGTCGATCCTGAGGAAAAAACAGGTTTCAGAGGATCCACCCTTCCTGTCCCTCAGCATCCTAGCCTTTCTTTTGGGAAAGAACTTTGTGTCCCCAACTAAGGGGACACACAGAGTCCTACTTGAAAGTCTATCTTTTCTTAGTCCCAAGTGAAGATCACATGAGGCTGATTTTTTAGCACCTGTTCCAAGAAAGCTAGTAAATTGTGCTTTCAGACAATAAAAGTCCCAAACAACTTTCCTGAAAGAAACTATAGTTTTGAGCAATACTGTGTGCAAGTCTATTAGAGACCATCTCATTCTTGCATCTGCACGTGAACAAGAGACTTAAAGAAAGCCATATACTACAGTGTCATAGTACAGTGTTAATAAGAAGAGTGAGTATTTGTGCCACTCTCTGTAGTACTTAGTGTCTATCCTACACAGAGGAAAAGACATACTGTGGTCAAGAAGCTACTCTGGGATCTCCCAAGCAGGAACCTTGTCTATAACTTGGAAGAGAGTTAATGGGAATCAGGAGAGAAAATAAGGTTTTTTTTAAATTTATTTTTTATTGGTGTTCAATTTACTAACATACAGAATAACCCCCAGTGCCCGTCACCCATTCACTCCCACCCCCCGCCCTTCTCCCCTTCCACCACCCCTAGTTGGTTTCCCAGAGTTAGCAGTCTTTACGTTCTGTCTCCCTGTCTGATATTTCCCACACATTTCTTCTCCCTTCCCTTATATTCCCTTTCACTATTATTTATATTCCCCAAATGAATGAGTACATATAATGTTTGTCCTTCACCGACTGACTTACTTCACTCAGCATAATACCCTCCAGTTCCATCCACGTTGAAGAAAATGGTGGGTATTTGTCGTTTCTAAGAGCTGAGTAATATCCCATTGTATACAAAAACCACATCTTCTTTATCCATTCATCTTTTGTTGGACACCGAGGCTCCTTCCACAGTTTGGCTATCATGGCCATTGCTGCTCTAAACATCGGGGTGCAGGTGTCCCGGCGTTTCATTGCATTTGTATCTTTGGGGTAAATCCCCAACAGTGCAATTGCTGGGTCGTAGGGCAGGTATATTTTTAACTGTTTGAGGAACCTCCACACAGTTTTCCAGAGTGGCTGCACCAGTTCACATTCCCACCAACAGTGTAAGAGGGTTCCCTTTTCTCCGCATCCTCTCCAACATTTGTGGTTTCCTGCCTTGCTAATTTTCCCCATTCTCACTGGTGTGAGGTGGTATCTCATTGTGGTTTTGATTTGTATTTCCCTGATGGCAAGTGATGCAGAGCATTTTCTCATATGCATGTTGGCCATGTCTATGTCTTCCTCTGTGAGATTTCTCTTCATGTCTTTTGCCCATTTCATGATTGGATTGTTTGTTTCTTTGGTGTTGAGTTTAAGAAGTTCTTTATACATCTTGGAAACTAGCCCTTTATCTGATATGTCATTTGCAAATATCTTCTCCCATTCTGTAGGTTGTCTTTGAGTTTTGTTGACTGTATCCTTTGCTGTGCAAAAGCTTCTTATCGTGATGAAGTCCCAATAGTTCATTTTGTTTCTTTTGCCTTCGTGGATGTATCTTACAAGAAGTTACTATGGCCGAGTTCAAAAAGGGTGTTGCCTGTGTTCTTCCCTAGGATTTTGATGGAATCTTGTCTCACATTTAGATCTTTCATCCATTTAGAGTTTATCTTTGTGTATGGTGAAAGAGAGTGGTCTAGTTTCATTCTTTTGCATGTGGATGTCCAATTTTCCCAGCACCATTTATTGAGGAGACTGTCTTTCTTCCAATGGATAGTCTTTCCTCCTTTATCGAATATTAGTTGATCATGAAGTTCAGGGTCCACTTCTGGATTCTCTATTCTGTTCCACTGATCTATGCGTCTGTTTTTGTGCCAGTACCACACTGTCTTGATGACCACAGCTTTGTAGTACAACCTGAAAACTGGCATTGTGATGCCCCCAGATATGGTTTTCTTTTTTAAAATTCCCCTGGCTATTCGGGGTCTTTTCTGATTCCACACAAATCTTAAAATAATTTGTTCTAACTCTCTGAAGAAAGTCCATGGTATTTTGATAGGGATTGCATTAAATGTGTATATTGCCCTGGGTAACATTGACATTTTATCATACTTAAAGGATCTATTCAACAAGAGGACTTAACAATCCTCAATATATATGCCCCGAATGTGGGAGCTGCCAAATATATAAATCAATTATTTACCAAAGTGAAGAAATACTTAGATAATAATACACTTATACTTGGTGACTTCAATCTAGCTCTTTCTATACTCGATAGGTCTTCTAAGCACAACATCTCCAAAGAAACGAGAGCTTTAAATGATACACTGGACCAGATGGATTTCACAGATATCTACAGAACTTTACATCCAAACTCAACTGAATACACATTCTTCTCAAGCGCACATGGAACTTTCTCCAGAATAGACCACATATTGGGTCACAAATCGGGTCTGAACCGATACCAAAAGATTGGGATCGTCCCCTGCATATTCTCAGACCATAATGCCTTGAAATTAGAACTAAATCACAACAAGAAGTTTGGAAGGACCTCAAACACGTGGAGGTTAAGGACCATCCTGCTAAAAGATGAAAGGGTCAACCAGGAAATTAAGGAAGAATTAAAAACATTCATGGAAATTAATGAGAATGAAGATACAACCATCCAAAATCTTTGGGATGCAGCAAAAGCAGTCCTAAGGGGGAAATACATCGCAATACAAGCATCCATTCAAAAACTGGAAAGAACTCAAATACAAAAGCTAACCTTACACATAAAGGAGCTAGAGAAAAAACAGCAAATAGATCCTACACCCAAGAGAAGAAGGGAGTTAATAAAGATTCGAGCAGAACTCAACGAAATCGAGACCAGAAGAACTGTGGAACAGATCAACAGAACCAGGAGTTGGTTCTTTGAAAGAATTAATAAGATAGATAAACCATTAGCCAGCCTTATTAAAAAGAAGAGAGAGAAGACTCAAATTAATAAAATCATGAATGAGAAAGGAGAGATCACTACCAACACCAAGGAAATACAAACGATTTTAAAAACATATTATGAACAGCTATACGCCAATAAATTAGGCAATCTAGAAGAAATGGACGCATTCCTGGAAAGCCACAAACTACCAAAACTGGAACAGGAAGAAATAGAAAACCTGAACAGGCCAATAACCAGGGAGGAAATTGAAGCAGTCATCAAAAACCTCCCAAGACACAAGAGTCCAGGGCCAGATGGCTTCTCTGGGGAATTTTATCAAACGTTTAAAGAAGAAACCATACCTATTCTCCTAAAGCTGTTTGGAAAGATAGAAAGAGATGGAGTACTTCCAAATTCGTTCTATGAGGCCAGCATCACCTTAATTCCAAAACCAGACAAAGACCCCACCAAAAAGGACAATTACAGACCAATATCCCTGATGAACATGGATGCAAAAATTCTCAACAAGATACTGGCCAATAGGATCCAACAGTACATTAAGAAAATTATTCACCATGACCAAGTAGGATTTATCCCTGGGACACAAGGCTGGTTCAACACCCGTAAAACAATCAATGTGATTCATCATATCAGCAAGAGAAAAACCAAGAACCATATGATCCTCTCATTGGATGCAGAGAAAGCATTTGACAAAATACAGCATCCATTCCTGATCAAAACTCTTCAGAGTGTAGGGATAGAGGGAACATTCCTCGACATCTTAAAAGCCATCTATGAAAAGCCCACAGCAAATATCATTCTCAATGGGGAAGCACTGGGAGCCTTTCCCCTAAGATCAGGAACAAGACAGGGATGTACACTCTCACCACTGCTGTTCAACATAGTACTGGAAGTCCTAGCCTCAGCAATCAGACAACAAAAAGACATTAAAGGCATTCAAATTGGCAAAGAAGAAGTCAAACTCTTCCTCTTCGCCAATGACATGATACTCTACATAGAAAACCCAAAAGTCTCCACCCCAAGATTGCTAGAACTCATACAGCAATTCGGTAGCGTGGCAGGATACAAAATCAATGCCCAGAAATCAATGGCATTTCTATACACTAACAATGAGACTGAAGAAAGAGAAATTAAGGAGTCAATCCCATTTACAATTGCACCCAAAAGCATAAGATACCTAGGAATAAACCTAACCAAAGATATAAAGGATCTATACCCTCAAAACTATAGAACACTTCTGAAAGAAATTGAGGAAGACACAAAGAGATGGAAAAATATTCCATGCTCATGGATTGGCAGAATTAATATTGTGAAAAAGAAAATAAGGTTTTATTTTGTAAAGAAGCCAAGGTTGTTTGAGAAGAGGAGAGAAAAATGATCAAGACAGAGCCAGTTATTGGCCTTTCTAACTATCAAATTTCACATGTGGTGTCTAAGTGCTCAATAATATGCAGTTATTTTTAGCATTACGAGCCAGGTGAATTCTTTTTTTTCCACTAGTTTGTGTTTTATTGATACCAGTGCTCAGGTCTTGACAACATGCTTTTGCCACCAGGACAGCCACTCCTTGCACTGCTGCTTCTTGGTCTTTAGGTTTTCCTCCTGTTTGTTCAGCTAGCATGGCACCTGTCTTCTTGGGCTACATATTCATACCATACCTTGGGCTTGTCCTTTTATGCTGGTAGAATTTCCTGCGGTTCTCTTTCTGAGTCTGGTTGATGATGGTGAGAACATAGGTGATGGATTTGTGAATAAGTCCTTTCTTGGAGAGCTTGGAAACAGCACCTCCTGTCACCTCGACAATGTGCAGCTGGGACAGCTCCATCTTTAGTCTTCCTGCTTTTTAAGCAGCTCCTCCTTCTTCTTGTCTGGATGGTTTGGATCCTTAGTCTTGGCCATACCTGTATAATCCATCACTGCTTTGGCCTGAGACTAAGGACCCCATGAATTATTTTTAAAATAAATTTTAAAATAAAATTTAAAAGCAATGCAAGGTGTCTATGAGATAATTTAGGGAATGTGGAAGTGACAAAAAAATTTCCTGATTCTAATGTTTAATATTGACCTCTCCAAAGTTATCCCATTCCTATGGCCCAGGCTGTGCCAGTGAACCTGTGCTCAGAGCTGAATATAAAGAGTACCCGAAACAAAACAGAAATGTGAATTTCCAGGTTTACCAGGCAATTTTTAGAATTGTGATTTTTACAAGGTGAGTCTGATGTAACGGACATCAACTTTTACACAGTACTACTATGTATGGTCAGTTGGTAATGGATGTTACTATGAAATCATGATATTTAAGATATCCTTAAACTTAATCAGCTTTAACGTGATAACATAATGTTAGTCAAATTTTTCAAACTCATTGTGTCTCACCCACCTCAAGACTGAAAGAAAATGAGTTGAGCCCAAATTATCAGGACATTTTGAGCATTCATCTATGCAAAATCCCCCACCGATAGGTAATGTGAGCTCCTCTCTAATACTCAAAATATCAATCTCACCTCAACGGACATTAATGTAGTCACCACTATACCCAGTGTTATCCATTGGAATAAGAAGCGTTCGGTGTTTTTATGAATCATTCATTTAAACAACCATCTAGGGGCACCTGGGTGGCTCAGTCGGTTAAGCCTGGGCCTTCAGCTCAGGTCATGATCTCAGGGTCTTGAGATCCAGCCCCACATTGTGCTCCCTGCTCAGTGGCAAGTTTGCTTCTCCTTCCCTCTGCTGTTCTCTCTCTCTTTCTCTCTCTCAAATAAATAAATAAAATCTTAAAAAAACCCAACTATTTAATTAGCAAATGTTTACTTAGGACAGGAGGGCTGGTTGGCCTCTGGCTGGTCTGCCTTCGGTGTTTGTGGCCAAAGCGTCCTTGGTGAAATTCATCTTAGCCAAGATGAGAAGGGCAGATGGAGGAAATGTCTCAAAAGTTGGGCTTGCCCCTCACTTCCCACCATAGGGTTGATTGCTCCATGCCCAAGGCTACTGTCCTTCCAGTTATGTGTAACTCAAAGGTCATATGGAATCATGTTGAAAACTTGTAATTTAATTGACTTGGGCTGATTTCTCCTGAGAGTGTCTTCATATTTAGCTAGTTTCCCTCTAAGTTTAATAGTCAGTTTAATAGGTCTCAGAGTCATGCTCTGTGGAGTTAGGCCCTGAGAGGATTCCACAAGAGGAGAGGGTTTGCTTGTATTAGGAAATGGGGAAGACAAAATGGGGGATGAAGACATACCCCAAACAGACCAAGATAGATTTCTGCCCCTCTATCCTCACCCCTTCCTGCATATGCTGGAAGGCTCAGACCTTTAATAGAGAGTCAGAGCATTAGCTGGGCTCTTTCAAAAGAAGGTATGTCTAAATTAAAAATCTCCCACTACAAAAACAGAAGCTCAGAGAATAAAGAGGAGTTAGTGAACCTTGAGATCATTTAGACTTTGAGTAATCATGTACATTAATGCCACTAAGCTTTCCATAGACTTTGAAAATTCAATTGAAAAGGACAAACATTATATGATCTCATTCATTTGAGGAATATAAAAAATAGTGAAAGGGAATAAGGGGGAAAGGAGAAAAAAATGAGTGGGAAATGTCAGAAAGGGAGACAGAACATGAGACTCCTAACTCTGGGAAAAGAACAAGGGGTGGTGGAAAGGGAGGTGGACGGGGGGTGGGGGTGACTGGGTGATGGGCACTGAGGGGGGCACTTGATGGGATGAGCACTGGGTGTTATGCTATATGTTGGCAAATTGAACTCCAATAAAAAAAATAAAAGAAAATGACTTTAATTCAGTTTAGACCTCCTCAGAGTGCTTTTTCTTCTTTCCCACTTACAGCAACAGGGATTTTCCTGTTTGGGGCTGTGGAATCAGTAATACTAGTTTTCTTTTCTTTCTTTTTTTTTTTTTGGCCTTTTCAACCAGAGTTGACTACCTTTATAAGAAGGTAGTGACCATAGTGATATCTTATTTGTGTAATTTTGCTTATGCAGAAATCAGTTATATAATTATAGCAGTTAAACCACCTCATTTTACACATGAGAGAAGAGAGGTTCAGGGACTCTGGACTCCAAATCCCATATGCAGTAGTATTTAAGGACAAGTAGAAGGCAAAGGGCCTTGAGTCTCATCCAGGGCTGATGCATCAACCTCACTGAGGATCATGTCCCCCCACAGGAGCTGAGCCCCAGAGATGCCAGTGCAGGAAGGTGCTGAGAAGTAGGCCCTCAGCTTCCTGAGCTTCTGTTCCCTGACTCTCCACTGCGAAGTAATAGCAGGCAGTGGGGCAGCAACATAGAAACAGGAGGTGACTTCCAATCTCAGCTTTCAAACATTTTGTGGCAAATCTCCAGAAAGTCCTTCATCCTTGACATCTTGCATCATATTTTATTTGCACATCTTTCAGGGCAGATAATCAGATTTTTAAATTGTCAGTGTATAAGAGTGCTGTTCAGTAGAAATAAATGTGGGTCAGCAATTGGAGCCAAAAATAAACATTGTAGCTTTGAAAAAAAAAAAAAGCAGAACCGTTCTCCAATTAAAGCTGTTAACGTGTACTATGCTGTTTCCTTGTTGGATTTTGTTCTCTGCTGCTACTGTAAAAACAAAATGAGTGTTCCTGCTCAGGTTCCAATGATGTCCCCAAATGGTTCTGTGCCTCCTATTTATGTGCCTCCTGGATACGCCCCACAGATTTTATTTATTTGACAGAGAGCATGTGAGCACAAGCAGCGAGAATGGCAGAGAAAGGGAGAAGCAAACTCCCCATTGAGCAGGGAGCCCAATGCAGGCCTCAATCCCCAGGACCCTGGGACCACGACCTGAGCTGAAGGCAGATGTTTAATGGACTGAGCCACCCGGGCTCCCCTATAGTCATCATTATTGATATAATTTTACGTACTCACTAAGTAAAGAAGACTGGATTCTAGCATTTTAATATCACTGTCAAGATAACCCCCCATTTCCTAGCATATACAATTTCTAATGTTAGAAAATATTTAAGAACCAGGTTCTCTTAAGATAAACACTGAATAATTGTCTAAAACTTGACAAATAAGGAAACATAATTGTCTTAGCAAATCTAAAGCTGGGAATTGAGCCAAATGTTAAGACAAATAGATGGCTATAATAAAAGTATAGGTTGTATTTGGCTCAGCATGAACCAAATAGCACAAATACTAAATGCATGAATATCTATCATCTGTGGTCTTCTTTTAGACTTTTATGTACATCTCCCATTGTAGCAGTGATCACCAATGAGGTGTCAAATTATATATTTGCCATATTATTGTGTAATAAAGTGCATCCTAATAGGATTCAGCAAATTTATGCATTTTAAAAAGTTAGGTCAGGCAAGCAAGGATGGCAGAAATAAAAATACAGTGTTGGGATTGTTTAGCTCTATCACTGAGAAAATAATATGTACCTATGAGCATATTAGGGCAGAAAAGTTAAGGTTCCCAAAGATAGACAGGTCTTAATTTAAGATTCAGATCATGATTTAATAAAAGTACCTTTAGGACAAACATAACAAATCATGATTACCCTAGGATATAACAACCTTCAAATTTGTAATGTTTATACCAGTGGCATGCCCCTATTAAGTTTAGAAGCACTGCAGATATTAACTCATCATTAACTCATACGTATATTTTAACTTCATTTTTAAGAGCAACATTAGACAAGGACAAGGTATCAGTAACTTTAGGAGTGGTTGGTTCTGTTTTTCTTGTTTTAGATTTGTAAAAGCCAAACCTTCTGTTAGTATTAAAGTTGCTAGTACTGTATTGTAAACAACAACAACAACAACAACAACAAAACATTGTATAGCTACAGCTGCTACCTTAAAAAAATAAAAAAAAGAAGTAAAATTCACTTTAGGATCATTTTTAGTTAGTAATCCAAGATATCTGAAGTTATTTCAAGCATGCAATCAATATAGAGATTATTAATGAGATATTTAACTTTCAAATTGTAATGTTCAAAATAATGGTTTGTATGTTACATAAGCAGCCATTTCAGCTTGGACTAGCATAAAGCTACATTTCAAGTGCAGAGTATCCACCTGTGGCTAGTGGCTAGTGGCTACTACACTGAGCAGCACAGTTTCTGTTCCAAATACTTCAGAAGTATTTGCTCCTGACAATCTGTAGAAAAGTCCCTCCAGGCTGGACAGCTCCCTGGGTCTGAGCGACACTGAGCACCAGGGGCTCCTTAGCCTCCAGGGCTCTACCTGCTGAGGGGGTGCCCGCCAGAGTCTGGTTGCTGAGGGCTGACCCCAGAACAACTCCAGAAACCCAAACGCTGTGGAAGGTGCCAGGCCTGAAGGGCCCGGAGTCAGTGACCTTTTTGCATGGGGGACCAGGGCAGAGTGAGTGGCTGTGTGCTCTCCAGGCAGCACAGTAGTACATGCCCTCATCACTCTTCTCCAGCTTCAGCACCAACAGGGTACAGCTGTAGCCATCCTTGGTCTCTATGGCGGTGACTTTGTCTGCTTCCAGGACCGAATCCCACTGCACATCTGATTGGAACATGGCCAGGTGGAGGAGCCTCTGGAGCCCTTTTCCTTCCTGGTAGCGGTACCAGTGGATATAGCTGGCCTTGACATTGGCTGTGCACAGCAGGGAGGCTGAGCTTTTCTCACGTGCCACGACTACAGCAGGCTGCTCCAGCCTGGTCTCCGCATGGCCACCTGTAAGGGGGACAGCTGTGAGGTGGTGGCAGGAGCCTGAAGGTGCCCACGCACCCTGCAGCAGGGAGGGAGTCAAGACTTACGGGGAAACAAGAGAGTGCATAGGATGGTAAGGGGACACAGAATGATTTTTCCTCCCACCTGGTGGAGAGAAGCCAAGGGGGACCTCATAGCTGCACCTGCTGGGAGGATACTGCCTGGGTGGGTGGCAGAGGGCAGGTTAGAGTCTGAGCCTCCGCTTCACTGAGGCACCTGAAGGTACTGGTGAGAGAGAGGCTTGAGGGAGGGATGGGGAGGGGCTAGAGGGTAGGGTAGGCACAGGTCTGATCACAAGGGGTGGGATGGTCAGGGCCCTGAAAAACACTGAAGAATGTTGATGCAAAGAGATCACCAGTGATAACAGGATTCTTTGATTGGACATAGACTACACCTGAGCACCATACTAATTATTTTCTGCTCATTGTTTGATTAAATCCTGAAAATTACCTTGTGGGATAAATATTGCTATCCACCATTCAGAAATTGGAATAGCTCACATTTTATAACTCTTCCAAGGTTATGAATGCTTACAGAGAATTAGGTGGTGATGTTAGCCAGATCTGACTGGACACAAATCTCAAGCATCAAATGGCCATTTGGTACTAACAGAGCGATGGGTATGCATCCTGCTCAGGAAGCAGGGACAAGCACAGAGCAGAGATCCCTGCTGAGAAGATAGTAGTCCACGCCCCCACCACCCCAAGTGAGCATTGGAGCATTTCTCCTAAAGGTTTCATCAGAAGATTTAAATGCCCTAACAAAAAACATGATAGCTGTGTAGTCTTGGGCAAGCTGTTTCTCCTCCTTTCCCTCTTATGTCAAAAGGGACCTCATTAGGTAGCAGGCAGAGTAAGCAGGGAACGTGAGCAAAGCACATAGGGTGTTCTAGATGCATAGAAAATGCTCAAGAAATGTTGGGGAATGGTGTTCACCTCAAAATCGGGCTGATTGCAATAAGGTAATTTATAGGGTCCTCATAGTGTAGAATTTCAGAAAATATTACAGTCTTGGAAAATGTGTGTGTGTGTGTGTGTGTGTGTGTGTGTGTGTGTGTGTGCAGCCAGAGGAAGAAGTGTGCATCGAGCCTGAGGGCAGTGCAGACCAGGGGGCGGCATCAGGTCTTGCAGTTCCAGTGTCAGATCCTCAGAAATGGTAAAGGCAGGGCCTCAGGAGGGGTCAGCTAAAAAAACTTTCTGACATGAAAATTCAATTCAGTCAAGGAAGTATTTACCTTCAACTGAAATGAACATTAATTTTTAGTTGTACCCAGTATACTAGGGCCTCCTGGGTGTAGTTATGGTAATTAGAAATGCTAGTTATAGCTTGTGAGCCTGGGGAGAGAAGGCAGTGAGGATGGTCAGAAAGTGAACTTGGCTGGGGAAGGAAGGTTGGGTCCTTCTCAACCACTATCAGACCCAGCTCCTGAGCTCCTCCTCTTGGTAAAAACTGAAAAGAAGACATACTGAGCCATAACCAACATTCAGGCTCAAGTGTCCCAAAATGCATGCTTTGGGGTTGTTACTGAGTTGGTGGGGTGTTGACTAGAATATTCTGCTAAAAGAATATTTTAGAGCCATCATTCAGGCCCTCAGCAGGTGTCTAGGGTAGCGGTGCCAAAGTGGTAAGTGGAAAAGAAAGTGCCAGTGGGGTTGACATCTGCACAGAAAATGACAGTTGGAAAGACTCTGAATATAGAAGGTGAGCTATGTGGGTGGTGAGAAATTGGGTAACAACTTTCTAGTTTTCTAGATTTCTACCAATAAGAAAAATCTTACATATGAAGGGATAATCCACAATGATCTATATTTTTATGAAAATAAATTTAATTTATGTTGCCAGCCTTTTTTGTTTTTAGGCAATTATTGTTTTTATGCAAACAGCTGTTGGCCATGACTAGCCTTCAGTGTATATTGAAGTCACCTAAACTCCCAAATACTCTCCTGGGTGTCTCAAATGACAAAAGTAAAACCATTTAATCTGTAGATTTGATGTCCTTTACTAAAATAAGAACAATCCATAGATTGGGGAGCTCAGGGCCTCACAAGCAGTGGAGCACTCTTCTTCAAGGATTCAGAGCAACAGGGAATATCATAGA
Organism: Canis lupus familiaris; assembly: GCF_011100685.1. Classification (NCBI taxonomy): domain Eukaryota; kingdom Metazoa; phylum Chordata; class Mammalia; order Carnivora; family Canidae; genus Canis; species Canis lupus. Next base: position 11,815,128 of record NC_049239.1, on the reverse strand, counting down.
GCCTTAGAAGCAGCCCAGGGGAACAGGCAGAATGGCCTGGGAGGTCAGGGATTTCCTCAAAAGGCTGGCAGGTCAGTCAGGAATGAGGAGAGAGAATCTGGATTAGGCTGATTGGCTGGGGTTGCATATCTGGTCTTATGTAGAACAGGGGAATCATTACAGATCCTTGGTGTCTGGGGCCTGGCTGGCTGGGATAGACAGTTTCTGGTCAAGGGCAGCATTTACAGGGACAGGAGAGTATCTAAGTTTTAGTTTGCTTACTCACCACCCCAGAGTGTAGAGGGTCCATCCTGGATCTGGAAATGCATTTCAACAGGTGACAATTGTTTTCCTTTCCTCTGCTTCTCTTCCTGCTGTGGTGCAGCTGTGCTTTTCTCCAAGAGACACTGAAAGGTTATATTTTTCTAAAAGAGACACACATTTAAAAAGTAATAAGGAGAAAACTCTTGAGCATCATAGAAAGAGTAGCCAAGGCTTCCCCCCAACTACCGTCATGTGGAGAGTGGAAGGTTCTGAGCAAGACCCTCTGGTCCCCAGGAGGAGAGAAATCAGGTGGCTCTTGAGGGAGCAGTACTTCCTGTCCTCCCGGGTCATCCTGCTGCTGCCATGAATGCAACTGTTCTGATGGCCCCAAACCTCAGCCCAAAGGGAGAAGCAGGTGGATCAGAGCAGAAGCTTGGACCTTTTCATTTAACCTCTGAGAGGCTGGCCTGCTTTCCCTGACCTGGAACAGCTCCCTTCTGACCATGGGAGAGTATGAGATCTTAACCAGTTTTACTTCTTCACTAGATTACAGGGAATAAATTGGATGTCCACGTGATGTCAACTCTTAGTGAACTGGCCAGGCCCAGAAACCCAAAAATAGGAAAGACACTGATATATTTTGATGAAAGGACTGCATAAAATATTTTTTCTTTTATCTTCAGTTTATACCTTTATAACACTTTATGTTGATAAAAACTTAAAAATAATTTCTTTTTGTTAGACAAGTAACCCCATGTTTAAAACCAAGGCCTAAGTGTCATGTTGAAGAGTCACACTTTGCATTGGAATCACAGAAGCTTAGACACTTAAAGATGAAAAGTGTAGTGGCTCAGGGCAGCTGCCCCAGTGGGCTACTTCAGCATAAAGATTATTCTGACTTAAAATAATCAAAATCCAGCAGATGCAGGAAAAGCTTATGCCTCTCACTGAACTGCAGAAATTTACACTGGAAAGGAGAGCCTGTGGCAGCAAAAGGGCTATTAACAGAGACTCCACTTTGCCTAAGGAATCATCTGCATCATTGGGCAGCCTTGTTCTTCCAAATTGGGCTCTCCTCTCACCTTCCTGCGCCTGGACCTTTTGTATCCTAGACCCCTGCCTCTCTCCTTAGCTTATAAAAGCTGCCTATTCCAAATTCTTGGGAATTTCCATGTCTGTATGGACTCCCCATATGTCTGCCTATTAAACTTGATTTTCTCCTGTTAATCTGTCTCATATCACTTTGACTCTAAGTCCAGCTAGAAGGACCACAGGGTACAGGAAGATCTTGCCCCAAGAAAAGGAAAGCCTTCCTATCAGAAGCCTCATTGTTCCTCATCTTTAAAGATGAGAAAACAGCTCCTACAATGCAAGTGACTCATTCAGTATGACAGGACCATGAGCAGCTGAGGCAGGATTAGAGCTCCATCCCCTCTCTACTGTGTGCACCTCTCACTGAGTGGACCTGGCATTTCAAGCTCAGTCACTACATGCAGAAAACCTACCACATGTCAGGCATGAGATCAGGCCCCTTTCAAATATTAATCTCAGTTTATAACCCTTGAAAATAATAAAATCTATGAGGTACACATGAGTATTCTCAGTCAACAGATAATGACAGGCTTTGGACATTCCTCACCAAGGACGCCTTTAAAAAGGTGAGTTAATGTGATAATCATTGAGCCTGCTTTATTAGAAGGAATTAGAATCAGTGATGTTAGTCCAATTTGGCTCTTCTCAAGGTAAATGGATGTGTGTGTGTGTGTGCACATGTGCACATAGCAAATCAGTGTGATACAGTAATTCTGTTCCTCTCAAAAGTCTGCCTCACACAGGGTTGCGAGAGTTAATGGGAAAAAAGCACAAATACATAATATTTGGGACATAAGTTATAAAACTATGTGTTGTTTATCTGAAATTCTTGGAATACAAACCAACTCACAATTAACAGGCACCTCATGCCTGTTAGAATGGCTGTTATTACCAAGTACAAATACCAAGTGTCATCACAGAAGCTGGGAGTGAGGAAGGGCAGGGACGCTGGCTGACCGTCCTGTGCTCAGGGACCCCATAAGCAAGGGACAGGAGGCTGCCCCAGGAGCAGCTCTGAAAGCAGACTATCCCAGGCAAGCTCTCTGTCTCCACCATGAGCCAGGGATTGGGCCAAATTAATTGCTTTGTAAATAAATATTGCCAGTCAGTCTTATGTACGAAGTGATTTGTATAACAATCTTTTCCTCATAATAACATGTCAAGGTAGTTATAACAATCACATTTGACAGATCAGCCTATTGGAATCCTAAGATATTTTAGGGTCATGTAAGTAATGGAGCCTTGATTCAAACCCAAGTCTAACAAATACCAAAACCCACGACACCATCCATTCTCTGTATATACATCTTTCTATATATAGAAAGAGGGAGAGAGGGAGAGAGACAGAGAGAGAGAGACACACACACAGAGATATTCTTCTACTACTTGTGAATTAATAGATGCTTACCTTTTTGAGACTAATTTTTTTAAAGGTCATAAAAGAAATCATTTATCCCTTGAATAATAACAAATACCTCTTACTAAGTGTCACACACTGTACATGTTGATTCCCTCCCTGCAAGCCTCAAGCAGGTGTCATTCATCTCATTCTGCAGATGAGACAGAGTCTTAGAGAGGTGGAGTCACCCACCTGAGATTGCCCAGCTAGGAAAGACACATGGAGAACCTCCAGTCGGCCAGGCTCTGAGGCCTGTGCCCTACGTAACCTGCATGGATGTTTGTGATTCAGGGATTAATTTTGTCCTCACTGAGCTGTTGCTTTGAATGCACATTGTGACCTTGTTCCACTTCCCAATTGTTTTCAATAATAAGCTTCAGGCTTGAAAACTACAGTAGTTGGCTTGTTCCTTCTGCTGACTTCTGCCCCTGCCCCTGCTGGCCGCTGAGGGTGCTATAGGGACAGTCCTCTGGGGTGGAGCCCAGGGAAGTGATGCCTTGTTACTGCAAAGGATCCACTGGAGGAGGGAAGTCCCCAGACCTACCAGGCCAGAAGCCTGCTTTTCCAGGTGTGGGCTCAGTATGCTTGGCAGTTTTAGGTAAGGGGCTCCTCCTTGCAAGGCCCCATTTCCCAGCCTCAAATGAGAACACTGATATGTTTGGTGTCCTCTGTACCTGTGAAAACCATAGATATTTGCTGGTGAATAGTGTACATTTAGGGATATATACATGGCATAGCATTCCTGTCAGCCCATGTGTCTGTCCCCACAGTTCATTGCTCCCCTGTGCTGCTCCTTGTACCACTGCTTGCAGCCATGGCACTAATTCATCCCCCAACAGTGACGGGCACTTGTACTGCTGCCGAACAGCAAGGCTGTCCCCACCCCTCGAGGCTCTGCTGCTGGGTGTCAGCATTTCCCTGGGAATCTGATCTCCCAGTTCCTGGTACCAGGAAGTATACATGTATATTTTCTATAAACACTGCCCATGCTCCTATCTGACATCCATGATTTTAGAAACCTGATGGTGACCACACAGGGTCACGTTGTTAAGGAGGTGATGGGCATCTCTCTGATGAGGAGAAAGCTGAGGGTCTCTCTTCATTCTTGGCGTCCATGAAGTGTTTCCTTCAGAGACTAGCTTATCTGTGCCCTTTAGATGCAGCAAAGAGGAGGCTGGGTTGCAGAGGCCCAGCATCCAGCAACCAGGCCATCTCTGCTGTCTCTGCCTCTCCCCGCTGCCCACGTCCTGGCTGTGAGCCCTGGAGTCAGTGTTCACACCACTGTTTCTCAGCTCCTCATCTGCAGAAAGGAAAATCCGCAAAAGTGAGACTGGTACTACATGACACTTAGTGTCAGCTGATAAGCTTAATGATCATCAGAATGTAAAAAATACCTCCTCTCCGGGTAGCTCACTAAGGCTGCTGAGTGTGCATGTGTGCTGTGATTTGCTAAAATACTGTTCCTGCAACTGTGTTTATACTCACAGAGCTTGACACCCCATGTCCCCTGACCCTCGTTTTGTCAGTCAGGCTCCTGCTGGCATCACCCTGGTCAGGGGTCATGGTGCTAGGAATCCTAGTTGGGGGTTGGAGGGACTAGGCCCAGGTCCTGTGGGATGATCTCTGGACTCCCCAACCACTAGAGGGAGCCCCGGCTCTGCATTTCAGGGGTCCCTTCTGTGGGGACAGTGCCTTTGCAGGTTGGACCTTGTGGGGGACAAAACTCGGTTCCCCCCCCCCCCCGCCACACACACACAGTGGCCTGCTAGACCCTGGGAGGAGGAGAGCACCAGCAGCCGGGGGGGTCGGGGGCCATGGAGAAGCCCATGTTGGCCCAGTGTCGGTTCAAGGGCTGGAGACAGAGTGATGTGGGCAGAGCTTTTCCAGGTATTGGGAGCTTCTGCCTCAGACAGGGATCTTTGGGAGCAGGTTCCTCCCAATGTAAAAGGTCTAATGCGAATGATATTGGATGATGTGTCTGTCAGCTGACGACAACAGTGACCAGTGCCCTTTACTCCCAGAGAGATCCTGTCACAGGTACAACCTCCCACATTTTCTAGATGGAAGAGCCTGGAAGTCGTGATCTGACACATTTGGCCGGGTTAAGGGGACATGGGGGCTCAAAAGCTCAGCCCTCCCTTCTTCTCCTCCCTCCCTCTGTTCTCAGAACACTGAGCAGACTTGGAGCACAGCAGGCATGGAAGACAGGAAAGTAACTGAGACCTGGTCTTGCTGTGGGACCTGTAGTGAGACCAGAGTGTAAAATATATGTCTCTGAGGGCCACAGAGACATGCCCTCTGCATCTCAGAAGACAGGCAGACCAGGGGAAGGGTCTGGATGTTCTCTGATTACCTGTCATGCCCTCACCTCACCATCCTCCAGGACCCCCTGTGTGAGGATGGAGCTCTGTCTACCTGGTTGCTGGTGATGGAAACCAGAGCCTCCCTGGAGACCCGCCCTTTCTTGGGGGCTCCCATCCCATCACTCACTGGACCATGTCCACCCTCTGGATTCCTGCCTCCTGTGTCCCATCACTGCCCCACCCCCTGCTTCTCCACCATCCACTCAGCATCTCCTGCTTTGGGTTCTGCACCAGCCTCCTGCCTCCTGCTTCAGTCACCCTGTCTCAGCCCCACCAGAGCCCCATGTGAAATAGGACACTAGCCTTGTTCCATTGGTTCCTGAAGCCACTCTTGGACGTAAAAGTCTCATTAATCCTGTTTTAGAGGTGAACAATGGGAGGCACTGAGAGGGAAATCATTTGTGCAAGGTCACTGGAGGAGTAAAAAGGAGAAATAGAATTTGAACCCGGCTCAGGGCTGTAATCCATGCATACAGCTAATCCATGTGCTGCCATTAGGTATTAATGGAAACGCAGTGTTGATCACATCTTCCCCAGTGCCAAAGCCTTCACTTTTGGAATGGATTAAGGAAGTCATGGGTCCTCAGCCCTCCAGAAAGCACCATTTTCACCATCCTAACCCAGTTGTCCAATAACCCTATGTCCTTGTGTGCAATAGCTTTGCTGAAGGTATTGTGTACCAAAACCCTCTGGCCATTGCTCAGCTTGCTTTTCTATCCTTTCCACTGTTTCTTTGCAGCCCTACTGTCCACTCACAGGAGAGAAGGCTTCTCCCACCCCACCCCCACCCCGGGGCTGCTGGGAGGGTGTTCTCTGCATTTCCTTAGGAACCTCTCCCACAGCCCTGTCATCTGTGCTGGCTCCCTGCCCTCAGCGCTGACCCGGCTCTTCCTACCATGCAGATGGGGACCTGAGTTAGAGACTGCATTATTGTATTCCCAGCATTGAGCTCAGTGAGTAATTGAACTCACACACACACACACACACACACACACACACACACACGCATGCGCGCGCTGACGGTACAGCAGATTCCAGGCAGAAAGACTCATGTGAGTGATCAGAGACACAGCAATGGGACCCAGCGAATCAGAGGAACTCCAAGTAACATGATATTCTGGACTCTTGATATTGCATCTAAATGTAGGTTAAACAGGAAAGCATAGGGTTAGATGAAATACAGATGTGAATTTGCAGAAAATTAATTTCTCAGCCAGCAAAACCTCAGAAGTATTAAACTCTGTATACCTCAATATGAGGCTTATTACAAGGAGAATTTTTTGTAGGTCGTAGGACTTGTTCTTTGGAAGAAAGGAAGTTCACAGTTTCGTGCATGTTTTTGCATAGCATTTATTTTCTAAGACTAATAAAAGTATCAGGAGTAATGTGTTCACTTAACTAGAATTTCAGAGCAGCAGGATAATAATGGGAGGAAAACCTCTGGAGACATCATTGTGAATCAGATTTACAGTTCCAAATCCACTGGCTCTAACTTTTATCCCCACCTAGTGGTGCTGGGAGCATTTCCGTTTCATTGGATTATGGAGCTGAAGTAGGACAAACCTGGTCAGGGTGCTCTGCTGCTTTGTTCAAGACAAAATGCAGGTAGTGGTGGGCAGAGAAGGAGTGTTCAAGAACTCCTTGCCTTAATGTTGTATCAGAAAGATTCTCTACTACGTTTTCTTCTAGGAGATTTTATAGTGTTAGGTCTTCCATTAATTTATGGTCCACAATGAATTAATTTTCACGTATGTAGGAGGTAAGGAGACAAGTTTATTCTTCTGCCTTCAAAACCCATCTGTAGCTGAGCCAGTTGCTGAAAAGACTATCTCATCTTGCACTGAATTAACTCAACACATTCATGAAAACCTGGTTGACCTTAAACATAAGAGATTATTTCTGGATTCTGAGTACTCTTCCATTATCCTGTGTGCTCTCTTTGCACCAGTAGCACATTGGCTTAATTACATAACTTAATTTTTCTATGAGCTTTGAAATCAGGTACTATAAAGCCTTGCTTAAAAGGCCTGTCCTGCTGTCCCCAGGACCTCATTTGCCAGTGAGAAAGCTTTCCACACCATCTGTGTGGGGGGCATCATCAGTTTCATCATCCAAGTCAAATTTTGGATGTGCCTCTCCCCCCTCTGCCCCTGCAGGGTGACCATGTCCATCCCCCAACTTTGTTCTCCTTCAAAATTATTATGTCTATTCTAGGTCTTTTGGATTTTCATATTATTTTTAGAGCAAGTTTGTTAATTTGTGCCCACAAAACCTACTACTTTGAATCTTTAATCAGTTTGGTCAGAATTGTCATCTTGGCAATATTAAAGCTTTTAATCCAAGAACATGGATTCTCTCTGCATTTATTTAGATGTTCTTTAATATTCTGTATTGTTTTGTAATTTTCAAAATGCAAGATTTGCTCTTCTTGTGTTAAATTAATTCCTAAATGTTTTCTTCTTTTTGGTTCTATTGTAAATGGAATTGTTTCCTAAATTTCATTTTCAAGTAGTCATGCTAGTATATAGAAATCCAACTGATATTTTGTACATCAAATGTGTACTTTGTGATGATGCTGACTTTGTTTATGAGTCCTTCTTTTGGTTTTGTGTGCACGTAGATTCTCTGGTATTATCTACGTACAGGATCATGTCATGTGGGTGAAGATATTTTTATTTTTCCTTTCAATCTGATAGAGATCTTTACAATTTTTTCTAGTTGCACTGTCTAGAACTTTTAAAACCATGTTTTTTTTTTTTTATTGGTGTTCAATTTACTAACATACAGAATAACACCCAGTGCCTGTCACCCATTCACTCCCACCCCCCGCCCTCCTCCCCTTCTACCACCCCTAGTTCGTTTCCCAGAGTTAGCAGTCTTTACGTTCTGTCTCCCTTTCGGATATTTCCCACACATTTCTTCTCCCTTCCCTTATTTTCCCTTTCACTATTATTTATATTCCCCAAATGAATGAGAACATATAATGTTTGTCCTTCTCCGACTGACTTACTTCACTCAGCATAATACCCTCCAGTTCCATCCACGTTGAAGCAAATGGTGGGTATTTGTCATTTCTAATAGCTGAGTAATATTCCATTGTATACATAAACCACATCTTCTTTATCCATTCATCTTTCGTTGGACACCGAGGCTCCTTCCACAGTTTGGCTATAGTGCACCCCGATGTTTCTAAAACCATGTTTAATAGAAGTGTTAAGAGCAGACATCCTTGTCTTGTCCATGTTCTTTGGGCAAAAGCATTCAGTCTTTCAATATTAAGTATGATGTCAGCTATGGTTTTTCACAGATGCCCTTTATTAGGTTGAGGATGTCTGTATTGAGATTGTTTCTTCTGCCAACTGAAATATTCTCTTGAAGCCCTCTAGTGAACAGTTCAATTCAGGATAAAACTTTTCTACTCTAAATTTTTTTAAAAAAAATATATGTTCTGTTTTGTAATTTTGGTATCCTTCATTAGAATATCTATTCTATTTGTTGACATTTTCCCCATATTTTCCATTAATATTTTAAACATGTTTTTTATATTTATTGGACACAATAGTTATTCAAAGTTTTTGTTTGCTAAAGAGAGTATCTACATGTCTCAAGAACAGTTTATATTGAGTTGTAAGGGATTTTTCCCCTAAAAATAGTCTCACTTTTGTGATTCTTTGCCTGTCTTTTTTTTTTTTTTAATAAAATACATTTTGTTGAAAATATCTTGTAGCAACTCTAGATTGTGACTTTTCCTCAAAACATTGTTTTCACTTGTGTTTGTATGCTGAGAAAATTGCGTGGACTTAATCTGTGATATTATATCCCCTGTAGTATGTGGCTGCTCACCTCTCTGATATTTTCTTTCTCAGTTATTTTATTTTTCAGCCTAGCTTCCTGGGTTCACCCTGTGTCTACATAGCTTCATGGTCACCAAGATTACTTAGGAATGTGTTCCAGCAACTTGATTAAGACTTCACTTCTGCCAAATGGTTTTGCTGTAGGTATTGGGTAGCACATGCATGTTTTAGGGAATTAGCACATAGACTGCGTGGGCTAAAGTATAAGTCTTCCCAGATTATACTTTTTCTGAGTCTTTTCATGGTTCCTCTGATTATACTAATCGCTTCAAGGTCAACCAGCAGTACTTGGCTGGCTTAGACACTTGAGTCTCTGCTAAGCATGCACACAGCTTCAGCTAAACACATGCTTGCTGCAGCCATGACCACAATCTCAGACCAGCAGTTCCTCTGGCCTTCCTGCTTACACACCATGCAGATTGTCAGTTCGCCATCTCATCACTCCCCACCCCAAATTAACTGAGCTCCCTTTCACTGTGTGACTTTGCTGCCAGTCCTCATGCCCTGTCCCATCTCAGAAAATCTTTCATGCCCCTGGAGCTGGGTGTTGGGACGTGGGGGAAAGAATGGGAGTCACAGTAGGCAAGTGTGCTGCTGTTGTTCCCTGGATTTCGCAGCTTTTCAAGGATAAACATTTTTCAGATTGTTACATGCATGTGGACATTTCCCAACCACTGAAATGGTTAGTTTTATTGATGTAGTCCAGTTTTATAGTTGGCATCTATAAGAAGATTTGCTGACTGTAGCGACCAGACTTGCTACCATTCAATTATAAATTGTGCAAAGTATACATATTATTATGTTTGAATTAAAAATTTGGCCTTAAAAAATTTTGGCTTTAAGGATGTGCAGGTGGCCCAGTGATTGAGAGTCTGCCTTGGCTCAGATCGTGATCCTGGGGTCCAGGGGTCAAGTCCTGCATCAGGCTCCCTGTGGGAAGCCTGCTTCTCCCTCTTCCTATGTCTCTGCCTCTCTTTGTCTCTCATGAATAAATAACTAAAATCTTTTTAAAAAGTTTGGCTTTGGGATCCCTGGGTGGCGCAGCGGTTTGGCGCCTGCCTTTGGCCCAGGGCGCGATCCTGGAGACCTGGGATCCAATCCCACGTCAGGCTCCTGGTGCATGGAGCCTGCTTCTCCCTCTGCCTATGTCTCTGCCTCTCTCTCTGTGTGTGTGACTATTATAAATAAATTTAAAAAAAGATATTAAAAAAAAGTTTGGCTTTATTTAGGACTCCCAAATAATTCCAAGACATGTCAGCTCTAGTTTAATAGGCTGAAAAGTGAAGCCTTCCTACAGAGATACCTTTAACTATTTACGTTATCACAAACTTCACCTAACTGTGAGGTTAAGATGTGGGACAACTCTTTTCTTTCTTTTTTTTTTTTTTTTGGGACAACTCTTTTCTTAGGGTTCTCTATTATTTATCCTCCCATGCAGAGCAGTTCTTGGCTATAATGCAGGCATTCTCAGGAAAAGAAAATGTGCTGTATGAGGTGTATTACCTGACAAGAGGAAAACATCTGTGGGGCAGGCTGCTTTGTGTATGAGGAGGCTCCATCCTTCACCTGCTCCCTTGTCTTCCCATGGCTACTTTTGTTATGTTCCTTCCCGAATGGTGAGAATAAATACATGCTTTTGTAAAACTGTGCATAGAACAAAAAGCACCTATCCTTCAAACTCTGTGAGCACATCACTGTTGATAGTTTAATTTGTCTCTTGCTCATTTTTTGTTTGTAAGTTCACATAATTGTGGCCATAAGGTCAATGTTATTTATATCCTGTTTTAAAAATTGTATTGTGAAACTAATAAAATCAGTTTGCTGTAGAAAGAAATGATTGGAGTTACCTGGTTATTTTCTTCTTGTCTTTCTGATTTGCAGATATATATTTATATAAATATATTTATAAATATATGCAAGTACCTATATTTATAAATATGGTCCTATGGGAGATACAGTTTTTCATTATATATTTGCTTTTGCTTGATATCATGAACATTTACTGTGCTGTTACACACATATATATATATTACATATATATAATTTTAAGTGGATGCAAAATATCTTGTGGAATTATTAATGTTTTTCTACCCTCAGACATTTAGATGTTTTCCAATTTTAGAGAAAAAAAATGTACCTAATAGAAAACAAGTATTATTTGGTCAGTTATATTTCCTGAAGAAATAACTAAGAATGTTATCACAGGGTCAAATGTGCATTTGTTCAGGTTGGATCAGCTCCATCTATGCTGTTCTGAAAATGGACTAAATGATAGAAGTGCCACCAAGAGAGGTGTGGGAGGCTGAGGCTTAACCAGAAAGAGTTTCTTAAGGTGGAGAAAAGGGTGAGGAGGGTCTGCAGATTCTGGCCTTTGGGAATCAAACCTCAAGAACTCAATGGTGTGGCCACAGTTAGAATATCCTGTCTCAAGAGTGGAGTCACATATACACCAGGCCCATAGATGTTGCCTAAGCTGGATGTGAGTGTATAATTTACCCTGAGAAAGAGCTCTCTCCCACACATGCTGGGCTGAGGCAGTAGCATGGCGCCCATGCTTATGGAGGCCAAAGCTCACCCAGAAGTTGGCTCTCAGCACAGACCAAAAGGAATGAAATCTATGGGCTGTAAAGTCAGACTATAAAAGCCATAAGCAGCAAACTCAGCAATAGAAGTTTGTTTCCCCAGGAACTGGACAGATCGGGTCCCAGGACTGGGCACCCTCTCTGTACCAAGCTCAGGTGGGGAGCTCTTTGTGCTCACACTGCTGAACAGCCATCCTCTGCTCCACCCCCACCACACATTCTCTGATGTGCATCTCTTCTATTAAGCCTTGCTCAGTCTGACTCTGCAGTCACCGGTCCTTTAGAAGGACTGGGATCACTCAATCTATGACATCCAATTACACTGTTGAACTCGGGGCCTCTATATGTCTGTGTTCTTGTGAGGAAGATGCACCTGCTGTTGTTTCATCTACAGTCTACCTGTGCTAAAAGCTTCATGGGCAAGAGTCTCGTGTCACCCTGCCAACACTGACAAAATGAGACCAAAAGTGGGAGCCTGAGTGAATCATCTGCCGTGGAAAGCACAGAACTTGGGATGCCTGGGTGGCTCAGTGGTTGAGTGTCTGTCTTTGGTTCAGGGCATGACCCCGCAGTCCTGGGAGTGAGTCCCACGTCGGGCTCCCTGCAAGGAGCCTGCTTCTCCCTCTGCTTCTGTCTCTGCCTCTCTCTCTTTGTGTTTCTCATCAATCAATAAATAAAGTCTTAAAAAAAAAGAAAGCACAGACCTTGGTGGAATGTCAGGGATCACCTAGTGCTACAAGAAGTCTGTGTGCTGTTTCCTTCAGAACAGTGTCATTGGAGTGAACTGAGGGTGCAGTGTCTCAACAGTCCTGGTAAGAGGATCTTAATTCACATAGTAGATGCTTGAAATGAACTTGATATAAAATAGGGGAACCCTCATCCACAGCCTAAGAGTATGTTTGACAGCATGACCATGCATGTGCAGACCGATATTTTCTTTTCATTAGCTGTGGCCTTTTGGAAGTGAAAAAAGTTGGCTGTGGTTTAACTGTCCTTATTTCATCTTACAACACCAGAGCAACCTCTTACACAGCCCAACCAGCAGAGGCCGGTTTGACTTCAATCATTTTCCGTGAATTAACCACATTTGACAGAGCACGTAGACAAAAAAAAAAAAAAAAAAAGGCAAAATAAAGCACCATCGCCACACCAGCAGCCTCCTGTCACTCACGCCATCTTCTGCACCACCATGCTCCTCCACTCTGCATGCCCCAGTGCAGACCAACCCAGGTTGGGTTGAGGATGGAAGGTGCTAAGGAGTTGGAACCACAGGAGACATTGCCTTGGAGCCCCAGCAAGGACATCAGCCTACACAGCTTCAGGTCATTTGCTACTTTCCCTTCTGTGCCTCCGTGCATTCCACATGCAGAAACAGTTCTAGATCCCTAAGTAGAGGCCTAGACATTTGTCCAAGGAGATCTGAACAAATTTTTGAGAATCAAGGAGAAGACTGAAATTAAATTTCCTCTTCCAGTCTGCTGGGTCTTATGTTGTTTCCACATGGGAAACTCTACTTGGTTTCCAAAAACACTGGTTTCATAGAAATGGAAGCTGATTGTAAATAGGCAAAAAATTCTCCTCAATTTTAAATGAGATGTTGTTTGAACTTTAATATATAAAAGTTATTATTCTAAATGAATTCTTTAGTGAAAATAGAAAAATAAACGATCACCTATTTTCTTGCCACACACTGAACATTTTGTTTACATGTAGAAATATACATACACACGTAAATGAGTGTCCTACTTCTTAATGTATGTGCTTGGGCATGTGCGTTATCTATTACTTCTAACTTAGAGCTGCCAACAGTAGATGCTAATGTTGTTGAAGACATACATGTACCTCGTATAATTAACTCTTTTGATCCACACAACTCTAGGAGATAGATCATTGTAATTTTACTTTTCAGAAGAGAAAATTATGTCTTAGAGAGTTCAAATAGCTATAGAACTAAGATTTAAACCCAGGCACTTGGGGTTCAGAGCCCAAGCCCTTAACCCCTCCACCACCCTATTTTCCAGTGTTAGTGTTGCTCTCTGGGGTTCTTACGAGCACATGAAACACTGCTATAGGTCTGAGCACACCAACCAGTCTTGTGATGTGTTATACTGTCATCACTAGAGTGTTTTGAACTAAATGAGTCTGAATCAGCTGACCTTTGAAGGAGGAATAACTCGGGCACCTTCACTGGCTGTGGCTCCCCAGTTTGGACCAGTGCCTCAAAGTAGGTGTCATAAGGTCAGGGCAAGAATTAGAAATCTGGAATTGATCAGTATTACAACCAGCACTGAATTGGAAGGCTCAGTGGTTATGGTGTCCCTTACGTTGGACCCTTAGATTGCACCAAATGAAGGCACACAGGCCAAAACAGACTTTTCAATGCTTTTTATTGTGCCTATTTTGAAAAACAGTACAAAGTTCAAGTAGCAAGGATGGCGGGTTCCACGTATATAAAATAAAAGGCTTCCAGGCACTTATCTGGTTAAAGAGTCCCTGTCCTCAGAGGCATGGGTACTGCGTGGCTGAGGAATGGGTGGGCATTAAGGAGAGAGCAGTGATGAAGCCCCTGGGGATGGCCTCCTGGCCCCACCCTTGAGCCATAGTAGAATTTGTTCTTGCTGCAGAGCGAAAGTTTCTGTTTGCCCAGTGGTTTATAAACCCATTCTGCATAATGGCACTAGAGAGAATGACACATGTGAAAGGAAATAACCCAATCTCAGAAAGAAAGCCCCACTGCATCCACAGCAGACATTTTAGAACAGCAGCCAATGGGAAAAATTGGATCCTGGTGGCACCATGTGTTAGTTCTTCCTATTGCCATCGAGCGCTGGTCTCTCAAGCAGACAGATGGTGATGATGATGGAGTACATCAAGCTCTTGAAGAGGAGGAGGATATAGATATAGTAGGCAGAGGTGTTCATGAGCTGCAGCTGCTGGTTGTCTAAAAGAAATCACTTATTAGTTTCATCTGTTGTTTTGAAGGTTAGGACTTATTAATAAGAGAGGGGTGACTGTATAAATTTCTGATGACCTAGGTTGAAGTGACACTCTCACACCAGCACAACCGAACAGTAAACATCGATAACACCACCACACCACCACCACCACCTAGAAAACTCAGATCCAAGTTTGCAAGTCAAGTCAGTCAAAAAACCTGTGAAATTCATCTAGAACATTCCAAAGTATTAAAAAGCCAGGTTGTTTTAATAATAAATGAATCCAATGTGAAAAAAGTATTGGTGATAAGTGGCTTTTAGCATTTTCATCCCCACCATGTCTCTAAGTAAAAATAAGAGGCAATATTCATTAAGTAAAAATTAAATGTTATTTATTTTGAGAACTTTGCATGCAAAGTGTAAATCTTATTTAATTTTCTAATAACTTATGAGATTATTTATTTTATTCTTTACAAAGAATATTTATTTTATTTACTTTACAAATAAACTGAGGACAGAGAGAGAAGCCATTTGCCTGATTTCTTTTTTTTTTATTGGAGTTCAATTTGCCAACATATAGCATAACACCCAGTACTCATCCTGCCAAGTGCCCCCCTCAGTGCCCATCACCCAGTCACCCCAACCCCCCACCCACCTCCCCTTCCACTACAGAGTGGAAGTGTCTTTTGTTCATTTCCCAGAGTTAGGTGTCTCTCATGTTTTGTCACCCTCACTGATATTTCCACTCATTTTCTCTCCTTTCCCTTTATTCCCTTTCACTAATTTTTATATTCCTCAAATGAATAAGACCATATAATGTTTGTCCTTTTCCAATTGACTTATTTCACTCAGCATAATACCCTCCAGATCCATCCACGTGGAAGCAAATAGTGGGCATTTGTCGTTTCTAACATTTGCCTGATTTCATGCAAACAGTAAGTATTAGAATCTATATTGCAATCTCAGCAACATGGCATTTAAGAACACTTTCTCAGTTGCTCTGTAATTCTGCATCTTCATGTGCAATAAATACCCAAGGCATCAAAATTATTAAGCAAAAATATAAAGTTGGATGATGAAGATATTGAAGATGATGATGATGATGATTAGGGTCCAGAAGTCCCTTGATATTGGACGTGGAGGGTGGATCAGCAGGGCTAGAAAGAATGTTCCTCATCATTCCCTTTGTTCATATGTGGGGAGAAAGAGGCAGGAGCTAGTACTTATGATGTAGCAGCTAAATGAGATATCTACACTGGATATTCCACATATGTCACGTCATATCTTAGGAGTTATTGTTAGGTGTTATTTGTGTCATTTCAGACGGCCCAGAAAATGCAAATAGTTTACCCGTAGTCATGCAATTGATAATGAAAGAGTAGAGTTTATTTATTTATTTATTTATTTATTTATTTTACTTATTTATGATTGTCACACACACACAGAGAGAGAGAGAGAGAGAGAGGCAGAGACACAGGCAGAGGGAGAAGCAGGCTCCATGCACCGGGAGCCCGACGTGGGATTTGATCCCGGGTCTCCAGGATTCCGCCCTGGGCCAAAGGCAGGCGCTAAACCGCTGCGCCACCCAGGGATCCCTATTTATTTATTTATTTATTTATTTATTTATTTATTTATTTATTTTAAAGAGTAGAGTTTTTTTTTTTTTTAAGAGTAGAGTTTAAATCTAGTACGTGGCACAAGAAGCCCTGCACTCACCTCTTCTCCTCATGTGTGCACCTGTCTTAGGGTATGGCTTTGGGATTTAGAGGAAGAATAAAAACTGGGTAAGAGTATAAAGGCTACATTAAAAATAAAAGCAGGAAGATGCCAAAAAAAAAAAAAGTTCAATTGCTTGGAGGTTACTGGCTTTGTATTTGTATGTAAATAAAGCTTTTGGGAGAAGACAATGCACAGGCAGATTATATGATTACTATGAACAGGATAATTCCCCATGTTTGGAGCGCTATTTGATGCCAAGGTCCCTAAGACTCAAAGCAATTAAGATAAAGTAAGAAAGACCCCTCTGAAGGAGTCACTTTTTTAAGCCAAGTGGCTTATTCAGTGATCTGATGTTACCTGGTTTTACCCTTTCCAACAGTTCATCTGAGTATAGCACATTGAGTTGTCTACAGCACAGATCCAGCCTTGCTCAGCTAAGAGATATTCAAGGGTTATCTTACTTTTAAGAAATGCTTTGGCCAGAATCTAAGGATTTTTGCTAGGTAGCCAATCCTTTAGGAACGATTCTGCAACAATTTCAAGAATGAAGGAGAAAGTCTTAATCAGACCTCATTTCCATTTATCCCAAACTGGGGAAGGAGGGCCCTGCCAAAGGGGTGAATCTTGGTGGCTTCTTGGTAGTCCCGACTAGCTACAGATGTAAATTTAGGAGAGTCAATGAATGAGATATCTTATTTACCTTGAAAAAATTTAGGAGCAGGGTAAGATTTTTCTGCTAGCCTGAAATAAAAGTTTGCTATAAATTCCAAAGTTTACCCCCTTTGGCAATAATGTGGGAGATACAGGCTATTTGGATGTCAGCTACTTCTCTTTCCCTCAATTTGATTCAGAAACTCCATTGTCTGGGCAGGCTCAGGTATTATTTGAGACTTCTGTAGCTGTGTGATGTGTACCAGGCTCAACCTTTAGTTTTACAGTGGAAGTACTTGGTAAGGTTCTTCTTCTTCTTCTTCTTTTTTTTTTTTTACAGGTATTCATCTGTGTTTATTTTTTTATTATTATTACTTTTAAAAATAAATTTATTTTTTATTGGTGTTCAATTTGCCAACATACAGAATATGCTGAGTGAAATAAGTGAATCGGAGAAGGACAAACATTATAGGTTCTTCTTTTAACTGAGATGTTCGAGGACTATTTTCCTCTAATGTTTTGTCTAAAATACCTAATCAGTTGGCTGTAAACTGTGACTTAGAGGATCTCTTTAATTGTAATCTAGGAAGGTTTCCATAACCTGTTGATGATAGGCTTGAGCATCAGGCTTTGGAGACTTACATTAGCTGGTCAGACTAGCAGGGAACATGAAGGATCAGCAGAAAATTGTACACTGAGACAATTCCAAAGTGTTTGCAAGGTTTTCCTAAAGACTCTATCATTTGCCCAGTGATGTAGGAGCCTTGGTCACTGGAGATCACAAAAGGTGGGAAACCCATTTTTAACAGTGTCTTTGCCACAGTGAGGACATCAGTCTCTTGTCAGGGAAAGGCTTTAACCATCCTGAAAATACACAAACAATGACAAGGGCTTATGAGAACCCATACTAAGTTGCAGAGGAATGAATTCCAGCTGCAAGTGTTCAAAGGGTACAGAGGGAGAAGGCATGAAGCCTCTGGAGACAACAACAGGATTTTCCAGGATTATGGATCTGACAGGTTAGACATTGATGGTAAATCATTTTCTACTATTATAGAAGTCTTCCACTGACATCTGTTTATAATTTGAGTCATTTATAATGTCCTATGGTGGGTGATGGAATGAAAAAACAAAAACTAAGAGAAATGGGGTTTGCCAAGGGAGCCCAGAAGAACCAAGTGGCTGTCCTGGTTTTCCCTTAGGCCTGACTCTTTGTTTAATATACTTCTATTGTTTATCCACCTTCATTTCTCTGAATCATAAGCAGACTGATAATGATGGGCCATTTTTTGTGGAACCAGAATGGTCTTTATCTACATGTGCCACAATCTTACAAATACTATATCTAGAAAACTTAGTATGAAGTTCTATTTTTCTATCCCATGTAATGTGATATATTAAATAAGCCAGACTAGTTTAGCAAATCCATTGGAATGTTCCAGGTCAAAAAAGATTTAAGCAGACCAAAACTCCAAAGGAAACAAACAAACCCACAAAACCCTTTGTCCTTTCTTTGACAGAGAGAAAACAAATTCTAATGCTGCACCAGCTTACTTTTGATTTGAAAATTCTTCATTCTAATATTAGCCACTCTTGACCACACATAACATTCCTTTCCTAACATTGCCTTTGTAGAAACCTCTACAACTTTCTCTTTTACATTCAGATTTTGTCCTGAGTTTACCCTCATTAGGTGACCAACCTCCTTTTAGGACAAAATCCTTCTTTTTCCCCCCTCAAAAAACATATTTCCATTCCTCATACTTTTTCTTATTAAAACTACACATCTTACTTTTCCTTATATTTTCGGTTGTTTCCCATATTATTTTCAGTAGTCTTCATTACATATATTAGAATTCTTAACACTTAGAAACCTTCATTTTAAATGAAAGCTAATAAGTAAACAGTTATGAACTGTTTTTTTTAGTCAGCATTGTTTATATTGGCAAATTTATGAATACTTTTCATAATTTCCACAAACGTGCATCTGCATAAAGCAGTCTTTCAGTAAAGCACAAAATACATTTATGAACATGCCCACATTTATCTTCAGTCTCTGAAAAAAGGAAACCAAAAGCAGATGAACCTATGTTTATTTGTTAATACTTTAATATTTTATCTTGCTTGGAAATGATCTAGATAATCAATATAACTTAACAAGTGACCTATCTCAGTAAAACCTTAAGGATTTAAGTTCCCAACAATATTTGAGAGACTATTTAAAACTTTATCTAAAATTTTTCATTTTATTTACATCTTTTGAAATTACTTGTTCCTAACAGTTTAGCTGAGATTACCCATAAAATCATTATGAGATGTGGGGAGGGATGAGTGAAATAAGTGATAGGAATTAAGAGGTACTCTTGCGGAACCCTCTTGCACTGTTCATGGGAATGCAAGCTGGTACAGCCATTCTGGAAAAACAGTGTGGAGGTTCTTCAAGAAGTTAAAAATAGAACTACCCTACCACCCAGCAATTGCACTACTGGATATTTACTATTTACACCAAGATACAGATGTAGTAAAACAACAAAACATCTGCACCCCCAATGTTCATAGCAGCAATGTCCACAATAAGCAAGCTATGGAAGGAGATAAAAAGATGTCCTTCAACAGATGAATGGGAAAAAAAAAACAGATGACTGGATAATGAAGTTCTGGTGTATATATACAATGGAGTATTAGCCATCAGAAAGGATGAATACCCACCATTTGCTTCACTGTGGATGGAACTGGAAGGTATTATGCTGAGTGAAATAAGCCAATAAGAGAACGACAATTATCATATGGTTTTACTAATACATGGAATATAAGAAATAGTGAAAGAGATCATAGGTGAAGGGGAGGGTAACTGAGTGGGGAAAAATTAGAGAGGAAGATAAATCATGAGAGACTCCTAACTCTGGGAGACAAACAAAGGATTGCGGGTAGGGGAATAGGGTAACTGAGTAACAGGCATTAAGGAGGGCACGTGATGAGATGAACATTGGGTGTTATACTATATGTTGGAAAATGGAATTTAAAATAAAAAAAATAAAGAGGTGCCCTTGTCTGATGTGCATAGGTAATGTTGGAAGTATTGAGTCACAATATTATATACACAATACTAATATAATATGGTGTGTAAACTAAATGGAATTAAAATAAAAATTAAAAAAATAAAAATTAAAAAGAAACCTTATGAAACATCCAAGTCCATCATTCTCCTAAGTTGGTTCCTATAACATTTTATAACAGAGATCATATCTACTTATTTGACTTTTGGTAAACTCAGGCACATGAAATTTCTCATTTTAGTGCTGATAAGGCAGTAAATATATGCTTATTTTACTTAAACCCACAACCATGCTCAGATCATGTAAAGTTGAAAGACATTTGAGTTAGTTTCTATTTCTGAGAGTTTTAGAATGCCCAGTCCTCATTGTTTGTGATTGTATTCAAATCAAGGAAATGAGCTATTTACAAATTAATTTTGGCAACACCATCCAGACAGAAAAATATCTCACACTGACAACATATATTTATGGACACACAGACTACTGCAAAGACCCCAGAGTCACTAATATTTGGAGATAATTTCAAGATTTGTATTGTCTCTGGAATTATTAAGGAGACTAGACTAGAATTGAGGCACAAGAGCTCTTTAGCAGTTCATATTTTAGAAAGGGCTCTTTATTTTTCTTTCCCTCAGTCTCGGGCATTTGTGGGTTATGCTTAAATTTTAAAGAATTAGTAGGATGTAGAGTTTTAAAGACAAAGAAGCAATGTATGTTCCTCCAAGAATGATTTTGCCTTCCTAAAGCCAATCATTTATAAGCCATTTTCCGTAAATAGGAGAAGCTTGGGGATAGGTAAAAGAATAGAAGAACTTTGAATTGCCTCAAGAGCTGCATTTCTACTTCTGTTAAGATTTGTCAGGATAGTTGCTCTGAGTTTCTTAAAGACTTGATTTAGGTGAAATGACACCATAGTTTGATACAATCTATCAGAACATATGAGCCTCAATTTGCTTCCTTACCTCTGGGTACATAGTTTGAATTTTAAGGATTTCTGGCAGCATGGAATAATCTCTCTTGGGTGTAAAATGGATCCCTAAAGAGGATGCAAAGGATATTATCTTCCCAAGATCCAGAGTCCCTCAGTAAGAGTCAAAGGAAGAAACCAACAGGCCACACGTCCCACGTAAGCAGAAAGCTAATAGCAGTTATGCAGGATGACACAAACAAGAAGGCAATAGCTCTCTCTGCGAGAGAAAGGATCAATAGCAATGGGTCTGGATTTGGAAAGAATGAGACTACAAAAATTTTACTATCCCCACTGGACTACGTGCCATGGAGAGAGATTTGGAAGGAGCTACTTCTGTTAAGAGTTTCTACTCTTCCCTGGCTTCTGCCAGTTTTTCTAGGATCCCAGTGCAGGTCCTGTTATTTACCAGAATTTCCACATGGCTGTTTAGGAAAGTAAAGCATATAACAATTTTCCAGAAACCACCCAGTTTCACCAACTCTGGAAGGGGCTCATTTGGGGCTCTCCTGTAGATATGGAGGTGTCTGTAAGACTATGAACTGAGCAGACTGCTGTTTATGGCTGTGTAGTCTGTTCAGAGTGGAAAATCAATTCAGACTAGAATGAGCACTCAAAGGAGCCAAAAGGGAGCAGGAGTTAGATCAGTCTTATAGTCTTCTGTTTTAGGTACTTCTTCCATCTTTAATTTTTTATTAGCCTTTTGCAATGAGTCTTTCAATAAAATGACCTTGGAATTTTAAACCTTTTGGAGGTTCTGTTTAATTGGAGAACCCTTGCTTTTAAGTGGGTTCTTAATGATTTTATCTAATTGGAAAGTTCCCCCTTTATGGGCTTTGTATTTCTAGATTATCATTGCTCTGAGGGCTGGCAACAGTTTGGTAGGATACTAGCCTCAAATGGACTTAACCACACCCCAGTCCAAATATATCTGGCTGAAAATGAGTTATGCCCCACATTCCTGTCTGGTATTATTTTGGGGTTTCCAATTCTTATCTGGGATTTCCAATCTGATTCCAATCCAATCCAACCAAGTCAGTTTGTTAGGACACAAAACAAGCTTTTGATATCTAGCAATTTTGCTAGGTATCTGTAATCTAAGACTATAGTTTTAAATAAAAAATTAATAGGTGCATTGGAAAGTCATGTGTTTGACTCTTTAGAATTTAAGGATCCCATTAGCTAAGACATTGGACTTCTCAGAGCTAAACTAACACCTAAAATGGTTGTGTCCTGAAATTGGGGATTGTGGGTATTTCAGAGTGTGGCTCCTTGCCCAGAAGTTTTCGTGAGGTTGATGGGTGACGTAGTGCTGATCCACCCCATTTCCTGACCAGCTACTACTATCAGGGGTGTGTTCTTGAAGTATCGAATGCTTTAACAGCCTCTAAATGCTTGACTCATGCCCACCTATTGCTGTAGTTTTTTCCACCTTTCCCTGTTAGCAGTGGCCTTTATCTACACAAATGAAGACAATCAATTAGGTGCACATTAGTCTATGGGCAGTAAGAGATGTTACTGAGTTCTGGCCACAAGAAGACTGTGTGCACCACCAACAATTCCCCTGAAATCTTGCTGAGATTTCCATCTCAGGAATTTGTTCTGAAAGGTTAGGGGCTTGGCTCTGGGCATATCCTTCTGCTTGTTCAGTTGTACTCTATGCAAACATGCCTACAAACATGCTAACTCAACTGAACTCAGGCATAACACTCTGCCAGCCTAAGCTGATCTTCCCCGTAAAGCAAAGCCGATCAGATTAGAAGTCAAAACCCAGAGAGTGGAGCTTGGAACCAGGGAGAACTCACCCACAGTGCTTGGAACAGTTGAGAAAGATTGTGAACTTAGAGGGCTCACAGTTACCACCTGTCTCTTCCTCCTTGTCTCTGAATGCCTCTGGGAGTCCATATTGGATTGAATCGCTGCCACCAAAACTGGTAAAGAACAAAAATTTAACCAAGTAAATGTTAAAGATCTAATGACTCTATTAATGGATCAATTTATGACTAAGGTCATCTAGCAAATAAAAGGGAGCTCTAAAGGACTATGGGGATGGAACACTTTTTACAATAGAGTGTGAGTGGAAAAAAGGGAATTCTTAGCAAATAATCCATTGTTTTAGGCAAGGCCACTCTCCCAAGGTGAAGAAAGGGTCAATCAGGAAACTTCCTGGGGCTGAACAGGAAATTCCCATGTGGACTGGTTAAAGGTTACTCTTCTGGGGGTTGAAATTACACTTGGGTTAGGTATTAAGTCTTGGTTTAGTGACTTGGGGCCGTAAGCCAAGTGTTTCCTTTTTGGGTCCGTGGGTTTTTTTCAACACTCCAGAAACACAAAGACTTCCTTCAGAAATTCAGATTTGTATATAGCAAAGCTCTTCACAGGTCTTATTATGTGCTTGTTCCCCACTGCTTAAAAAGTGCTTGTTAAGCACAAGGAAAATCCAAACTTGTTCCTCCTTATTGGGTCTCTGGGACCTTGGTCTGTATATTAATATTTCAGGACTTGACTTCTGAGTCTAGTGAGTTACTGGATCACAGCAGGCCAGGGCACATTCAATTGTCTGCCCACACTGTTGAAATGTGACTAATGTTTGCACCAATGGCACTCCTTTGGGACACGATGCCTGAATCATGAGTGACCCAGACTGATTAGAAAAAGTATATTTGCTTTGCTGTGTGATCCTTTTTGGGAGAGTAGTTCATCCTGCATTCCTTCCAGGTCTGGCACATGCCGATATTGCAATACATGTTTGAAGAGCAGCATTTACCAATAGTAAGAAATGCATTCTTTGTGTAGAATGAAGAATGTATGTACACATTAGCCTCACCCAATCCTTACTTACTAAATTTCCCCTTATGCTGGTATATAAAATTCATGTCCGAAATACCCAAGACCATACTAAAACCTCAGAAGCCAAAGTACTATTTCTGGTGGAGCGGTGATCCAGCTCCAACAAATGAATACCTTTTTGTTCCTATAATTCATTGTTAATGTTTGAGTAGAGCGAGATTGAAGTGATAAGGGCTTTAACTGCTGAGTAGAACATTCTTTTTCTTAATAAATATTTTTATTTATTTATTCATGAGAGACAGAGAGAAAGAGGCAGAGACACAGGCAGAGGGAGAAGCAGGCTTCCTGAGAGGAGCCCGATGCGGGACTCCATCCCAGGAACCTAGGATCATGCCCTGAGTCGAAGGCAGATGCTCAACCACTGAGCCACCCAGGCATCCCTGAGTAGAACATTCTTGAAAGATGTACAATTGGTCTTATTTCCTGATCAAGTAAAATCATCAAAAGTGGACTCTCTTTTGAGCATTTATGGTGTGCAAGGTTACTAGGTGCTTTCACATGGATTGTTTCATAAAATCATGAAATGACTATAAAAAACATCACTGTGACATTAATATTTTGGATGATGAAACAGGTGAGAAAGGCTAAGTGAATTTTTCTTTTTTTTTTTTTTTTTGTATGTTCTGAAGTCCATTCTACTATAATTCTCTGGGGAAATAGCAGCACATTTATGCTACCATTAAAAGTTAACAACACTAAAGAAAAATTTCTAATTGCTTGTTTTCATTAATACTTGACAAATGGGTGCCTGGGTGGTTCAGTCAGTGTTTGCCTTCGGCTTGAGAACAGGATCCTGGGATTCTGCCCAGCATCTGGCTCCCTACTCAGTGGGGAGTCTGTTTCTTCCTCTCCCTCTCCCTTTGCCTATCATTCTGCCTACTTTTGCTCTTTCTCTTTCTCTCGCTCTCTCTCTTCAAATGAATAAATAAATAATCTTAAAAAATACTTGACAGAAAGGTAGAGTTTTTCCCTTAGAAACAAGGGTTCTAGAAGGTTATATTCATATTTACGTGCACATACTTCTGTTTATTGAAGGAAAATCGATCTCTTGGTCAACCCTTCCTTTATTCCTCTCATGTTTGACCATGCATTTGTGATCTTTAGCCATTGATTCTTGAGTCACGGTCAGCCAGCTGAATTTCATGTATGTGTCCTTAGTCTTCATGGTATCTCCCTGCTGGGATTGCAGAACTGTTTTATCATCTTTTTCTTTCCAGTCAATCTTGATAACATCAGGGAAAAAATCCTCAAGAAGACAAAGATATGTTCCAGTGTTGTGGTCTTTAATTTCAGTAATTGAAGGAAGAAAAACTGTGGGCTTGGGGGGAATGTCTTCATCAGGATTTTTATCTGTGGGAGAAAATGGATAACAATTAAAACGCTATAAGAGAAACATGAACATTGTGTGGTTTGGAACACCCCAGCACATAGAAAAGCAAGGCAAGTTGCCATAAAATTAGTGTTTATTATGGCCTTTCTACCACAGTGGGTTATAAGGTACTGTTCTTTGTTTACATGGGAAAAGAGGTTCTAGAGGTTATGTAACTTGACCAAAGTCACAGCTATTGAGCAGCAGGGCCTAGATTAATATGTGGCACTTTTAAACAATACACAGTCACTTGTTTGAATGGGAGTCTATTTCCATGCATACTTGACAACCTATCAAGTTGATGTTTTAGTTTCAAATTGGATCCCATGACTACTTTTGAGTACTGGAGATCTTCTTGATTTCTGTTGTTTTGTTTTGTTTTGTTTTCTAAATGTTTTATTTATTTATTTGAGAGAGAGAGAGAGAGAGAGCAA
Organism: Canis lupus familiaris; assembly: GCF_011100685.1. Classification (NCBI taxonomy): domain Eukaryota; kingdom Metazoa; phylum Chordata; class Mammalia; order Carnivora; family Canidae; genus Canis; species Canis lupus. The sequence continues at coordinate 11,789,613 of NC_049239.1, read as the reverse complement.
GAGCAGGAGTGGGGGTAAGGACAGGGGGACAGGGACAGTCAGACTTTCCCCTTACTAAGAAGCCTGAATGTGGAACTCAATTCCAGGACCTGAGATCATGACCTGAGGGGAAGCCAGGTGCTTAGTTGAGTGAGCCACTCAGGTGCCACAATTTCTGGTTTTATAGAACATCTTATTCTCGTAACTAAACCACTCCAGGATTTTGAGAACAGTAGTGTTTAAAGCTGTACCTCCAAATTATTTACAATGCCTTGAATTTAGAAACAAAATGGCAAAATTTCCAAAATTTTTAATTTAAAAATATATTATTTTCAGAAATGCTTCTAAATAAACTTATCAAGTAATGCATTGGTCAGAATTCTGTTTTACTTTAGGAAATGTTCACTAAAAGCTCATTTTATATTGAGCTTATATTATAATAAGCTTATATTGAGCTTATTATATATTTATATATTATATTTATACTTTCATTTGAAGTTGAAGCCGGACTAAGAAGACACCATATTTTGATTCTTAGCATCTTCCTCCAAATGTGAATCTGCCCTACAAGCCTGCTGAATTTTGTAGTACTCCATAGTTTTCTGATTTCACCTGCTGAAAAAAGTCATAAAAAACTGGTATAAAGTTAACAGATATGGTTCCAGAATTTCTTGTAGATATAAGGTCAAAATATATAACAAAACATCATGGTTTTCAAGGGTATGTCATTTGAACGCTGGAATGGTACTTGACTACATAATGTTAATTTAATGATTGAAATAATATATACTAGATCCCTTTACAATTTGATCTCCAACTGAAACACAAATGTTTAAATCATTTCCTCTTGTGCTAGTTTCGAGTAAGAATAATATGTTCATGGATAATCTCTTAAGAAAAGAATAATTGGAATTCTCTTTTAAAAGGAAACAGGGAAAACATTTGTGAGAATTTCTTTTTTTTTTTTTTTTTTTTATTTCCTCTGGGATGTCAAGTGATCAAAGTCTTTTTTTTTTTTCTTTTTTTTTCTTTTTTTTTTTTTTATTGGTGTTCAATTTACTAACATACAGAATAACCCCCAGTGCCGGTCACCCATTCACTCCCACCCCCCGCCCTCCTCCCCTTCCAACACCCCTAGTTCGTTTCCCAGAGAATTTCTTCCAGTGCTGCAAAGCTCCTGATTTTTATATTAAATTAGTAAGCAAACAACCCAAGTTTTTTGCTCATACTGTAAAGAGAGTTAGGTAATAATGTGCTCATTGTAACTTTGTACATCTTGTTTGTAGTGCAAATAGCATTTTATTGATTATAATAGTAGGACACTGTATATTTCTCTAATGATATACTTTGTTTTTAATTTAAAAAGCATGTTATATAAAGCAAGATTTCTTTTTCAAGGTATATGATATTTTTTAAAAATTTTTATTTATTTATGATAGTCACAGAGAGAGAGAGAGAGAGAGAGAGGCAGAGACACAGGCAGAGGGAGAAGCAGGCTCTATGCACCGGGAGCCCGACGTGGGACTCGATCCCGGGTCTCCAGGATCCGCCATGGGCCAAAGGCAGGCGCCAAACCGCTGCGCCACGCAGGGATCCCCAAGGTATATGATATTTACATAATTTTTGCCTCTGATCAATACAGTAGTCTTGTTTTCATCTTAGGAAATTTGGCTTTCTTATAGGAATACTTCTGATTTATCATAGTAAAGAACTTGAAAATCAAATCACAAACTTGGAAAATTTCTGGATGGTAAGACCCTATGTTTACATCCTGTTCCTTTTCCTTAACTAGATTCCTAAAATTTCATTATTTTCAGAATAGAATGAATCTTGAGAGCCATAACTTTCTCAATGTGATAGTTAACTGACCATTAAATAGAGTACTTGATTATATATGGTTGGTGCCAATATTTTGGGTAATTATATTACATTCTTTTTCTTTCAACATTCTTTTTTAAACTATTAACAGAGTATTTTATGCCCAAGGTCATTTCATTGGTGCATAAACTAGAAACCAGTTTACAAAATAAGCAAGTTTGTCTAATACATTTATATATGTTCCTAATAAAAAAAGTTTGAGGTTAATTGCCTGAGTGGTAGGCATTTTATTAAGATGAAGCAGTATGAATTCTATATAAATTAACCAAATGCAAACACATTTTCAATCAAGTGTGCTATTATGTTAATATTGATTCAAAATTTCTCTATTCTCATTTTTTCCACATATTAATATTGATTCAAAACCACATGTAATATGGATTCAAAATTTCTCTATCTTGTTCTCATTTTTTCCTATTAAATATATAATTTTACTATTTCATATATACATGTGATTTTCAAATTTAGAGCATTTCTAAGTATATTTAAAGTGTGAACTATAAATGTAACTGTATTTCTAAATACTCTAAAATTTAATTGCTTTTCTACTAAATATGAGCATGAAGCCCAAATTTGTTAGTGTTAGACATGATATAAATTAAGATAAAATGTTAAGATTTATTTTTTTAAGATTTTATTTATTTGACAGAGAGAGAGCACACAAGCAGGGAAAGTGGTAGACAGAGAGGAAGACGCAGATTCCCCATTGAGCAGCGCTCAATCCCAGGACCCTAGGATAACGACCCAAGCAGAAGGCAGATGCTTAACCAACTGAGCCCCAAGGTGCCCCAAGGACTAAGATTTAAAGTACATAGAACAAAAACAAAAATACCAAAAAAATCACATCTTAATTTCATTTTTTTTGTTGCAGAACCATTGTCTATACTAGATACAATTCTCCCCTTGGGTTTGAAATGAGGCAACATGCATGCAACCACCCATTATGTGTTACACAATGTGCCCGGTACTTTATTCACAGTGTCTCATTCAATATTCACATGACCCCTAAATTAAATACATCCTGTTATCCCATCTTATGGATCAGGAAACTGAGACCAGAGAGTAGCTGCCCAGAAAACAGCAAGTGGTAGAGCTGGAGCTCTAGGTCAGTCTGAGTCCAAAGTCCAGGCTCTCTTATGACACCCTTTCACCATCAGAAAAGGAAATAGGTGAACTCACAAAAGTTACCTGTCATGATCAACTTTGTTCTTGGGCCAAACACTGTCAAGACAATTATACATGTTGTGCATGAGCACTTTATGCAAGTCTACACAGACACAGAGTCAGAGTTTATTATAGTACTTGCACAATACTGTCTATGCTGACCTTTACTGTAAGGATTGGAATTAAAATCTCCCCTAAGATTTCCACATCTAAACATGCTATGAAAGTGGGAGATTATAATTATAGTTATTACCATTATTTTAGCAATTTGTTGGTGATGATTCTGTTCTCCAACGTGACATTTTAATCTCATGTTACCAAATCTTCACTCACTAATGGGAATGCAGTATTTGGGGGTAACACTTAGAACTATGCCATCAAGCACAGAGATGCATTCCTTCCTTTGCACCTCACTTTATTCAACTATGTTGGAATTCTCTGAACCTCATCAATAAAAATATGCCTTTCACACATCTATTAAGGCAATCACTTGTCTTATCCACCACATTTCCAATGCTAAGAAAATCAAAGGGAAGCTAGTAAAGCCTAGTAATATGGGGTCAGTTCATGGAACTGCCTCACCTATGATGTCCAAACAAACGACACTTTCCCACCAACAGTACATTCTATACGTATTCCAAGATCTCACCAGAAATTTCTACCTCAAACTGACTTCCGGCCAGGTGATGCCGAACGTTTGGCTTGAAACTCCTACTGTGAGCCTTTATGGTGGACCAGAAAATTGCCTTTTAATTTATGAATTCATTTGTGCCTGTGATTACAACCACTAAGTAAATCAAAATATATATTTTTCGTTTTTGCAATGTTTTACCAACTTTGTGAAAATTCTTTGAAAACTTTTATTTGAATAAATTCTGTAGGGTAGAAACATCCCTGTGAATGTTCTCTCTCATCCAGGCAAGATTTCAACTCTAAGACTAATAAAAAATGAACAAATTCACTAGACTGAATTTAGAAAAAAAACACTCGGCTTATGACATTTTTGGATATGTTTGTACTGTTAAATGTGTAGATACCTGATATGAATTACCTTCAGACAAATGGCAAATTTATCAATTTTGGTTCATTCTTTTCCATTGGTTATTTTTGGAATAAGATAAATAAGATACACAATTTTTTTTACAAATGTTTCAATGCAGAAATCCTAAATGGTTAGATATGTTAGTCATATCTAACATCTTCACCCCTTAGGAACCCTCAGTTGCTGCAGCTACTTAGCTCCTTGTTAATGTCCTCCACGCTAGTTCAGTCAGCAACTACCTCCAAGGACACAGAATCACTTACCTCCCCAAGGATCCTGCCGCTATTTATGACCAAACTGGGAACAAATCCTTGAATTCTGAGCCAGCACCTACCTTACAGTCCCTGCATCACCTGGCTTCTTTCCCTGTTTATATGGAAGAATTAAAAAATATTTACCTGTAACCCTGAGCACTGTGCCAGGACCAAATACTTTGTTGTACCTGCTATACAAATACCACTGTCTCAAAAGCTTTTACAGAAATCTCCCTTTGCATCTCTTTAAAAATTGTGCCTATATTTTTTCAATATCTATATATACATATATAAAATGGTCCCTACTAACATTAAACAAAGATGAAACTTAAGGAAAATCACTTTAGACGTGAACATAGTCAAATATTGATGAACTGACCCCTCTTGCCTTAGGCAGCTTGGGTCTGTGTTTCTCATCTCACTCACAAGGTTGGTGTGTATGATTTTATCTTTTCTGAAAGTTTTCCTGAATCTTCTAAATCTCTTCTTTTAAAAAAAGGTTTTCATGTATCATATCAGTTCTTTTCCTAGTGTGTAATTTAGATTTACTGTTTCTATAATTTTCAAAGAGGAACAAAAATAGAAATAATATAGTTGAGTATTTAACAAATGAATGTTCAATATGTTTACAGTATTATTTTTCTATGTATTGAGGGGTGGGTATCTGGTTTAATTATAAAGTAAGGGTTTTTCAGAATCCAATCCCCACTGATGATAGACCAGAGGAGTTGTTACAGAGTCTAAAATATTAATGATGATTTCTTAACCTATTTATTCCTGGAAGACTGCTCCTTTGAACTTGAAATTACTCTACCAGGTTCCAGGCCATTGATTTAAAATCCTGTGCTGTTCCTCAGAGGATTCTATTTGGTTTTGTCTTTCTGCAGCTGTCCCAGCATGAGTGGGAAGGCAACTCTGAGTTATGCGATTGAGTCAAGCATATAGTACAACCACTCCCATTCTTCTGCTAGCTGAAATATTTTCAGCAAATTTGATGCCAATAGAGAAATACAGTTGAATGCAATGGTGTCATAAGGACTTGACATTTTATAGAAATACCCTTAGAATTACATTGTAAGAATTTAATAAATGCATATTCAACATGACTTACTTGATCATGAGGAAGGGAGGCAACGTTAGTGCCATGATTAGAAGCAGAAGCATTGTTTTCTACAGGAAGGGTAATACAAATTATGAGCTATTACTAGTTAAGCATCCTACTAAAGAGTTGATTGGAAAAGTCAGGCTACAGAAGAGTAAATATTCAGAACTTTAAAAATGGTTTACTGTTTCTAATAGGGCAAAATGATCTAAGCCAAGCTCTTTGGAATGGATAAGTCTCTACTAGGTCCCAAACTTTCCCACAGTAACTAAGCAGGTGACTTTAGGCAAATAACAAAACTTCCTAAGCCTTAAGTTCTTTACTGTGAAATTGATATAAAAGGAGCTCTTGTATAGGGCCATTCAGGATTGAGATAAAGCACTGAATCTCTTCAATGTGGCATCTGGTTCTCAATAATTATCAGTTAATACTATTATTCTCTTTAATGGGATGGTTTGGGGCCCTTTTATCAAATAATCCGCTAAATAAACTATATGGATTTTACAAGCAGTAAGTATTATACAAAATAAGAAGGAAAAGAGCTCATGAATCCAAGTCATTCTATGTCTCTGGCAGTCACAAGCCAAAAAACTTATGGCTCAGTCAAATCACAATCTAGAATACTTATCCACTAGGCTACAAGCTTATGAGTGTTGAGACTGTGTCTTGTGCACCTATTTACCTCACATGTCCAGCATAGAAACTGCCTTTAATAAATGTTTACTGAGACAATAAATGAAAAAACAAGGATATAAAATCATGTTGACAGACTCTCATACTCTTTTTGTGAACTCAAGCTGAAGCTTTGAACTCACAAATTCCTTTAAGCTGGATCATCTCTATGCAATATCAGGAGACTCAAAGCAGCACAAATTTTTACTAGTTTCAGCCTCCTCTCTAAGAAGCTAAAGTATTAAGAATGAGTGGAATTTACTGATGTTCTATAGTCATTAACTGTAAGGGTTAAACTTGCACTGCTGTTAAAGATGAGATCAAAAGCAAAAAAAATTAATTAATTTAAAAGATAAAATCAAAAGCAATTTTGCAGGTTTTGCAAGTTATTAGAGAAAGGAACATTATTCATTAAGAAAAGATCACTACTAATGCTAGAGGTACTTAATCAAAGTGTTTCAAAAGGCCATCAACAAGAAAAAAATCTTGAGCTAATAACTTATACCTATGGTTATAGACATGGTCCACAAGAATTTTAATTTCAAGCCTGAATCTATCTATGTGTGTGTGTGTGTGTGTGTGTGTGTGTGTGTGTGTGTGTTTTCTAAGAGGAGATTTTCAATCTGCTTGTAAGAAGGGAAGTAAATAAACCATTTACAAAGTAGTTTTGTTTCCATATATTGAGAATAATAGTATATTGTGACCAGTAGCTGCAAAGTTACTATCTGTATGCTGAGGTGATCCCACATTGTTTTCTCTAAAAAGCATCTATTAGTTTTTCATTTCACAGGATCAAAATAGAACAAAGTTACTTACCAGGGGGAGTTACTATGAGATTAGTTCCTTCTGCAAATAATCTTGATCCAGCCGGAGTTTTCACACTGGTTAGAGGTTCCACAAAAATATTAGCCTTCTCCTAAGCTTCATGGCATGACCAATAGGTAGAAACCTTGTACTAACAATTTGATCTTCCAGGTTCCCTTGGAAATCCTTGAATATAGACTTCATGCATCTCTTATTTTATAAATTTTCCTCTGATTAATTGACCCACATGTCTGTTTTCAATGGTGGCAGTAATCATGGAAAAGTGCTGATAGAAACAATAAGAACAAATAAAAGTAAAGAAAGAAGAAAAGGAAGGAAGGAAGAAAGGGAAAAAGAATAAAAAAGAGAGAAAAGATCAGGACCAAGTGGTCAACAAATGACTTTCTAAATTATCAGGAACAGTGTTCAGAGAATTAAGAGGTTTTGATTTCCAGGTGTTCAAGTGTGTGAAACTACTCAGAGATGCATCAAAGGAAAAGACCTTTTGTTCTCATGAACACCAGACCTGGTCCGTTAGCAATTTAAGATCGTATTTCTGAAAAACTATATACTTCAGTAACTGAAAACGCAAATATGTCAACAGAATATGCTTGAGAAATGTGAACAATGTTATCCATTTTTTAGTAAGCCACTTTTATCATTTGGCAACATGAACCTTTACCAGGCAATGCAAAAAGAGAAAATAATTTACCATGATGACAATATTTACCTGGAACAAAAGGAGAAATTTGTAGAATTCTATTTCCCATAGAAAAATAGATTTTTTATTTAAAAAAATGAAAACAAAATCAGTCGTCTGACATATTGAAAGAAGAAACCTTTTGGAAGCTATTCTGTGATCTTCGGAAATGTACATGTAGCCCTGTTTCTGTGGTTAACTAGCTTTGGACAAAGCATTTGGCAACCCTGGGCTCCCACATCCCAATTTGGTATGTCGGCATTGGGCTATGTATGTCCAAAAGGCCCTTCCTATTCCAACAGCTTATGATCTTGTGATTAAGAGCAGGAAAGGGTCTGCTGTGGTTACTCGAGTGAGAAAAGAGTTGAAAGTAATGGAAAAAGGTTTTTTTACAGTTTGATATTGATTTTGTGAGATCCCAGTTGATGGCTTCATTAGGCTTGATGACATTATTGATTATCAGATAAGACTCTGTTGTCTTTCTTATCTGTCTCCAAACCAGAATCGGGCTAGCCTCACAAGTAACATTGGTTGAGTCAAAAATAATTCATTTCAGAGATCTCTTTCTTGTCATTGGTACCAGTAGACCATGGTCTTCTTGAGGGAAACCTCAGTGTGCTTGCAAGGTATGTGCAATATTCTTTCTGGTGTTGAGGTAAAAGAAACTTGACCCTAAGAGATTGTCATATTGTTACTTTAATTTGAAAAGCAACGTAGAGAAATCAGAGGCACTTGAACAGGTTGAGTGGACCTACAAACCCAAGCCAAAGATATACATAAATACATGGGGTTGGAGTTGCCAGTGACTAATCAGAATGGACTCCAAGATGGAGCACGAATCAGGACTGGGGAGGCAGTGGCAGCCCTTGTTCTTCAGAGGCGAGGACAGGGGAGGAAGGTTTGCTTTAGAACTAATGAAAGATCTCAGAAAGATCTGTCTCAGTGTTATTTTATTATGTTCCTGGTATAAAGAAGAGAGAGCCCAGAAGACATTATCAAAACACCCTGTTATAGTAATTCATTGTTGTTTTCCTTTGGGGTCAACACCTTCACATTTTTCCTTTAGGTTTTTTCTTCAAAAACACCTATCCTTGGGCAGCCTGGGCAGCTTAGCAGTTTAGCACTTGCCTTTATGCCCTCCAGGGCATGATCCTGGAGACCCGGGATCTAGTCCCACATTGGGCTCCCTGCATGGAGCCTGCTTCTCCCTCTGCCTGTGTCTCTGCCTCTCTCCCTCTGTGTCTCTCATGAATAAATAAATAAAATCTTTTTAAAAAACACCTATCCTTGAGCTCTTTTTAAGTTTGAGCTATAGATTTTTTCACTATATTTTGCAAGAGTGTGGGAAGGCATATGGTTATCATGAGGATCGGAAGAAAAGTCGTATTCTGTATAACAAATGAGACAATAATCCAACAACTTTATAGAGAAGCAGATCCCTTTTGTAGATGAGTAGTTTGTAGAAAGTTCACAAAGCTTGGGCATATTAATAATGACTATAGTTATTGCTTTACATGCTATGACATTACTATACTCTGCTGTGAATGAAGGAAAATCTTGAAGAAAATAAGTATTTTGGTTTATTGCCCTCAACTCTTTTTCTATTCAGAATTTTTAGTTTTTTTAAAATGAAAACTATTACTATTTTCTAACTATTACTATTTTCATTACTTACTATTAATGGTTTACTATTTTTTTGGAGGACAATGTAAGATGTAAGTTTTAAAGAGTCCCTGTGTTCCTGTGTTAGCTGAGATGTCTAGGCAAAGCAGTTTAGCTAATGGGAAAGGACACTGTGATATATTGACCCTGTGCTAGAACTATTCTGTACGGAACCTCCTTCAGTTTCCAGAAATCCTATGAGAAAGATTTAGTAACTTTCCTGGATTGTGCTGTCAGTTAATTGGCTGAGCAGGAATTCAAACCTAGGTTTATATCACTCCAAAGCCTTGTAGTTTCCATCATCCATTCATTCATTCATTGAAAGTCAGCACACCATTGTGTACACTGGTTAGTTTCCTTCCCAGGAAGCCTCCCATAGATGGAGAAGCAAAGCAAATTCACACTGCCCAAAGCTACCCTAGGCCCCAAAGAGTACAAATAGAAGATAAAGTGACATACTGAAAGAAACATCACAGATTGGGTGCTTGGGGTCCTAGCTCAAACCTTCCTGAGGACACGGATGCAGGAAAAAAATCCTATATAGACAGTAGCCAGGTCCCTTTGGTAGGTAGAAAGGAGTATGCATGTGTTTGTAGGGGTGTGGAGTTGTGGGAGCTCCTTAGTCAGTGGCAGTGGAACCTTTCCATACAGTGCATCCCAGCAGGCACAGTAATACAGTCCAGCAGCTGCCTCATTAACTCAGAGTATCCTGAGACTTGATGGCAAATCCTTCTGTCATTACTGGCTTCATATCTTTCCTCACTATCACCTTGTTTATGAACCATATTTTCACTGGAAAAATGTACAGAATGCATTTTAGAAGATGGCCTGGCTTCTTTTGGTACCACTATATTTATACATTCTTCCTGTAGACACCTGCTTTTATTTGGCATTTTAAAAATGCTGTATTTCCTTTACTCTTGGTAATGGAAGGTATGAGTTGTGTTATTAAAATGTCTGCATTTGTATCTGAAAGAAAAACAAAGGTGAACAGCAAAATTTTGACATTCAGGAAAACAGAATACATTTTTAAAAATTTTTATTTATTTATTCCTGAGAGACACAGAGAGGGAGGCAGAGACACAGGCAGAGGGAAAAGCAGGTTCCCTGCAGGGAGCCTGATGAGGGACTTGATCCCGGGACCCTGGGGTCATGCCCTGAGCTGAAGGCAGACGCTCAACCGCTGAGCCACCTAGGTGCCCCAGAATAGATTTGTTAAAGAAAAACTTAGAGTCTAGAGTTTATATATTTTTCTGAAGAGTTAAGGTCTTGGTGGAATTTATCAACATTGTTTGATTAACTATGTCACTGTCTCCCACCCAAATGGGCTGACTTAATTGTCCATGGGTTTTTTTGTTGTTGTTGTTGTGTTTTTTTTTTTTTTGTTTTTTGTTTTTGTTTGTTTGTTTGTTTTGTTATCAGCTTTGTTCACTGAATGAAATCTCCCATGGGTAAAACCACAGGGAGGCCACCAGGATGGCCTGTGATGGGAGCAGCATCCTGCCAGCACTTATCAGGAGAGGTGGCTGAATAATGAGGTGATCACAGAACAAATCTGAGAGCTGATTTAGTAAGAGGTAGGGGTGCTAAGTTAGACTCTTAGACTGCAGAGAAAGGGAGCCATGGTAATGATACCAAAACATCCTGCAACATAGGGCTACTAAGTCAGCAGATTCCTCTCATTATTGGGTGATTGTTACCATCCAATGATATTAGTGTAAAGAAGCTATTTTCTTGTTAAAGGACTAATGTCCATGACTGGTTCAAATCAGAGAGTGAGAGAGGGAGAGAGAGACTGGGAAGCGTTCTTATAGTTCTCTTCTATGAATAATGATGACCTGCTTCCTCTATCATTCTCTCTCTGTCTCTCTCTCATGTCCTTCCATTGCAATGTAAGTAATTTCTAGTGACTATCTTTATGTTAAGTAATTCTTTCCTTATATCTCTTAAATCCATTGTTGAGCCTTTAAGGGCATTCTTCTTTCTGTTACTGTGTTTTTTATTCTCGCATTTCCTTTTTTTCTTTCCCATAATTTCCTTTTAGGTCTTTTTGTAATTTTTCCTGTATTTACCTGTCTGATCTTGTATGTTGTCTATTTTTTTCTATTAGATTAGAGCATATAACATATTAATCGTAGTTATTTTAAATTCCTGATACTTCCAACATCTATGTCATGACTCAGGCTGTTCTGGTGATTACTTTGTGTCCTTAGGCTATATTATTTCTTGATTTGTATGCCTTTCATTTTTCAACTGAAAGCTGGACATGTTCTGTGTTATAATAGATACTGAATTAAATATATCCTGTGCTTGAAAATGAGCTCATCTTTCCTGGTAGACTTTTAGTGTGGGGGTTTGGGTTAACTAGTCGAGAGTTAGACTGGATTTGAAGTTCGTTGCTATGTTATCAGGGTTGAAAGTTATTGTTGTCAGAGATCAAAGACTTAAAATTTCTCTAGCTGTAATTTGTCTTTGTCTCTTCACTTGTCTTTGAGTCTTCTCCTTGTTTTGCTCCCCAGAGAGGTCTGCCTCTTGAAGCTTTCTTAGATCTATTCCACTGTGACTTTTACTCAAGGTTTTCCAGCATGGAGATGAAAGGTCAGGAATGGAGACATTCTCTGATATTTTTATTAAGTCTCAATTTTAAGCAGATACAGTGAAACTGGGTCTTAAGGATGCGACCTACATGGTATTCCTGCCTTTTTTCCAGAGATGGAACATTTTCAATCCTCGTCCCCCACCCCCAGTGCAGAAGGTGCCCACCTACTTCAGGCCATTGTTTTGATGCCCATCCTTCTGCAAATGAAAACTTGTTACTTTTGGACATATAGAAGATGTTTTGGGCAAAGTTTCAGTGGTTGCATCCTTTGCCTTCCCTCAACTGCAATGGGATTCCACCAGCACCTTCCCTGGCAGATGAAGTTATTGATTTCTTACACTGGTGATGGTGTAGATTAGGTCTGGGAGGATTTTAGTAGTAGCTGCTGTTCCTCTCTGGCAGCATAAAGGGAAGCTTCCCAAAAATATTTTTATTTTTCTAAAGATTTTATTTATTTATTTATTTATTTATTTATTTATTTATTTATTTATGAGACAGAGCATGAGCAGGGGGAGAGGCAGAGGGAGAGGGAGAAACAGAAGTAAGAAACAGACTCCTTACTGAGCAGGGAGCCTGACAAAAGGATGAGAGGTGCTCATTCCAGGATCCTGGGATCTTGACCTGTTCCCAAAGGCAAACACTTAACTGAATGATCCATCCAGGTGCCCTTTACCAACAGAGTCGTTTGCAAAATGATTTTTCTTGCCAGACTCATGAATGAAAAATGGTATCTTAGGGTAGTTTAAATTGATCATTACCTTATTATAGCCGAAGTTGAGCAACTTTGTATATGTTTAAGTGTTATTTTTATATTTTTCTTTATGAGCTAGTTTTTTAGGTCTTTTGCCATTTTTTTACAGGATATTTGAAATGTATTACCTCCATTTTTAAAATGTATTTCTCTTTTTATTTTGGAGATAGTTGACCATTACATGCTCTACAGGTTGCAAGCACTTCCTCATGGTTTGTCATTTGTCCTTTGATTTAACTTCTGCTGCTTTTTGCCATGCAATCTTTGTTTTCATTTTCATGGAGTAAGCTTTATTAATATTATTAATATTTCTTATTGCATGTTGAATTTTGGTTCTAGTTACAAATTCATTTCCATACTCTTTCTTGGACAGAAGAGGTTGTCAATATTTTTTTCTGTTGGGGGTCAGATAACAAATATTTTATTTAGCTTCTTGGCCCTAATGTCTCTGTTGTGATTCATCAGATTTGCCTTGTATCTCAAAACCAGTCATAGACAGTTAAGAAATGAATAGGCGTGGCTGTATTCCAGGAATGTCAGTGGCAGGTTTTCTATTAGAAATCTCTGAAAGAAAAGTTGCGTATTTTCACTTATTTCTATTATTTAAATAAAGCAGAAAGAAAAAATAGGTTATGGTCTTTGTTTTATATTTTGTTATATTATATTCTAATAGCATAGTAATCCATATAAGGAATATACTGCTTCAACATAGTGAGCATTAGGCATGCTTCAAGCACTTGTAAGAATTTTGTATGTAGGGATCCCTGGGTGGCGCAGCGGTTTAGCGCCTGCTTTTGGCCCAGGGCCTGATCCTGGAGACCCGGGATCGAATCCCACGTCAGGCTCCCGGTGCATGGAGCCTGCTTCTCCCTCTGCCTGTGTCTCTGCCTCTCTCTCTCTCTCTCTCTCTGTGACTATCATAAATAAATAAAAATTAAAAAAAAATTTTGTATGTATTATTTGAGTTACTCTTCTCAACAGTTTTTCTAGGTAAATATAATTATATTTTCTATTTTCAAATGAGGAAATTGAATCAAAGATATGTTAAATAATTTATCCAGAGTAAGACAGATAATATGAGGAGGATGTATATGTAAAAAAGGGTCATTGAGAGGGAGGAGCAAGATGGCGGAGGAGTAGGGTCCCCAAATCACCTGTCTCCACCAAACTACCTAGAAAACCTTCAAATTATCCTGAAAATCTATGAATTCGGCCTGAGATTTAAAGAGAGACCAGCTGGAATGCTACAGTGAGAAGAGTTCGCGCATCTATCAAGGTAGGAAGACGGGGAAAAAGAAATAAGGAACAAAGGCCTCCGAGGGGGAGGGGCCCCGCGAGGAGCCGGGCTGAGGCCGGGGCGAGTGTCCCCAGGACAGGAGAGCCCCGTCCCGGAGACGCAGGAGCTGCACCGACCTTCCCGGGCGGAAAGGGGCTCGCGGGGAGCTGGACAGGACCCAGGAGGGCGAGGATGCCCTCGGGCTCCCTGGGACAGTAACAGACACCTGCGCGCCCGGGAGAGTGCGCCGAGCTCCCTGAATGGCTACAGCGCACGGCGGGACCCGGAGCAGCTCGGAGGGGCTCGGGGGCGGCTCCGCGGAGGGGGCTGCGCGGCCCCGGAAGCAGCTCGGAGGGGCTCGGGCAGAGGAAGAGGCTCCGTGCAGAGGGGCCTGCGCGGTTCCAGGAGCAGCTCGGAGGGGCTCGGGCGGCAGCTCCGCGGAGGGGGCTGCGGGGCGGAAGCGCGAATCCACCAGCGCAGGCTCCGGAGCACAGGGCGCCGGGACACAGCCCAGGATCCCGCCTCCCCCGGGACAGGCAGAGGCCGGGAGGGCCCAGGACAGCAAGGACGCTCCTGCCCCAGCTGAGCAGATCAGCGGCCCCGCCCCGGAGCCTCCAGGCCCTGCAGACGGAGTTCCTGCCGGAGCTGAATCCAGGTTTCCAGAGCTGCCCCGCCACTGGGGCTGTTCCTCCTGCGGCCTCACGGGGTAAACAACCCCCACTGAGCCCTGCACCAGGCAGGGGCACAGCAGCTCCCCCAACTGCTAACACCTGAAAATCAGCACAACAGGCCCCTCCCCCAGAACACCAGCTAGACGGACAACTTCCAGGAGAAGCCAAGGGACTTAAAGAACACAGAATCAGAAGATACTCCCCGGTGGTTCTTTTTTTGTTTGTTTGTTTTTGTTTTTGTTTTTGTTTTGTTTTGCTTTTTGATTTGTTTCCTTCCCCCACCCCCTTTTTTTTCTCCTTTCTTTTTCTTTCTCTTTTTCTTCCTTTTTTTTTTCTTTTTTTTTTTTGTTTTTTTTTTCTTTTTCTTCCCTTTTTTTTTTCTCTTTCTCTTTTCTTTCCTTCTTTCTCTCCTCTCTTTTTCTCTTTTTCCCAATACAACTTGCTTTTGGCCACTCTGCACTGAGCAAAATGACTAGAAGGAAAACCTCACCTCAAAAGAAAGAAGCAGAAACAGTCCTCTCTCCCACAGAGTTACAAAATCTGGATTACAATTCAATGTCAGAAAGCCAATTCAGAAGCACTATTATACAGCTACTGGTGGCTCTAGAAAAAAGTATAAAGGACTCAAGAGACTTCATGACTGCAGAATTTAGAGCTAATCAGGCAGAAATTAAAAATCAATTGAATGAGATGCAATCCAAACTAGAAGTCCTAACGACGAGGGTTAACGAGGTGGAAGAACGAGTGAGTGACCTAGAAGACAAGTTGATAGCAAAGAGGGAAACTGAGGAAAAAAGAGACAAACAATTAAAAGACCATGAAGATAGATTAAGGGAAATAAAAGACAGCCTGAGGAAGAAAAACCTACGTTTAATTGGGGTTCCCGAGGGCGCCGAAAGGGACAGAGGGCCAGAATATGTATTTGAACAAATTCTAGCTGAAAACTTTCCTAATCTGGGAAGGGAAACAGGCATTCAGATCCAGGAAATAGAGAGATCCCCCACTAAAATCAATAAAAACCGTTCAACACCTCGACATTTAATAGTGAAGCTTGCAAATTCCAAAGATAAAGAGAAGATCCTTAAAGCAGCAAGAGACAAGAAATCCCTGACTTTTATGGGGAGGAGTATTAGGGTAACAGCAGACCTCTCCACAGAGACCTGGCAGGCCAGAAAGGGCTGGCAGGATGTATTCAGGGTCCTAAATGAGAAGAACATGCAACCAAGAATACTTTATCCAGCAAGGCTCTCATTCAAAATGGAAGGAGAGATAAAGAGCTTCCAAGACAGGCAGCAACTAAAAGAATATGTGACCTCCAAACCAGCTCTGCAAGAAATTTTAAGGGGGCCTCTTAAAATTCCCCTTTAAGAAGAAGTTCAGTGGAACAGTCCACAAAAACAAAGACTGAATAGATATCATGATGACACTAAACTCATATCTCTCAATAGTAACTCTGAATGTGAACGGGCTTAATGACCCCATCAAAAGGCGCAGGGTTTCAGACTGGATAAAAAAGCAGGACCCATCTATTTGCTGTCTACAAGAGACTCATTTTAGACAGAAGGACACCTACAGCCTGAAAATAAAAGGTTGGAGAACCATGTACCATTCGAATGGTCCTCAAAAGAAAGCAGGGGTAGCCATCCTTATATCAGATAAACTAAAATTTACCCCAAAGACTGTAGTGAGAGATGAAGAGGGACACTATATCATACTTAAAGGATCTATTCAACAAGAGGACTTAACAATCCTCAATATATATGCTCCGAATGTGGGAGCTGCCAAATATATAAATCAATTATTAACCAAAGTGAAGAAATACTTAGATAATAATACACTTATACTTGGTGACTTCAATCTAGCTCTTTCTATACTCGATAGGTCTTCTAAGCAAAACATCTCCAAAGAAACGAGAGCTTTAAATGATACACTGGACCAGATAGATTTCACAGATATCTACAGAACTTTACATCCAAACTCAACTGAATACACATTCTTCTCAAGCGCACATGGAACTTTCTCCAGAATAGACCACATATTGGGTCACAAATCGGGTCTGAACCGATACCAAAAGATTGGGATTGTCCCCTGCATATTCTCGGACCATAATGCCTTGAAATTAGAACTAAATCACAACAAGAAGTTTGGAAGGACCTCAAACACATGGAGGTTAAGGACTATCCTGCTAAAAGATAAAAGGGTCAACCAGGAAATTAAGGAAGAATTAAAAAGATTCATGGAAACTAATGAGAATGAAGATACAACCGTTCAAAATCTTTGGGATGCAGCAAAAGCAGTCCTAAGGGGGAAATACATCGCAATACAAGCATCCATTCAAAAACTGGAAAGAACTCAAATACAAAAGCTAACCTTGCATCTAAAGGACCTGGAGAAAAAACAGCAAATAGATCCTACACCCAAGAGAAGAAGGGAGTTAATAAAGATTCGAGCAGAACTCAACGAAATCGAGACCAGAAGAACTGTGGAACAGATCAACAGAACCAGGAGTTGGTTCTTTGAAAGAATTAATAAGATAGATAAACCATTAGCCAGCCTTATTAAAAAGAAGAGAGAGAAGACTCAAATTAATAAAATCATGAATGAGAAAGGAGAGATCACTACCAACACCAAGGAAATACAAACGATTTTAAAAACATATTATGAACAGCTATACGCCAATAAATTAGGCAATCTAGAAGAAATGGACGCATTCCTGGAAAGCCACAAACTACCAAAACTGGAACAGGAAGAAATAGAAAACCTGAACAGGCCAATAACCAGGGAGGAAATTGAAGCAGTCATCAAAAACCTCCCAAGACACAAGAGTCCAGGGCCAGATGGCTTCCCAGGAGAATTTTATCAAACGTTTAAAGAAGAAATCATACCTATTCTCCTAAAGCTGTTTGGAAAGATAGAAAGAGATGGAGTACTTCCAAATTCGTTCTATGAGGCCAGCATCACCTTAATTCCAAAGCCAGACAAAGACCCCGCCAAAAAGGAGAATTACAGACCAATATCCCTGATGAACATGGATGCAAAAATTCTCAACAAGATACTGGCCAATAGGATCCAACAGTTCATTAAGAAGATTATTCACCATGACCAAGTAGGATTTATCCCTGGGACACAAGGCTGGTTCAACACCCGTAAAACAATCAATGTGATTCATCATATCAGCAAGAGAAAAACCAAGAACCATATGATCCTCTCATTGGATGCAGAGAAAGCATTTGACAAAATACAGCATCCATTCCTGATCAAAACTCTTCAGAGTGTAGGGATAGAGGGAACATTCCTTGACATCTTAAAAGCTATCTATGAAAAGCCCACAGCAAATATCATTCTCAATGGGGAAGCACTGGGAGCCTTTCCCCTAAGATCAGGAACAAGACAGGGATGTCCACTCTCACCACTGCTATTCAACATAGTACTGGAAGTCCTAGCCTCAGCAATCAGACAACAAAAAGACATTAAAGGCATTCAAATTGGCAAAGAAGAAGTCAAACTCTCCCTCTTCGCCGTTGACATGATACTCTACATAGAAAACCCAAAAGTCTCCACCCCAAAATTGCTAGAACTCATACAGCAATTCGGTAGCGTGGCAGGATACAAAATCAATGCCCAGAAGTCAGTGGCATTTCTATACACTAACAATGAGACTGAAGAAAGAGAAATTAAGGAGTCAATCCCATTTACAATTGCACCCAAAAGCATAAGATACCTAGGAATAAACCTCACCAAAGATGTAAAGGATCTATACCCTCAAAACTATAGAACACTTCTGAAAGAAATTGAGGAAGACACAAAGAGATGGAAAAATATTCCATGCTCATGGATTGGCAGAATTAATATTGTAAAAATGTCAATGTTACCCAGGGCAATATACACGTTTAATGCAATCCCTATCAAAATACCATGGACTTTCTTCAGAGAGTTAGAACAAATTATTTTAAGATTTGTGTGGAATCAGAAAAGACCCCGAATAGCCAGGGGAATTTTAAAAAAGAAAACCATATCTGGGGGCATCACAATGCCAGATTTCAGGTTGTACTACAAAGCTGTGGTCATCAAGACAGTGTGGTACTGGCACAAAAACAGACACATAGATCAGTGGAACAGAATAGAGAATCCAGAAGTGGACCCTGAACTTTATGGGCAACTAATATTCGATAAAGGAGGAAAGACTATCCATTGGAAGAAAGACAGTCTCTTCAATAAATGGTGCTGGGAAAATTGGACATCCACATGCAGAAGAATGAAACTAGACCACTCTCTTTCACCATACACAAAGATAAACTCAAAATGGATGAAAGATCTAAATGTGAGACAAGATTCCATCAAAATCCTAGAGAAGAACACAGGCAACACCCTTTTTGAACTCGGCCATAGTAACTTCTTGCAAGATACATCCACGAAGGCAAAAGAAACAAAAGCAAAAATGAACTATTGGGACTTCATCAAGATAAGAAGCTTTTGCACAGCAAAGGATACAGTCAACAAAACTCAAAGACAACCTACAGAATGGGAGAAGATATTTGCAAATGACATATCAGATAAAGGGCTAGTTTCCAAGATCTATAAAGAACTTATTAAACTCAACACCAAAGAAACAAACAATCCAATCATGAAATGGGCAAAAGACATGAACAGAAATCTCACAGAGGAAGACATAGACATGGCCAACATGCATATGAGAAAATGCTCTGCATCACTTGCCATCAGGGAAATACAAATCAAAACTACAATGAGATACCACCTCACACCAGTGAGAATGGGGAAAATTAACAAGGCAGGAAACCACAAATGTTGGAGAGGATGCGGAGAAAAGGGAACCCTCTTACACTGTTGGTGGGAATGTGAACTGGTGCAGCCACTCTGGAAAACTGTGTGGAGGTTCCTCAAACAGTTAAAAATATACCTGCCCTACGACCCAGCAATTGCACTGTTGGGGATTTACCCCAAAGATACAAATGCAATGAAACGCCGGGACACCTGCACCCCGATGTTTCTAGCAGCAATGGCCACGATAGCCAAACTGTGGAAGGAGCCTCGGTGTCCAACGAAAGATGAATGGATAAAGAAGATGTGGTTTATGTATACAATGGAATATTACTCAGCTATTAGAAATGACAAATACCCACCATTTGCTTCAACGTGGATGGAACTGGAGGGTATTATGCTGAGTGAAGTAAGTCAGTCGGAGAAGGACAAACATTATATGTTCTCATTCATTTGGGGAATATAAATAATAGTGAAAGGGAAAATAAGGGAAGGGAGAAGAAATGTGTGGGAAATATCAGAAAGGGAGACAGAACGTAAAGACTGCTAACTCTGGGAAACGAACTAGGGGTGGTAGAAGGGGAGGAGGGCGGGGGGTGGGAGTGAATGGGTGACGGGCACTGGGTGTTATTCTGTATGTTAGTAAATTGAACACCAATAAAATATAAAAAAAAAAAGGGTCATTGAGGAAAAACTGAGAAATAGTGAAATGTAAAACAAAAATAAATGCCACTCCATAGTATATAATTCCAGGGCAGCAAATGACAAACATGTTCTATAGAGGGCCAAATGGTCAACATTTTAGGCTTTGTGGGTTTTTGTTGCAATACTTAACTGCCATTGTAATGCAAACACCTATAGACAATTTGTAAACATATGGCCAAGGTTGTATTTCAATAAAACTTTATTTGCAAAATTAAGACTAGTTCGTGAAATGCCTGTTCCATGGTAACCTTTATTGTCAGTATGATTAATTGTAGCTTTTCAGTTTTTCTTTTTTAAAGGAGTTACAGAATAGGAGGAGTATTAGATGGGAAAATAAAATATATAGCTATTTTAAGTGTCATATCAAGTTATATTTTAAATTGTTATACGAACAATTTCACTATTAAAAGTAAAAACCAATAAAATATTGACTGCAGGAGTGCTGAAAATACTGATTCCATCTTTGGCTCTCCATCTTGATCAAGTCCTCTCTTGGAACTATATGCCTTGGAGCTTAATATGTACACCTTAGAAATGCCCACCAAGGCTTAGATCTGGGGAGACTTGTATTGGCCCTCAGTAAATTTGTAAATTTTACTTATAATTCTTCAAAAAAGATGTTTTTAGTGGCTACATAGTATGTTATGACTTCAAAGCCACACAGATAAGGTGTCCTCTTCCCTCCTGTTCATCACTGTAGTGTTTCATGGTTGTTGTGTATCAAAAAGTCAGGGTGGCTCCGTCTCCTGAGACCAGTCCCTGTGCAGACACTTCAGCTGAATTCCGATGTACTCTTTTAAGGATTAAATGAAATAATCTGTATAAAGCATTTCGCACAGATTCTGTAAAAAGCTTGATCCTTCTTTTCAATCACTTCTTTCTGGAAACGGTTCATTGTTTCTGACTCTACATTCCTTTCAGGGATCTTCTTACCTTTATTTCTGTAGACAAGTTATGGGCCAGGTAAGGCCCTGTTGAGACTCAGGCTCTCAGGTTCCTCCTGCTGGGGACCCACCACAGTTAGGAATCACCCGATTGACAGGGTGTGGGACACAAGATCCTGATTTTGCCCCTGAGAAGTGACACTGCTATGGGAGGAATTCATTCTGCCCTCCATGGCATCTCTGCACTTGATAGCTCCACCTGATTCTTAGAATGAGAAACAGAATGAATGTGTTGCCCTTATATCAAGAAACAGGGGTAAAGGGCAGGTGTGGTAATTATGTGGTCAGATATTCACGTTATCAGAGGTGCCAATATTAGGACATTTTCTAAAGTATAGGTTTTTCCTATGGTTGGAATGTGGACTCCAGGAGTTAGGAGAGGAGTTTTTATAGTTTCACACAATATACTTTCTTTCATTATTCCTTAAAAATTTGCACCCACCCAGATAAGAAGTCAAGTCCCTGTTAGTAGGACTGGTCAGGCCAGTGGCAGAAGAGGGGACTGGTTCTGGTTTCTGGGATTAAGTGATAGATTACATTGTTCCCTGGAATACTTTATGTCAATCACAGATATGAGCAGGTCTGGGGCTTCCTGCACCCCATGAGTGCTGGGCAAATAGGGTAAGAGCTCCCAATCTGGAGAGAAATTCTTGGTATGAATGTGTCAGTCTGGAATGGTGCAGGAGGTTCTCACATCCACTTATTCCCCCTGGAATCCCATACTGCAGAAACATTGCTCGGAAACATGAGAACATGCCTGTTGGGTTCATCCCTTATATCTATCTGTTTCTGTTTGCTGTTAATTTGAGACCCAGATAGGAAACCTGGCCTTTATCTTCTGTAACACAGCACTAAAGAACAACAATCAGACCCTGAAATATATGAATGTTATCGAATAGGCCATGTGCAAATGCAACAGAGTATTGTTGTGTTTTGTAAAATTAATTGAGATATCACCACGAAGATTAGAACTCAGAGAAATTAGATTTCATTTATAATCTGAGTGCTTCCATGAAGGGACTAGGTCGCAATTACTGGGGATACAAGGGTCGGAGCAGTCTCTGGAAACCAGTTTCTACTCGCCCTGGGCCTTGCAACTGTCTCATGAGCAAGATATCACATGATGAAGATAATCATCTTCAAAGCATTGTTTAATATGCAATTATAAACTGTATAATTAATATACATCTACTGTCCATGGTGGACTTGCTATTTGTCAGGCAATGTTCTAAACATTTTCTTGCATTATTTTATTTAATCTTCTCTACATTTCCATGAGATTGCTGTTGTGATTATCTCCATTTCATGAATGAGGTCAGTGGCAGAAAGAAGTGATCCATGCAAAGAAAGAGCCAGTAAATATGAGAACACATATAATTAACAGTAGTTCTTTAAGGAAAATCTAAGTAAAATCAGATGTAAAAAGGACAATTCTGTCACACATCAGCTGGCAGTTCACCAGCTCCCTTATGGTTCACTTAAAGTATTGCATTCTTAAACCTTTCAGTGCCCATTAGTCTAGTTCAGAGAGCTCTTGGTGGAACATTAAGCCTGAATTCTTTAGGCTTTAATTTTTTTTAGTTGTAAAATGGACCAACAAAAGCTATATTACAGAGGCATTTCTTTTAAATTCCATTAAAATGGCACACAGTGATTCCCTCTCTCAACCTGAAGCTTACTCATACTGGGGTCTCTGGATGCTGAGATGATGGACAGTGGTACAGCCTGTGTACTATCATCCCCACAGAGGACTTTAGTTCATTGGGAAGTAGTGTCCAACAACACTTTGGAAGCACAATTCCTGAGGTCAGCTGGAAACTAATGTGCAAGCATAATCCAAGATGGCTCCTGGAAAGATCCGGAAATGCTGATGATTAAGGGAGGCTGAGGCTGGGAGCCCTGGGGACCTGGCTGTGGTTGCCACTGTTGGGAAGGATATGGATGGCATAGACCCAAGGAGGAGATCTTGTGTGGGTTTTCTCCACAGTTTTAGGACACTGGGTACCATCACCACAGTAGTAAATAGCCACATCTTTATCTATGATATTTACAGTGAGGATTGAAGTAAAATTTAAGAACACTTTTTGCCTAACCTATTTTCTTTCCATCCAAATGACATGGAGCTGGGATTTTTGCCAACATCATAAAAATCTGACCTTTCAAAGCCTGATTTCATTTCTGCTCCTCCCCATAACAGTGTCCTTTTCAAAACTTGAGCTGGATATCTTGCAATATATCTCAATATTTTTCTTTAATTTTGTGGAAATAGACATATGGAACTGCTCCACTTTTGATAACTCCTGTCCAACTATTAGTAAAGGAAGAGAATTTCCAATGAAACTGTAATACCATAAGAAATATTACAGAATTTCTTTGTTCACTCATCTAGACTGCAATCGTCCAGAAGTGTGACTCAGGAGCCCAGAAGGAGAAGAAGATGAAAACTTGGAGCAGTGACATGCTGTCTTCCAGGCTAAAGGAGAAAGCAGATAAGTGGGAACCTGATGGCTGCATGCCCCTTAACTCAGTGTCTGAGGGCATGCCCTGAACTGTGCAAGAAGAAATAAGTGGTGGATGAGGTGGGTTGTTGGCTGTTTAGTGCTGAATGCATACTTGCAGGGCCTGAGATCACTGTGTTTTGCAGGCTTTCTGCTGCTGTGCCCATCTCAAAATAGGGCTGGTGGTCTCCGCAGGTCTCTGAATGTGAAGGAACTGTGGAAGCTTCTTGATTTCTATAGAATTGGAATGGTTTTTATTTGCCAGGAGCCATTATATCACCCCTCTTTCTCGGTATAATAGTTTAATATATTGCATGTTTAATAAATATTAATTTCAGAAGAGCAAATATTTAAAGAGAATTTTTTAATTTTTTTCTAAATGTTCTTCACCTTTTTCATCTTCACAGGAATCACATGATATGGATGCTTGTTGTTTTCATTTCATAGATCAGGGCGGTGAGGTACAGAGGAGTGATGAGTGAATGAGGGAATGTCACATGGCTGCTAAGTAGGACATGTAGGTAAAAATATTCTTTGAAGAAAATTAAAGAAAATGGATAAAGATGAAGATAAAAATGCCCATGAGTATCTCACCAAGAGCTGCAACTCTTTCATTATGGTGTGTGAAGTTCTAGATTTCTGTAATTAGAAATTACATGAATATGTAATTTAATGGGTTTGAATATTATTTTGTGGACTCAAATACATTTATGAGTCACAGGTGCAATATGCACAGGGTTTTGGTATTCTTGTTTCAGGTCACTTCATATTCTGAGCATTTCCTCACGTCACTGACACAGCTTTTTCATGTCTGAAGGGAAGAACTGTTTATCTCTGTCACCTAGGAGCTGTCTGACTGGTGCAAATTTCTTAATCTCTTTCTGTCTTAAAATCCTCATCTGAGAATGGATGTGATAACAATACTATCTCAGAAGTTAATGCATATTAAATAACTGAGAGTATTTCAGATTTATTATAACTGCTAGCACAGGTTCTGGAATATATGAAATTCTTATTAATAATTAGATATTATTTCTACTTATATTGTCATGTCTCAAATTTAACATTCCTATACTGTCAAACATTATTATTTGCCACAACTCTCATTGTGAAAATGCTTTGATGACCATTTTGAAGTAGTAGCCTGGAAAATCAGTTACATATTATTAGTATTTTATTTTTCTGCGTTTTTCCACATTCCTCTTTTCCTCAGCTAAGATTTTTTGTTTGCCTTTTATGATTTCCATATGGTTTTCTCTAAATATTTGCATGTATTAAAGTTTGAAACAATTCTCCCTAAAACTTAGGGCTGGCTCTGTGACATACACGTGGAACTGATGCGAACTCATACTTGAGTTCTTCTTGAGGAGAAAAGAGAAGAATAAGCCATGTTGGCTGGATTTTCCTCCTGAGGCAGCTGCTGTATTTTCTCTGCTTTCCAATAAATACTAATTCTGAGGTGATCCACACAAGGCATTGAATTTTGAGGAGATGGGTGGTAAACCAGAAGGCCAATGGCCTACAACTAAGAGGACTGACTCTTCTGCAGGAAGGTGCCTCCTAGAAATGAGAAGGAGGAGAGGAAGAGGAGACAGCCATAGTCACTCTGGAGGGAGGTCCCCTGCTCCACCGTTGATGCCAGGGATTTCCTTCCAGACCCTGTGTGTGTGTGCACATGTGTGCATGTTTGCTTGTGTCCCTTTGTGCATGTGTGCCTGTTTGCATATACATGTGTGCGTGTGTGTGAAGGGGTGGCAGTTGTGGGGAGCATGTCTAATCTGGAAAAGCCCACACTTTCTACCTGAACTTAGCTGTATGGAACGCTGAGAAGCAGTATCTGGAACTTTTCCTTCCTATACTGGAAGTAAATCCATTCTTTCACCAAGGCTTATAAGGTGGAGAATTCCCCTGACATAGACAATGGTTTCAGATGCTAGGAGCCAAAAAGGGAGATAAATGGCCACTTCAGACATTCCTAGAAAAAAGTATTTCTTGTTTATTAATTATGTCAAACAGGGAAGAAAACAAAGGCAGATTTTATCTTTTACTAATTATTTTAAACACTTTCAGAGAATAGAGATTTTATTTTATTTTTTGTAACATGAATAGCTCACAATATTGAAGGCATTCTCATGTGGCAGGTATGATGCGGTAAACACTTTGGTTTCATTATCTCATTTAATCTTCACAAAACCTGCTAAATGGGTGCTTTTATTATTTTTCTATCTTTCCTATGAAAAAATGAAGACTCTGACACACTAGAAATTTTTATCAAAGGTCTTGGGTGATTAAGTGGAAGAACAGTAATTTATACCAAAGGATCTAGATCTGGAACACACATTCTTAAAGCAGACACTTCATTTCTTCCATAAGTACTTATTATAACGTATTATATACTACTGTGTAATAATATGTATACATGTATATGTACATTTGTATGTATGTACATATAAGTCTGTGTATATGTCTTTCTCCCAAGGCTCTAGAACGCAGAGACAAAGGTCCCAGTTTAGCAAATGTTGGAGAGGATGTGGAGAAAAGGGAACCCTCTTACACTGTTGGTGGGAATGTCAACTGGTGCAGCCACTCTGGAAAACTGTGTGGAGGGTCCTCAAAGAGTTAAAAATAGACCTGCCCTACGACCCAGCAATTGCACTGTTGGGGATTTACCCCAAAGATTCAGATGCAATGAAACGCCGGGACACCTGCACCCTGAAGTTTATAGCAGCAACGTCCAAAATAGCCAAACTGTGGAAGGAGCCTCGGTGTCCATCGAAAGATGAATGGATAAAGAAGATGTGGTTTATGTATACAATGGAATATTCCTCAGCCATTAGAAACGACAAATACCCACCATTTGCTTCAACGTGGATGGAACTGGAGGGTATTATGCTGAGTGAAGTAAGTCAATCAGAGAAGGACAAACGGTGTATGTTCTCATTCATTTGGGGAATATGAATAATAGTGAAAGGGAATAGAAGGGAAGGGAGAAGAAATGTGTGGGAAATATCAGAAAGGGAGACAGAACATAAAGACTCCTAACTCTGGGAAACGAACTAGGGGTGGTGGACGGGGAGGAGGGCGGGGGGTGGGGGTGAATGGGTGACGGGCACTGAGGGGGACACTTGACGGGATGAGCACTGGGTGTTATTCTGTATGTTGGTAAATTGAACACCAATAAAAAATTAATTTATAAAATAAAGGTCCCAGTTTAGGACACTTTTATTCCAGTGACATTCGTATTAATCTTCTTCATTTGGCACAGCAGCTAGCCCTGGAATCACACTTATGACTGCAATCAGATGCCATCCCTCTACCATCTCAAGTTATGCAGCTTGGGTCATCTATACTCCCTGGAAATCTCAAGACTCAAAGAAGTGATGATTCCTGACTCACTCAGGCTGTTCTCAACAACCCCAGACAGAAACCCCCATCAGGAGGCAATCAGGTCAATGGGAGGTTGGAGTAGGAAGGCTGGCATCCTGCAGGCACTCCTAGTGGCTGTCTGCTTCTTTTCCTCTGGATTCTAGGACTGAAATACCTGACTTTCCATATTGCTATCTCATGATTAACCCAAAAGAAAAATTCTTCTGGGCATAGCCACCATCTCCTTTCATGGATGCTGTTTGTTATGGTTTAGTCCAAACCAGGGCAGGGCTCCTGATGGCATGATGTATGTAGGAAAATAACACTATACCAGTTACAAATTTCCAAAGCTTCATCCTCATTCCATATGTTGATTTTTTAGTTAAGTCCTCCTAAGAAGTTTTTGTGCTCTCCGTGTAGTTGATCTATGATACTTCCTGCTAAAGCAAAATCACAAGACAGAGAAGATATGTGATTTTTTAAAAAAATATTTTATTTATTTATTCATGAGAGACACACAAAAGAGAGAGAGGCAGAGGCACAGGCAGAAGGAGAAGCAAGCTCCATGCAGGAAACCTGACATGGGACTCGTTCCCGGGTCTCCAGGATCATGCCCTGGGCTGAAGGCAGGCGCCAAACCGCTGAGCCACCCAGGGATGCCCTATGTGATTTTTTATAGCCTTTTTAACTCCACTAGCAGGAAAGGTCTTGGGGCAGACTATACGGAAAGAGAACTCTTCCAGATGTGTGCCATGACTACTTGAGTGACCAATCATTCTGTCCTGACCAGGCTCTCCTGGGTTGAGTGGCCAGTCTGGGACAATCCATATTTCCCCACAAATGCCAGATTTGTAAAGTTAACAAATATTAAAGATCTTTAAAGTGGCCCAATAGTGCAATTGGACTATGTATTTGGAAACATCTCTGTTCCTCTCTAAGCATCAATTCTTCCTTCCATGAAATGAGTTGATTTGCAGGATTTTTTTTAAAAAAGATTTTATTTATTTACTCATGAGAGAGACAGAGAGAGAGAGAGAGAGAAGCAGAGTCACAGGCACAGGGTGAAGCAGGCTCCCTGTGGAGAGCCTGGCGCGGGTCTCATTCCCAGGACCCCGGGATCATGTCCTGAGCCAAAGGCAGACACTCAACCACTGAGCCATCCAGGCATCCTCATTTGCAGGACTTTTATGATAATCACAGGATCTCGGACAGACACAACAGCTAGCTCATTTTCTGACAGGCAATGGAACTTAACTGGTATGAATTCCATTTTATTCATCACCAGTATCTTTAGCCTCAGCTTTTCACAATTTCTGAAAATCCCTGGGGAATGAGATACTATACCTTACTTCTCTCTGAGATAATCAGACCTCAACATATGAAGTGTCCAAATAGGAATTCACGCCAATAGGTAAATAAGTCAAACCTGGCATTGGAGGACAAGGTTAGAGTGATACATGTGGGGGTACAATTTATAGCCATCAGTCTGATCATTTTTTGCTACAGAGACATAACATAACAAGAAGTCTATCAAGTGCTTAATTCAGTGTCTAGTACTTAAGGAGTTCTCATTAATAAAATACATTTTATTATATTCTTATCAGAACATTATATTTATTTATTTTCAGGTGGAACTGAGCTCCTTGAGAGAATGACTATACATTTAACTCTGTACATATAAACTAATTGATTGTTTTTGCTTTGGCTGAGCAAAGAAAAGGAATCAAAGAAATCTCTTGACCCATGGACTGCAAATGCTAATTCTACCACTTTTAGAATATAATTGCAGATTTTTGGTAATTATTTTGTATCTTCAATCTACAAGTAAAAAAAAAGCAACAGAATTACTGCAGTTATTAGGAATGATTAGCTTGTGATTGCTGCAGCTATATGTTGACTCATAGGTAGCAAGAACATAGATCAAGGAAATACAGAAAGGATAAATCAATTAAAACAAATGTGAGAGGCAGGATTTCAGTTGACATGAAGGTGGCGGGTATTTCTCTAGGCTCCTTTAATGAGAGTTGGGATTGTTTCACTAGTGCACACTTGTTGTATTGCATTAAAGAACATCAAGAGCACAGAATTGGATTCATCATAATATTGGTCCATAAAGCACTGTAATCTTTTATATACACAGAGATCTCTTGATTTATTTTATTATAGTAAGTGATGATGACTTGCTTAATAGCTCGAGAAATAACTCAGAATCCCTGATATAACGGAAGAACAAAAGCGTTACAAATAATCTACATGCTCCTTTTTTGCTACATTTATCAACTAGAAAAGCACAGAATTTAGTGATAATCTGTCAACACTTGTCTGTTTCCTGTTTCTTTACTGAATATATCCTGTTCTGTTAGAGAGGGGACCTTGGTGGTTTTGTGGAGAGTGAAATGAAAGGAACTAGATAAAATCTTCTCCTGACTCTTCAACTTGTTTTATTTATTTGGGGGCCAACACAGCCCACTTATTTGACTGTTTGCTTGAATACATTCTTTTGCTCCTGCAGATGGACTGTCCACCTCTCTTTACCTTCCATTGCCCTGGGTATTACAAGGCAGACCCTCATAGACTGTACCTGTGGTCTTCCTTATCTCTGGGTGCTGCTTGGGAGCAGACAGTGGGAGCATCAGCAGGAGACTGGGAAGTGGGAGCAGAGTGAGCTCAGGATTCCCACCCTGACAGGTGGCCTTAGGTTGGCTGCATCCTTCCCCAGAGCCAACATATGGTGTCATCTACCCCAGAGTCAGAGGTTTATGCTCAGACACCAAGAGGTGCAGGTGGGAGTGGCCATTCCCTTTCATACCAGTGAAGCCATTGGAGAAATTTGATTCTTTTCTCCTAGGGCCCTGAATCCACAGGCTTGGAAATCTGATGTCCAAGAAACAATGCTTTTGTTGGGTGACATAGTGATAGTTCTTCAACTTTCAACATTTGATAGAAATCAGAGCAAAGATGCCCATTAGTGAAATCCATAGAAATTAGCCTAAGGGGGTACAGAGCAGTGTGGAGAAAGGTGGAGGATCCATCCTACAATGTGTGTAATTCTGCTAGGGATGATCTCATTCCTGCATCTGCATGTGGATAAAAGAGACTTAAAGAAAGCAAGGAAATTATAGTACACTTAATAAGAAGACTGAGTACTTGTGTCACTCTCTGCAGTGGCTGGTATCTGTCTTGCACAGGGGAAAACACACACTCAGCCCAAGAAGATACTCTGAGCTCTGTGTCGCTATAGGATTTTTGGAAATTATTGAAAATGTAAGGAAGCAGGAAAAACTACCCATCATCTTTCACTCAGGCAGCCTTGTTAATACTTGGACATATGTCTTTCTCTCTCTTTTTTTTTAAACCTCGGGATCATAGCCTTTGTTCTGTTTAGTATGTAGTATTTTCATAGTTACATCTTCTTTCTTAAATAAAGGTTTGTAAAGATCAAAAAAACAAAAACAACAACAACAACAACAAAAAATGACAATCATGAACCTTGTCTCTAACTTGGCAGACAGAGGGAGTGGGAATCAGGAGAGAAAATAAGATTTTGCTTTGTAAAGAAGCCAAGCTTGTTTGAGAAGAAGGGAGAAAAGTGATCAGGACAGAGCCAGTTACAGGCCTTTCTAACCATCAAATTGCACATGTTGTGTTTAAGTGCTTAGAAATATGCAGTGATTTTTA
Organism: Canis lupus familiaris; assembly: GCF_011100685.1. Lineage (NCBI taxonomy): Eukaryota > Metazoa > Chordata > Mammalia > Carnivora > Canidae > Canis > Canis lupus. The sequence continues at coordinate 11,759,089 of NC_049239.1, read as the reverse complement.
ATATTAGGAAACATGTTAATTCTTTTTTAAAATAAAATTCAAAAACAGTACATATTTTTGGTAAGACAATTTTGGACATATGGAAGTGACAGAAAAAAATATCCTGATCCCAATGTGTAGAGGTGACCTCTCCAAAGTTGTGCCCTTTCCTCTGCCGAGGCAATGTCCTTGAACCAGTACTCAGGGCCAAACATAAAGACCACTCAATACACAAGAGTCAACATGGATTTCCAGACATGCCAGACAATTTTTAAATTGTGATTTGCACAAACGGGAATCTGAGGTAACAGCCAAAATACTAGCATGTGTGTGCAGTTGGTAATGGATAATATATCTATGAAAATCCTGATATTAAGATACTCTTAGACTTAATCAGCCTTAATTTGATACTATAATGTTGGTCATGTATCTGTCTCACATACCTCAGGAATGAAAGAAAATGAGTTGAGCCCAAATCATCAGGATATTTCAAGCATTCATCTATACAAAATCCCCCAACCATGAGGTAATATGAACCCCTTTCTAATAGTCAAAATATCACAACAGGCATTGATAGCTCTACCACTATACTCAGTCCTTTACATTCGAATAAGATGCTTTCAGTTCTTCTATGAATTAGCCATTTAAACAACCATTTAATTAGCAAATATTTACTTAGGACAGGAGGGCTGGTTGGCCTCTGGCTGGTTTTCATTTGGTGTGTGTGGCCAAAGTGTCCATGGTGAAACTCACGTTATCCACAAGGAGAAGGCAGGAGGAGGACATGACTCCAAATATGGGCTTGCTTTTCCCTCCACATAGGGTTTGTTTGCTGCATCCAGAAGGCCACTGTCCTCTTAGATGTAACTCACAGGCACTATGGAACTGTGTCAAAAACTGAGATTTGTGTTGACTTGGGATGACTTCTCATGACAATGACTTCATATTTAGCTAATTTCTCTCTAACCAAACTAATAATCAGCTCTCAGAGTCACTGCTCTGTGGTCAGGCACTGAGAGGAAAGTGTTCAGTTGTATCAGGACAGTGGGGAGGACAAATGAAGGAATAGTCCTCAGAGGGAAGATAGGTTTCTGCCCCTCCAACTCCACCGCTTCCTGCACATGCTGGAGGTCTTAGCCTTAGGCCTTCAGTAGAGGGTAAAGGGTGGGTGTTAGCTGAGCTCTGTCAAAAGAAGGCATGTCTAAATTATAAATCTCCCATTGCAAAAACAGAAGCTCAGGGAGACAGAGGATGAGTAGTGAGCCTGAGGGACCAATGTCCTTCAGATCATTTAGACTTTCCTTTCATTAATCATTTTTCTCAAGGCAACTAAGCTGTATATAGACTTTGAAATTTCAATTGAAAATGGGTTTTGTTCAGCTTATAGCTCCTCAAAGGGCTTTTTCTTCTTCCCCACATACAGCATCAGGTGTTTTCCTGTTTCGGGCCAGAGAATCAGTAACACAGATTTTCTTTTCTTTTCTTTCTCAAGAAGTTGACTAGCTTTATAAGAAGGCAGTGAACATATTGCTACCTTATTTCTAAAATTGTGCTTTAATACAGAAATCGGTCCTATAATTTTAGCAGGTAGATAACCTCAGCTTACAGATGAGAGAACAGAGGTGTAGGAAAGCTGTACTCAAAACCCCATGTGGGGTAGTATTAAGAAGTGGAAGGTAGAAGGCCCGGGTCTCAGGGTTGATTGTGTTATCCTGCACTGAGAATCATGTCCCCCCATAGGAGCTTGAGCTCCAGGTACGCCAGTGGATGAGGGTGCTGAGAAGTTGAGAGATACTGTGCTTTTAATTACTGACTCCCCCCTGTAAAGTAATTAATTGTTCACAGGGCAGCAACTTAGAAAGTAGAATCCGGAGTTGACTCTCATTCTCAGCTTTTAACCACTTTGTGGCAAATCTCCAGAGAGTCCTTCATCCTTAACATTATTTGCATAATATTTTATTTGCACATTTTTCAGGGAGATGATCAGAATCTTAAATTGCCAGTCTAGGGGCACCTGGGTGGCTCAGTTGGTTAAGCGGCGGACTCTTGATTTCAGCTCAGGTCATGATCTCAGGGTCTTGGGATCGAGTCCCATATTGACTCTCATTCTTCCTCTACTCCTCCCCAATGTTCACTCATGCACACACTCTCTCTCTTTCTCTCTGAAATAAATAAATTAAATCTTTAAAAAATTGCCAGTCTATAACAGTACTATTCAACAGAAATAAATGTAAGTCACCAATTTGAGACATAAATTAAAACTTTTCTATCCACTGCATTAAAGAAGGTTAATAGAAAAAATTAATTAATTCTAGGACTATTTTTATTTAGTCAAAGATATGCATGGGGCACCTGGGTGGTTCAGTCGGTTAGGCAACCAACTCTTGGATCTCGGCTCAGGTCTTGATCTCATGGTTATTAGTTCAAGCCCCATGCTGGGCTCCATGCTGAGTGTGGAACCTACTTAAAAACAAAAACAAAAACAAAGATATTGAGGTGCCTCAGTTAGTTAAGCATCTTACTTGATTTCAGCTCATGTCTTGATCTCACAGCGATAAGTTCAAGACATGTACTGGGCTCCATGCTAAGTGTAGAGTGTACTTTAAAAAAAAAAAGATATCTAAAATATTATTTCAACATACAAATTGTTAAGAGATATCGTACTTTAAGTTTTATAGTCTCCAGAATGTGACTTGTGTGCTACACAAGCAGCCCATCTCAGCTTGGACTAATCTACTAGTTACATTTTAAGTGCTCAGTAGCCACTTGTGGCTAGTGGCTAGAGGCTACTGCATTGAGCACCACCGTTTCTGCTCCAAATGCTTCAGAAACGACACTTGCATAATCTTCAGAAAAGTTCCTCCAGGCTGGACAGCTCCCTGGATCTATGCCAGTCTGAGTACCAGGGGCTCCTTGGCCTCCAGGATTACATGCAGTAGACACGTGAAGGGAGTGTCCGCAAGAGTGACCCCAGGGCAACCCCAAGGATTCAGGAGTGGTTGAAGTGCCAGTCCTGGAGACCCAGAGTCAGAGAACTTTTTGCTCAGGGACCTGGTCAGCATATGGGGCTCTGCACTTCCCAGGTAGCACAGTAGTACACAGCTTCATCGTTCTTCAGCTTCAGCACCAACAGACTATAGCTGGTGACATCTTTATCTTTTATGGCAATGATTTTATCTGCTTTCAGGACTGAATCCTTGTTCACAGAAGATCCAGACACTTCCAGTCTGAGGATCCTCTGGGGGGCCGTATGCTCCTGGTGATGGTACCAGTGGATATGGCTGATCTTGGTGCTGGCTTTGCAAGGCATAATGGCCAAGGTGTCCATGCGCACCACAACCACGGAAGGCTGCTCCAGGCTGAATGCCACCAAACCACCTGTGAGGGGGACAGCTGTGAGCCTGGGGTGGCCTGGAGCTTCAGGGCACCCCACACACTCCTCACCAAGGAGAGAGTCTGGCCTTACCGGGAAATAAGAGAGTGCACAGGAAGGCAAGGAGACATATCATGGTCTACTTCCCACCTGGTGGAGACAAGCCCAGGATAACCTTGCAGCTGCACTTGCTGGGAGGAGACCAACTGGGTGGGTGGCAGAGGACTGGTTAGAGACTGAGCCTGTGCTTCCTGGTGGCCCTGGAAGGTACTGGTGAAAGAGAGGGAGCAGGGAGGGAGGAGCCCAGAAAGCAAGGACAGTGAAGGTCAGGGGGTGGGACCAGGTGCTGTAGTTCCAGTGTCAGATCCTCAGAAATGGTAAAGGCAGGGCCTCAGGAAGGGTCAGCTGAGGAATGCATCTGAAATGAAGCTTGTGAGGAGTCAAGGTAGTGTGGACTTCGGTCTGAAATGAAGGTTTCTTTTTGGGTGTGCCAAATATACCAGGAACTCCTGGGTGTAGTTATGACAATTAGTTGTGCTAATGATAGCATGTCAGTCTGGAAGGAGAAGGCAGTGGGGATGCCTAGGAAGGGGACTTGGTTGGGGCAAGGAGGATTGATACCAGACCTAGCTCCTGAGATCTTCCTCTTGGTCAAAGCTGAAAGGGAGACATGCTGAGCTATAACCAAGATTTAAGGCTCAAGTGTCCCAAAATACAAGCTTTGAGGTTGTACTGAGTTGATGAAGTAGTGACTAGAATACTCTGCTAAAAGAATATTCCAGGGCCATCATTCAGACTCTCAGCAGGTGTTTAGGGCAGCTGTATTAAAATATTAAGCGGGAAAAAGAGTGAGAATGTGGGTGACATCTGCACAGTAAAATGACAAGTGGGAAGTCATTATACTGAGGGAAGTGCCTCCGTATAGAGGATGAGCAATGGGGGTGGTGAGAAATTGGTTGAACGTCTCTTTCTATTTTCTTCTCTTTTCTAGACTTTCACCCAATAAAAAAATCTTCCTTTGCGGAAAAAATTTACAACCGTCTATTCTTTTATGAAAATAAATTTTATTTCACTTTCAAAACTCTTAATTATTTCTCATAGTTATTATAAACGTTTCTCTTCAAACACCGCTGAAATTCAAGGCTGAACAAGTGTTGGCCATGATGAGACCTACTGTGTAATGAAGTCTACCCCAAACCTCCAGCCAAATACTCTCCGGGGTATGTCAAATGATAAAAGTAAAACAATTTAGCGTGTAAAGCGTGGTGTCCTTTATTCAAAGGAGAACAATCCATGGATTGGAGAGTTCAGGGCCTCATAAGCAGTGGAGTACTCTGCCCCAGGGATTCAGAGAAAGAGGGAGTTTTATAGAGCCTTAGAAGCAGCAAAAGGGGAACAGGCAGGATGAGCTGGAAGGTCAGGGATTTCCTCACAAGGCTGGCACGTCAGGCCGGTGTATGGAGATAGTATTTAGCTTAAATTTATTGACTGAGATTGTGTATTTAATCTTAATTAGATCAGGGAAATCATTACACATTCTTGATGTTTGGGGCTTGGTTGGCTGGGATAGCCTGTATTTCTGGTCAAGGGCAGCCTTTACAGGAATAGGAAAGTTACTTAAGCTTTAGTTTGCAGACTTGATACTTCAAGCAGGAGCGCCTCCATCCTGGGCCTGCACAACTATTTCAACAGGTGATAATTGTTTTCCTGTCCTCTACTTCTCTTCCTTCTGTGGTGTGTCGGTGGTATTCTCCAAGTGACACTGAAACTATATATTTGTCTAAAAGGGACACGTGTTCCCTCCTTTCCCTTTTAATCCCTTTCACTATTTCTTATATTTCCCATAAGAGTGAAACCGTATGATGATTGTCCTTCTCCGACTGATTTACTTCAAGCAAAGGAGAGAAAATGAGTGGGAAGAATTAGAGAGGGGGACAAATATGAAAGACTCCTAACTCTGGGAAAGAAACAAAGGGTTGTGGAAAGGGAGGCGGGCGGGGGATGGGATGACTGGGTGATGGGCACTGAGGAGGGTACTTGATGGGATGAGCACTGGGTGACATACTATATGTTGACAAATTGAACTTGAATTTTAGAAAAAAAGACACATGTCTAGAAAGTAATAGGAGAAAACTCCTGAGCAGCAGAGAAGAAGAGGTAAGACTTCCCCCACCCTCATGAGGAGAGTAGAGGTTTCTGCGCAAGACCTCCTGGTCCCCAGGAAGAGAGAAATCAGGTGGCTGTAGAGGGAGCAGTACTTCCTGTCATCCCAGGTCATCCTCTAGCCATGAATACAACTGCTCTGATGGCCCCAGACCTCAGCCCCAGGGGAGAGGCAAGTGGGTCAGAGCAGGTGTGGACTCAGGCTGACCCTGTGCAAAGAGCCAGGTGCTGAAGCTTGGACCTTTCCATTTAAACTCTGAGAGGCTGGCCTGCTCTCCTTGACCTGGGACAGCTCCCTTGTGACCATGGGAGTGTCTGAGATCTACTCCAGTTTCACTTTTCACTAGGTTACAGGGAATAAGCTGGATGTCCAAATCACCACTCAACATGCCAGACTAGATAGTTGTTGACAGTGGAGGAGAGAGGAAGCCAGACAGTTCATGTCCACCCCACCCCCAGCTTCCCAGACAGCAGCCCCATCCCTTGCTAGGGCCGTGGCAGGGCTGGACCAGGACAGTTTCCAGAAGAGTCCAGGGGAGCCCAGAAACCTCAGCCACAGCTTCACATCCTTCCTGCTTTTCCCACAGGCTCCGAGGCTGCCAGGTGCACACGGTCTGCAGGGAACAGCTGGTTCAGACCCAGTCCTGCCAGCCTCCCAGACCTGCTCGCCTCGTGGATCAGGGGTCCAGCCTGGGGCTCAGCCCTCTGAGCACCCAGCGATGTGGTCTGATCAGTGGTGCACTGGGGGGAGAGGTCCTTCCTATATGGAACTGCCAAAGGGGAGCCCTGGAGGCCGAATGATACCTCCTTACTCTCTGAGGTTTTATTGTATCGACGAGACAGAATGACAGCTCCAGTCCTAGCCCTGCCCCTTGGGGGACGTGTGTCTTTGGGAAGTAACTGTGCATAGGAATAATAATGCTCACTCTGGAGACATCCCCCAACATGGGCCTGGGATTGGGCCAAATTGGTTCCTTTGTAAATAAATAGTTATTAGCCTTACATAAAATGTGATTCTTATAACCATTTGTTCCTTATAATAACATACTAACATAGTTATACCATCCAAACTTGATAGATTAGTGAATGGAAATCTTAAAACATTTCACTTGCTCAGAGTCATAGAAGTATTGAAGGCTTTATTAAAGCCTTAGTCTGACAAAGTCCAAAACCCATGAACCCATGACACCATCCATTCCATATATACAGATTCAACGTGTCTGTATGGAGAGACAGAAAAAGAGTGAGAGACAGAGAGAGAGAGTTTCTTTTAAGCTCTAAAGACTAAGGGGCCATGAGGAAATATTCAGAGAGCTTGCAGAACTCAGGAATCTCTCTCACTTGCCAGGAGGAAGGAGCAGAAGCTGTTCTTGAGGAGCCGTCGTCGTTCAGGTAATGGTGTTGGACCCAGAAGGTAGGAGAGATTCCTCTAGCCCTTGTGAATTAAGAGTTGCTTGCCTTTTTTGAGAGACTATTTTTAAAGGTTGTAACAGAAACCATGCATTAAATAATAACAAATGCACTCTATTGAGTGTCACACGCTGTATCTACCGATTCCCTCCCTGCAAGCCTCAAGCAGGTGTCATTCATCCCATTCTGCAGATGAGACAGAGGCTTAGGGAGGTGGAGTCACCCACCTGAGATTGCCCAGCTAGGAAAGACACATGGAGAACCTCCAGTCGGCCAGGCTCTGAGGCCTGTGCCCTGCGTAACCTGCGTGGATGTTTGTGATTCAGGGATTAATTTTGTCCTCACTGGGCTGTTGCTTTGAATGTGAATTGTGGTCCTGTCTTCAGTACTGAGATTCTGGGTTAAAAGCTGCAGTAGTTGGCTGGCTCCTTCCTCTGTCTTCCGCGCCCCCCCCCCCCCTGCTGGGCGCTGCAGGCAGGTCCTACAGAGACAGTCCTCTGGGGTGGAGCCCAGGGAAGTGGTGTCTGTTACTGCAAAGGACCTGCTGGGGAAGGGGAAAGGCCAGACCTACCAGGCAGGAAGCCTGCTTTTCCAGGTGTGGACTCAGTGTGCTTGGCAGTTTTAGGTAAGGGGATTCTTCCTGCAAGGCCCCCGTTTCCCAGCCTCAAATGAGAATATTGACTGATATGTTTGGTGTCCTCTGTACCTGTGAAAACTGTAGAGATTTGCCCGTGAATAGTGCACATTTACGTGTATATAAATGGCCTAGCATCCCTGTCAGCCCATGTCTGTCCATGAGTCTGTCCCCACAGTTCACTGCTCCCCTGTGCTGCTCCTTATACCACTATTGCAGCAACGGCACTGATTCATCCCCCGACACTGACGGGCACTTGTACTGCTGCCCAGACTGGCTGTCACAGCAAGGCTGTCCTCCACCCCTCGAAGCTCTGCTGGTGGGCGTCAGCATTTCCCTGGAAATCTGATCCCCCCAGTTCCTGGTCCTGGAAATACACATGCATGTTCTGTATAAACACTGCCTGTGCTGTCACCTGACATTTAATGTTTCACCAACCTGAGGGTTACCACACAGGGTCAGGTTGTTTGAGGAGGTGATGGGCACCTGTCTGATGACGAGGAAGCTGAGGGTCTCTCTTCATATCTGGTGTCCATGGAGATTCTCCCTCAGAGACCAGCTTATCCGTGTCCTTTAGGTGCCGCCAAGGGGAGGCTGGCTCGCAGAGGCTCCATCATCCAGCAGAGCCAGGCCACCTGCGCTGTTCCCGGGCCCCCCCCCGTCCTGGTTGTGAGCCCTGGACTCCGTGCACACACCGCAGATTCTCAGCTCCTCATCTGCAGAAAGGAAAATTAGCAACTACCTCATAGGTTTATGACGATTAAATAATGCACTACATGCAGAACAGTAAGGAGGGTGTCCAGCAAATGAAGATTGTCAGTTACTTTGTATTTACTGTTAACAGCAATGTAATAATCTTATAAATACAAAAAATATGGACATAATACAAGTATTATAATACATCATTGAAAGTATGCTATAGATAAAAATGAAGATAAAATGATATAAAAGTTGAATTACTAAATTATTTAAGATTAGAGGAAATGTTATAAAATACTTTCTAACTTGAATGATTTATGTCTTGGATATTTATCCTTTGTGAGTTTTAGCGGAAAAATATCCTCAGCTAATTTACCTTCTCTCTAAACTTTGGCTAAGGTATTTGCATTAAATATAGATTCTCAGTTTTGTAGTCAATCTCTTGTTGGCCACAGACTTTGCACACTTTGGAATCCTGTTTAGGAAAACATGTCCCCCTCCAGCACCACCAAAGCATTCTGTCCTTTCCCGGGATATTCAGTTTGAGATTAGAGTCCCTGCTGAGCCGAGCATTAGCGTGTCTGGACTTCTGTGAACCCCTCATCCCTCAGTCTCTCCTTTATTGGCTCCTTGCACATAAGATCCCTGCAGTAGGTTCAGAGCACAGAGGAGGTCAGCAGAGATATTTTCAGTTATGGGAAAATGAAGTAGTAAGTCGTGTTGATTTTACACAGAATTCAATAAGAAACCCCAGTGGTGCTGGTGGAGAAGTAAACCGGTGGAGCACGCTAAACACACTCATTATTAACATTTTGTATATTTATAAAAGGTTATCCATTTATCGGCTTTACAATGGACATTTCTCTAACAAAATGCTTCCTATAGGCCATTTGCCCAACCTGATCGGGGTGTTTGATTTGCTTTGTTCTTTGGTTTTCTTGATATAGTTGATTTCCCCAGGGAGGAAGGTATTCCCCAGGGAAAGATGCCATAAATACTGAGTGAAAGAATCAGTTAGTAACACAAGTAATTTTTAGAACTGTTGAATTATATTGTACACTTGAATCTGGTATAGCGCTCTATGGTAATTATACTTTAATTTTTTTAAAAGAGCTTGTTTCTCCTTCTTCTCATTGACACATGCTAGAGGTTATCTGTTGAATGACAGGCATTGTAGCAGATGTAAACTGGTATCTCCTTGGGTTTTCATTTACCCCTACCGACTAAATTGTGAAAATATTTACATGTGCTTGTTAGTTACCCCTATATCTTCTTGAGAAATGTGTCTTTTAACCCTTTTATTTTTCTTTGAAGTGATATTAAGTCCTACTAAGTGGGAAATCTTTATGCATTCAAGATAAAAGGCCTTTATAAGATGTATGAATTTTTCTCCCAGGCTGTAGTCTTTTCATTTTCTTCAAGGGGACTTTTGAAACCCATGTTTTAGGTTTCGATGAAATCCAGTCTATCAGAATGTATTATTTTATGGATAATGTGTTTGGGGTCATATCTAAGAACTCCTTGCCTCATTCCTGTATCACACAATTCCTTCCTCTGTTTTCATCTAGGAGATTTTAGAATTTTAGATTTACCTTTTAATTTATGGTCCATCATGAAATACTTTTCATGTATACAGGAGCAAATGAAAGAAATTTATGCTTCTGCCTTGCGATATTCAGTTGTAGCTGAGTCAGTTGTGGAAAAGACTATCTCATCTTGCATGGAAGTAACTCAACACATTTATCAAAATCCTGTTGACCAAACACAAGAGATTATTTCTGGACTCTCAGTTCTCTTCCAGTGACCTTCATGTTTCTTTGCACCAGCAGTACTGGCTAAATTGTGTAACTTAATCCTTCTGTAAGCTCTGAAATCGGGTCCTGTAAGGCCTTGCTGGAAAGGCCCGCCCTGCTGCCTCCAGGACCTCATGGGTTAATGAGAAAGCTTTCCACATCCTCTGTGTGTGTGCAGCATCATCAGTATCTCATCCAAATCAAGTTTTATGTGTGTCCTCCCTCCAGTGATTCTACAGGGTGACCATATCAGTCCCCCAAGTTTGGTCTCTTTCAAAATAATTAGATCTATTCCAGGGTTTTGGGTTTTCATGTTAATTTTAGTGCAAACTTATATATTTGTGTGCACAAAGTGTCTGCATTGAATCCTTAATCCATTTGGTGAGAATTGTCATCATGGCAATATTGAAGCTTCTAATCCATGAACATGGACCCTCTCTGCGTTTGTTTAGAGATTCTTTAATTTTCATCTGCATTGTTTTGTACTTTTTAATGTACCAAATTTGCTCTTCTTGTGTTAAATTAATTCCTAAATGTTTTATTCTTTTTGGTTCTATTGTAAATGGAACTGTTTCCTAAATTTCATTTTCAAGTAGTGCTTTCTGATATACAGAAATCCAACTGATATTTTGTACATTGAATGTGTCCTTTGTGTGATATCTAACTTGTTTATGAGTTCTTCTTTGGGCTTTGTGTGCAGGTAGATTCTCTGGAAATATCTACACACAGGGTCATGTCAGCTGTGGATGAAGTTATTTTGACTTGTTTTCAATCTACAAGAGAGTTTTACATTTTTTCGCGTTGCACTGTCTAGAACTTTAATACTGTGTTGAAGACAAGTGTCAGGAGCAGACTTCCTTATCTTGTTCCTGATCTTTGGGAAACGCATTCAGCTTTGCAGCATTAAGTATGATGTCAGCTATGGGTTTTCACAGATGCCCCTTATCAGGTTGAGGAAGTTCTTCATTTTGTGATTGTTTCTTCTGCCAAAGAGAATAATCTCTTGATTCCCTCAAATGACAATATTGTTCCAAGTCATAAATTTTCTAACCTAGATTTTACTTCTTTTATATAAATATTCTATTTTGTAGTTTTGCCATCCTTCATTAGAATATTTTTTTACTTTTTGTGTCGTATTTTCCTTTAGGTTTTGCAACATGATTTTCTCTATTTATTGAACACATTTCTTATAGCTACTTTAAAGTATTTATCTCCTAAGAAAGTATCTGCACATCCTCAGGGCAGTTTGTATTGAATTGTAAGGGGGTTTTCACCTAAGAATAGTCACTTTTGTTAGTGCCTGGCTGTTATTTTTTTAGTGAAAAGTATCTCATTAAAAATATCTTGTAGGCAACTCTAGATTGTGACTTGTCCCCAAAACGTTGCTTTCATTGTTGCTTTTAGGCTGAGAAACTTGTCTGTACTTAATCAGTGATGTTATATCCCCTGTAGTATGGCCTGCTCATGCCTCTGATATTTTATTAAATTATTATATTTTTCAGCCTTGCTTCCTGTGTTCCTGTTCACCCTGTGTCTACATAATATCATGGTCACCAAAATTACTTAAGGAAAGACTTGGACTCTGACAAATAGTTTTGCTGTAGGTATTGGGCAGCACATGAATATTTTAGGCAAATAGATAGTCTACATGTGCTAAAGTAGAAGTCTTCCCAGATTATAGTTTTTCTGAGTCTTGCCATGGCTCCTCTGCATATGCCAATCACCTCAATGCACACCAGCAGTGCTTGACTGGCTTGGGCATTTTGGTGTCTCTGCTAAGCATGCACACAGCCGTAGCTGAACATGTGTCTGCTGCAAGCATGACCACAACATCAGACCAGCAGAGCATCTGGCTTTCCTGCTTGAAACCACATGAATTGTTAGTTCACCATCACATCATTCCCTACCCCAAATTAACTGGGCTCCCTTACACTGTGTAATTTTGCTGCAGGTTCTCATGGCTTTCCCGATTTTGGAAGAACCTTCATGTCCAAAATGCTGGGTGCTGGGAGGTTGGGAAAGAATAGTAGCCACAGTAGGCAAGTGCACTGCTGGTGTTCCCTGGATCTGTAGCTTTCCATTATATTTTGCTTTTTCTTGATGGCTTGAGCATTTACTGTGCTGTTGTATACTACATAAATATAATTTAAAGTGGATGCAAGATATTTTATAGAAATATAATCATTCTTTCTCTTCCAATCTCAGACATTTAGAGATTTTCCAGTTTTAGAGAAAAAATATATATAATGGAAAACAAGAATTATTTTGTCAGAGATATTTGCTGAAAAAATAATTACAAAATATATTTCCAGGGTCAAATGTGTATTTCTACAAGTCAGTTCAACTGCATTTGTGCTGCTCTGAGAATGGACCAAGTGATGAAAGTGCCATGAGGAGTGGTGTGGGAGGCTGAGGCTTAACCAGGTGAATTTCTTAATGTGGAGAAAGGATCAAGGAGGGTCTACAGTTAATGGCTTTTGGACCTAAATATCAAGAACTCAGTAGTGTGGTCACAGTTAGAGTATCCTGTCTCAGAAATGGAGTTGCATATACACCAGGCCCACAGATGATGCCTAAGCTGCATGTGAGTGTATAATTTACCCTGAGAAAGAGCTCTCTCCCACACATGCTGGGCTGAGGCAGTAGCTTGGGGCCCCTATCATGGAGGCCAGGGCTCACCCAGAAGATGGCTCTCAAGCATAGACCAAGAGGAGTAAAGTTGAAAGTGAGAAAGTGTTGTAAGTCAGACTATGAAAGCTTAGGGTGGTGATCTCAGCAATAGAAATTTGTTTCCCCAAGGACTGGACAGATTGTGTCCCAGGACTGGGGAATCTCTCTGTACCTAGCTTGGGTGGGGTGGACACAGGGACACTTGCTTCTTGTGCTCACATTGCTAAACAGCCCTCCTCTGCTCCACCCCAGCACACTTACCTGATGTGCATGCCTTTATTGAGCCTTGTTCAGCCTGACTCTGCAGTCACTTGTCCCTTTAGAGGGACCGAGATGACTCAGTCTGTGACATTCAATTCAACAGTTGAAGTAAGGTTCCCCATATGTCCGTGTTCTTGTGAGGAGAGAAGCACCTGCTGTTGTGACATCTACACGCTGCCTGTGCCAACAGCCTCATGGGCAGGGGCCTCGTGTCACCCTGCCTACACTGACCAAATGAGACTGAAAGTAGAAGCCTCTGTGAATCACCTGCCATGGAAAAGCACAGATCCTGGTGCAATGTCTGCGATCACCTAGGGCTACAAGCTGTCTGCGTGCAGTGCAGTTCCTTCAGAATGGTGTCATCAGAGTGGACTAAGGGTGCCACAGTCTTCCGTATAGGATCCCAACCCACATAGCAGCTAGTGGAATGAACATGGTATAAAATAGGGGAACCCTCACCCACAGCCCAAGACTGTGTTTGACGGCAGGAGCATGTGTGTGCAGATGGATGTTTTCTTTCCATTAGCTGTGGCCTTTTGGAAATGAGCAAGATGGCTGTGGTTTAACTGTCCTTATTTCATCTTACAACACCAGAGACACTGCACTGGCCCAACCAGTAGGGGACCGTTTAACTTCAAGATTCTCCAAAAGTCAACTGCAGGTGAAAATGCACACACACAAAACTAAACCCGAGAAAATAAACATCCCCATCACACTAGCGGCCTCATTCCACCCCACTGTCCTCTGCACCACCACATTCCTCTATCTGCACTTCCCAAGTCCAGGGCAGCCCAGGTGGGTTGAGAAGTAAAGTACTAAGGAGTTGGAAGCCACAGGAGACACTTCCTAGGAGCCTCAGCAAGGACATCAGCCCACAGAGCTGCAAGTCATTTGTTACTTTCCCCTCATTGCCTCTGTGCTTTCCACATGCAGAAGCAGTTCCAGATCACTAATTAGAGGCACAGGCATTTGTCCAAGGAGACCTGAACAAATTTTTGAGAATCAGAGAGTAGATTAAAATTAAATTTCTGGGCAGCCCCGGTGGTGCAGTGGTTTAGCGCTGCCTGCAGCCCAGGGTGTGATCCTGGAGACCTGGGATCGAGTCCCGCATCAGGCTCCCTGCATGGTGCCTGCTTCTTCCTCTGCCTGTGTCTCTGCCTCTCTCTCTCTAGCTGTGTCTCTATGAATAAATAAATAAAGTCTTTAAAAAAATAAATAAAATTAAACTTCTTCTTCCTTTATTTGCTGGGTCTTCTGTAGTTTCCACATGGGAATCTCTACTTGGTTTCCAAATCACTCATTTCACAGAAACTGAAGCTGATTGTAAAAAGAAAACAAAAATCAAGGATGCCTCAGTGGCTCATCGATTGAGCATATGTTTTCAGCTCAGGGTGTGATCCTGGAGTTCTGGGTTGCAGATCTGCATGGGGCTCTAGCAGGGAGCCTGCTTCTCCCTCTGCCTGTGTCTCTGCCTCTCTCTGTGTAGCCCCCAGGAATAAATAAATAAGATTAAAAACAAAACAAAAAATCATTCCCATTTAAATGAGACATTGTTTCATTTCTAATAATCAAATTTATTGCTCTAAGTACTTTCATTACTGAAAATGGGAAAATATACAACTATTAACTTTTCAACAACTTATCACATACTGAACATTTTGTTGTACATCTATGTTTGTAAAAATACAAACACACATATAAACAAGTACATACACACTTGTTAGTGTGTGTGCATGCAGGCCTGATATCTATTATTTCCAAAGTATATGGCAATAGTAGATTCTAATGCTGTAAAGTACTTGCATGTACCCAGAAGAATTAACTCTTACATCCACACAACTCAAGGTGACAGGGCACACTGTATCTTCTTTTAATGCATGAGAAAATTATGTCACAGAAATGAAATAGCTTTAGGACCAAGATTTAAACACAGGCACTTGGGATTCAAAATCCAAGCATTTCCCTCCTCCACCACCCTTTCCTTTCAACGTTAGTCCTGCTCTCATGGAGTGCTTATGAGATCAGGAAACATATTGTCCATAAAGCATTGCTATAGGTCTGAGCACACCCGCCAGTCATGTGACATGTTATATAATCACCACCCAAATGTTTTAAACCAGATGACTCTGAATCAACTGACCATTGAAGGGGAAATAACCTGGGTATCTTTTTCACTAGCTGTGGCTCTCCTGTTTGGGCCAGTGCCACAATGAGGCATCATTAGACCACCTCAGGGCAAGAATTAGGAATATGGAATTGACCAATATGACAACCAACACTGTATCTGAAGGCTCAGCTGTCATGCTGCCTCTTACATTTGACTCTCAATTAGATAGCACCAAATAAAACAGACATAGGCCAAAGTAGAATTTTGATTGCTTTTATTGTGCCTACTATGATAAACAGTACGAAATTCAAGTAGCAAGAATGAGTGCTTTCAGGTATGTAAAATAAAGAGTTTCCAGGGAAGCATCTGTATAAATAAGAGTTCAAGGATACAGCTGGAAGCTGCATGCTGGCTGTACTCAGAGGCATGGGTACTAGGTGGTTGAGGAGCTAACTGAGGAGAGACCAGTGCTGAAGCCCCTGGGGATGGCCCCCTGTCCCCAACTCTGAGTCATAGCCAAATTTGTTCTCACTGCAGAGTGAAAGTTTTTGTTTGTCCAGTGGTTTATAAACCCATTCTGCATAATGACACTATAGAGAAGACACATGTGAAATGAAATAACCCAATCTCAGAAAGAAAGTCTCACTTGTTCCACAGCAGACATTTTAGAACTGTAGCCAATGGGAATAATTGGATCGTGATGGCACCATGTGTTAGGAACACTTCCCAGTACCACTGAACTCTGGTCTCCCAAGCAAACAGATGGCAGTGATGATGGAGTACGTCAGACTCTTCATGAGGAGGAGGAGGAGGAGGAGGAGGAGGAGGAGGAGGAGGTAGGTATAGTAGGCTGAGGTGTTCATGAGCTGCACCTGCAGGGGGTCTAAAAGAAAGGATGTATTAATTTCACAGTTTTTTTTTTTTGAAAGGCCAAGATGTATTCACTGCGAAGGTGACTGTATACAATTCTGATAATTTAAGTCAAGTGCCATTCTCTCACCAGCACAACGGGGTAGTAAATACTTATATCAACATCACCACCACCACCACCTAAGACAACTCAGAATGGAGTTTGCAGGGCAACTCAGTCAAAACCTGTGAAACTCACTAGTACATTCCAAAGTATTAAAAAGTAAATTTGTGTTTATAGTGAATGAATCCAGTGGGGAAAAATACATTGGTGATAAGTGGCTTTTAGAACGTTCATCCCACATGAATTAAAGTAAGAATAATGAGGCAATATACATTAAGTACAAACTAAATGTCACTTATTTTGAGAACTTTGCATGCAAAGCTTAAATCTTACTTAATTTTACAATAACCTCTGAAATGATTATTTTAATTCCCAATTTACAAATAAAGTGAATACAGAGAGAGAAGCCATTTGCCTGATTTCATACAACCAGTAAGTACTAGAATCCAGATTTCAATCCCAGCAACACAGAATTAAAGAACACTTTTTCAGTTGCTCTGTAATTCTGCATCTTCACATTCAACAAATACCCAAGACTTCAAAATGACTAAGCAAAAATATAAAGTTGGAAGCTTCTGCTGCTGCTGAAGCTGGTGATGATGTTGATGATGGTCAGAGTCCAGAATCCCCTGATATTGGCCATGGATGGTGGATCAGCAGGGCCTGAACCAATGCTTCTCATCATTTCCTTTGTTCATTATGTGGGGAAAAAAGTGCCAAGTGCTAGCACCTATGATGTAGTAGCTAAAAGGGATACCTAAGCTAGATATGACACATATGCCATGTTATATATCTATAACTCAGGTATGTGTTTTTGTGTTGATTTTATTGGGCTCAGAAATTGTGAATAGTTTACCCATACTCATGCAAAAGAAAATTAAAAGGCTAGAGTGTAAATTTAGTCTGTGGCACTGGAAGCCCTGTACTGACACCGCCTCCCCATGTGTGCACCTATCTCAGGGCCTTGACTTTCAGATTTAGAGGAAGAATAAAAGCTGAGTAAGTGTGTGAACTTGGTTCATCTTGAATCAAATGGTGTATGTGTCAGCCTTAGCTCTCGCTGTATGGCATGGAGACTGTATTCATTTCATCTCATTGCCCTCATGTGTAAAATGGGAATATAATCCATCACAGTGAGAATAGGAGCTATAAACAAAATGTACTCACAGTGCAGCACAATGTCTTCTGTACAAGAACCTCTCAGTGTCTGTTAATGTTCTTAACTACCGGCAAGAATAAGGCTAAAAAATATAGAAGCAGCATGATATCATGCTTTCCTCAGTCAGTAGAAATCTCTGGCACAAAAATGAATGAAATTCATTGTTGAAAGAATTCAGGGCACATCACTGCACTCCTGATTCATGGTCCTCTCACACCCAAACCAGCAGTTACTGTGTGAAGACGACCTGAGAGACAATGGATTGACATAAATATCACTCTCTATTTTACAAGATCCAGCCATTATGAGGTTTCTCCCTGAAGCCAGGGGAGTTCAAAGTCTAAGCTAATCAGGAAGGAAAAATGCTATAGCATGACATAAAGGCAAACATAGACAAAAACTTACCATGTTCATCATCCAGGGAAGCTTCTGTGGAGTTGATAGCAGCAAGTTCTAAAAGAAATGAGGACAAGTATTGTTCATATGCATTGTTTGACATTCCTCTGTTTGTAGATAGAGGATAGAGATGATAGATAGATGATAGATAGATGGAATTTGTCAGCAAAGAGGAAGAGCCATTATAAACATGAGCCTACCAATTTCAGAAATTTTTTGTTTGATTTTACATAATTTAGTAGATCAATTCACATATTGTATTTCTGCACATAAAGATGTTTGTGAATGATGCACTTTTTCTCACACCTGGAGAGTAATGCCTAACATTATCTTCTTTCCTTCTGTGTTCATAGCTCGTAGCACAGTGACTACTCCACAGTAGGTGTCCTATAAATACTATTGAATAGAAAATAATCAGAAACAGTGACTGCTGTCCAGTCCTCCACATCCACTGCTCACATGAAGGGCTGCTACCAAAATGAATTTGTCCAACCCTGAAGCCACAGAGGCACTGTACATGTTGGAAGGAGTCTGGTTTAGGTAAATTTCCTATCTAAACCAGAGAAAGCATTCCCATCTTTCAAATCATGCATGCCCCAGTATCCTCAACTCCTGCAATGATTTTCTGGACTGGTGGTGTTGGAGGACCTGACAACAATACTAAAGAAGGCCAAACCTACTGATTGATTGTTATTGTGCCAGGCACTATGTGGAAGCTCATAGGCATGATCTCATCTCCCCATTACATTGATATGAGCTGAATTTGGAGAATTCCGTGTTACCTACAAAGAAATAAGATTTAGAGAGTCTGAATTTTGCTGAATATCATACCAGTGATGATTGTCAGAGCCAGCACTGAAAGGATGATTGTGGGAGTATTGATGAACAAGAGCCTGTGGAAAGGAAGAAATAGAAAACCTTAACAGGCCAATAACCAGGGAGGAAATTGAATCAGTCCTCAAAAACCTCCCAAGACACAAGAGTCCAGGGCCAGATGGCTTCCCTGGGGAATTTTATCAAAGGTTTAAAGAAGAAACCATACCTATTCTCCTAAAGCTGTTTGGAAAGATAGAAAGAGATGGAGTACTTCCAAATTCGTTCTATGAGGCCAGCATCACCTTAATTCCAAAACCAGACAAAGACCCCACCAAAAAGGACAATTACAGACCAATATCCCTGATGAACATGGATGCAAAAATTCTCAACAAGATACTGGCCAATAGGATCCAACAGTACATTAAGAAAAATATTTACCATGACCAAGTAGGATTTATCCCTGGGACACAAGGCTGGTTCAACACCCGTAAAACAATCAATGTGATTCATCATATCAGCAAGAGAAAAACCAAGAACCATATGATCCTCTCATTGGATGCAGAGAAAGCATTTGACAAAATACAGCATCCATTCCTGAACAAAACTCTTCAGAGTGTAGGGATAGAGGGAACATTCCTCGACATCTTAAAAGCCATCTATGAAAAGCCCACAGCAAATATCATTCTCAATGGGGAAGCACTGGGAGCCTTTCCCCTAAGATCAGGAACAAGACAGGGATGTCCACTCTCACCACTGCTGTTCAACATAGTACTGGAAGTCCTAGCCTCAGCAATCAGACAACAAAAAGACATTAAAGGCATTCAAATTGGCAAAGAAGAAGTCAAACTCTCCCTCTTCGCCGATGACATGATACTCTATATAGAAAACCCAAAAGTCTCCACCCCAAGATTGCTAGAACTCATACAGCAATTCGGTAGCGTGGCAGGATACAAAATCAATGCCCAGAAGTCAGTGGCATTTCTATACACTAACAATGAGACTGAAGAAAGAGAAATTAAGGAGTCAATCCCATTCACAATTGCACCCAAAAGCATAAGATACCTAGGAATAAACCTAACCAAAGATGTAAAGGATCTATACCCTCAAAACTATAGAACACTTCTGAAAGAAATTGAGGAAGACACAAAGAGATGGAAAAATATTCCATGCTCATGGATTGGCAGAATTAATATTGTGAAAATGTCAATGTTACCCAGGGCAATATACACGTTTAATGCAATCCCTATCAAAATACCATGGACTTTCTTCAGAGAGTTAGAACAAATTATTTTAAGATTTGTGTGGAATCAGAAAAGACCCCGAATAGCCAGGGGAATTTTAAAAAAGAAAACCATATCTGGGGGCATCACAATGCCAGATTTCAGGTTGTACTACAAAGCTGTGGTCATCAAGACAGTGTGGTACTGGCACAAAAACAGACACATAGATCAGTGGAACAGAATAGAGAATCCAGAAGTGGACCCTGAACTTCATGGTCAACTAATATTCGATAAAGGAGGAAAGACTATCCATTGGAAGAAAGACAGTCTCTTCAATAAATGGTGCTGGGAAAATTGGACATCCACATGCAGAAGAATGAAACTAGACCACTCTCTTTC
Organism: Canis lupus familiaris; assembly: GCF_011100685.1. NCBI lineage: Eukaryota > Metazoa > Chordata > Mammalia > Carnivora > Canidae > Canis > Canis lupus. Next base: position 11,739,037 of record NC_049239.1, on the reverse strand, counting down.
ACCATACACAAAGATAAACTCAAAATGGATGAAAGATCTAAATGTGAGACAAGATTCCATCAAAATCCTAGAGAAGAACACAGGCAACACCCTTTTTGAACTCGGCCATAGTAACTTCTTGCAAGATACATCCACGAAGGCAAAAGAAACAAAAGCAAAAATGAACTATTGGGACTTCATCAAGATAAGAAGCTTTTGCACAGCAAAGGATACAGTCAACAAAACTCAAAGACAACCTACAGAATGGGAGAAGATATTTGCAAATGACGTATCAGGTAAAGGGCTAGTTTCCAAGATCTATAAAGAACTTATTAAACTCAACACCAAAGAAACAAACAATCCAATCATGAAATGGGCAAAAGACATGAAGAGAAATCTCACAGAGGAAGACATAGACATGGCCAACATGCATATGAGAAAATGCTCTGCATCACTTGCCATCAGGGAAATACAAATGAAAACTACAATGAGATACCACCTCACACCAGTGAGAATGGGGAAAATTAACAAGGCAGGAAACAACAAATGTTGGAGAGGATGCGGAGAAAAGGGAACCCTCTTACACTGTTGGTGGGAATGTGAACTGGTGCAGCCACTCTGGAAAACTGTGTGGAGGTTCCTCAAACAGTTAAAAATAGACCTGCCCTACGACCCAGCAATTGCACTGTTGGGGATTTACCCCAAAGATACAAATGCAATGAAACGCCGGGACACCTGCACCCCGATGTTTCTAGCAGCAATGGCCACGATAGCCAAACTGTGGAAGGAGCCTCGGTGTCCAACGAAAGATGAATGGATAAAGAAGATGTGGTTTATGTATACAATGGAATATTACTCAGCTATTAGAAATGACAAATACCCACCATTTGCTTCAACGTGGATGGAACTGGAGCGTATTATGCTGAGTGAAGTAAGTCAGTCAGAGAAGGACAAACATTATATGTTCTCATTCATTTGGGGAATATAAATAATAGTGAAAGGGAAAATAAGGGAAGGGAGAAGAAATGTGTGGGAAATATCAGAAAGGGAGACAGAACATAAAGACTGCTAACTCTGGGAAACGAACTAGGGGTGGTAGAAGGGGAGGAGGGCGGGGGGTGGGAGTGAATGGGTGACGGGCACTGGGTGTTATTCTGTATGTTAGTAAATTGAACACCAATAAAAAAATAAATTAAAAAAAAAGAAAAAAAAATAAATCATGGTGAAATAAAGTTAAATATGTATGTTTAAAATTTGTCTTAAAATATGTTTATATTGGTGTGGTATTAACACATACAATAGAATGGATTCAGTATAGCAAATAATATCTTGTGCCTACCAAGGCCTAAAGATACAAACTTGAATAAATCTGGAGGTACTTTCAATTTAGTGGACAAGCTTTGATTATATCCCTTTAATCTTATAACCTTAGACTTAAAATAAGCATCATTCTCTGTATAAAATAATACATGTCATTTGGAATTAATTCATTTTAGCATATAGTGCACTGTAGAACTTTTCTATGCTCTTATCCTTATTGCCAGCCTAGCTTATTTTTTAAGGATCAGTTTAAGGCAAACTTCTGAAGTCTTTTCTAATCTTTATTCTAAATGTTACCTTGTTTTGTAATTAAGTGCTTAGTATCAGACACTGTTCTAAGTTTTTTATATGAGTTAACTCATTAACCTTCACTATAAAGTAAAAACACATAGCCTGTATCACTCATTCAGAAATTACAAAGTGAGCACCTGTAAAAGTGCCAAGTATTAGGATGAATGAAACAAAGTCCTGGTCTTTCTGAAGCTTGAGATATGGAGAGGAAAATAGATGGCAAGCTTCCAGGCAGTTACTACACAGGTTTATCTCATTATGTATTTGTCTTTGTTTTTTCGCCTGAGTAATCTGATCTCTCTGATCCAGTTGCCTGCTTGTTAAGAATAAAGGGCAATTCTCTCATTGCAAGACAAATAAGTGCCAGTATTTGATGACAGGTATAGTGAATGCTATTGTGAAAGCCCATTGCCTTGAGAATTGTTGAAGCTATCTAATTGAGGTCCACCCACATGTCTTTTTCCTGAATAAGAAAAGTAGTTCTGCAGAAATGAAAAAGATGTTGAATTAAAGTATGGTCAAGAGTCTGGTTTTCCAAACATGAGGTATGTTACAAAGCGGACACTAGCAAGATTAAAACATTTAAATTCTGGGCTGTTAAACTGTGGGAGGAGCCATGATGTCCTTGGACAGATGAATGAATAAGGAATATGTGAGATCTATAGATAGGTAGGTAGATAGATAGATAGATAGATAGATAGATAGATAGATAGATAGATAGATAGATAGATCTTGCCATTTGCAAAGACTGGGATAGAACTAGAGGGTATCATGTTAATTGAAATAAGTCAGGAAAGAAAATTACCATATGGTTTCACTCCTATGTGGAATTAAGCAAAACAGATGGACATCTGGGAAGGGAAGGAAAACTAAAGAAGATGAAAACAGAGAGGGAGGAAAAAAGGTACTCAATCATAGGAAACAAATAGGGTCACAGGATAGGAGGAGGTTGGGGAAATAGGGTAGCTGGGGGATGGGCATGAAGGAGGGCAGGTGATGTCATGAGCACTGGGTGTTATATCCAACACCTCTTAAATTCTACCTCTGAAACTAGTAATACACTATATGTTAATTAATTGAATTTAAAATAAATTCTTCAAAAAACATCAAAAAAATAAATTCTGGGCTGTTTGTAACCTCTAAACATGAAACATTAGGTTGAGAAGGAAAGCAGAACTGGAAGTTCAGTAAAAATATGAAGAGTTAAAAATTCTGGTCCTACTTTTGGGACAAAAGTTTGAAATTCTTTTTAGAAAGCAGTAACTGCTTTAGGAAACACTAAATGCCTCTGCTAAATAACCAGAAATAATGTGGTTATTCCCTGAAAAACGTTCACCAGTAGCAACTTTAATAGATCACTGATAATACTTAAATTTCTGTCAGTTGTTTTTATTCGCCAAATAAAACAATCCTAATATTACCAAAAAAAAAAAATACCCTCCAGTTCCATCCACGTGGAAGCAAATGGTGAGTATTTGTCATTTCTAATAGCTGAGTAATATTCCATTGTATACATAAACCACATCTTCTTTATCCATTCATCTTTCGTTGGACACCGAGGCTCCTTCCACAGTTTGGCTATCGTGGCCATTGCTGCTATAAACATTGGGGTGCAGGTGTCCCTGCGTTTCATTGCATCTGTATCTTTGGGGTAAATCCCCAGCAGTGCAATTGCTGGGTCGTAGGGCAGGTATATTTTTAACTGTTTGAGGACCCTCCACACAGTTTTCCAGAGTGGCTGCACCAGTTCACATTCCCACCAACAGTGTAAGAGGGTTCCCTTTTCTCCGCATCCTCTCCAACATTTGTGGTTTCCTGCCTTGTTAATTTTCCCCATTCTCACTTTTCACTTACTAGATCAGGAGAGTGAGGTACAGAGGAGTGATCAGGGACTGAAGGAATGTCACAGGGCTGCTAAGCAGGACAAGTGGATAGGTCTTATTTGAAGACAATTAGAGAAAAAGGATAAAGATGAAGATAAAAATCCCCATGATCAGCTCACCATGAACAGCAACTGTCTCTGTGAAGGAAGGACTGAAAAGATAGATCAATTCTAACAAATGTGACATCCTGGATTTTAATTGACCTTATGAAAGTTGCAGGCATTTCTGTGGTCTCCTTTATTAAGAGTTGGAATATCGGGAATCCCTGGGTGGCACAGCTGTTTAGCGCCTGCTTTTGGCCCAGGGCGCGATCCTGGAGTCCTGGGATCGAGTCCCACGTCGGGATCCCTGCATGGAGCCTGCTTCTCCCTCCTCCTGTGTCTCTGCCTCTCTCTCTCTCTCTCTCTGTCTGTCTATCACGAATAAATAGATAAATAAATCTTTAAAAAAAGAGTTGGAATGTCATAATACTGTACCCTTGTGTATTGCATTAAAGAACATGAAGAACACAGAATTGGATTCATCATAATACTGGTTCATAAAGCACTATCATCATTTATCTCCACAGAGATCTCATTATTTTATTCTACTTTGGTGACGTAGAAATAACTCAACAAATACCTCAGAATCCCTGACTTAACTGAAAAACAAAAGCATTAGAAATAATCTGCATTTTTTTCCTACTAAGTGTATCAACTAGAAAAGTACAAAGTTACTGATAATCTCTCAATTCTTGTCCCATTCCTGTTTTGTTACTGAAGGAATAGGGAACATCCTGTTCTGTTAGGTATGGGAACTTGGTGGCTTTGTGGAAAGTAAAGTGAAAGGAACTAGATAAAATCTCCCAACTCAGAGGGGAACTTGACGGGATGAGCACTGGGTGATATGCTATATGTTTGCAAATTGAACTCCAATGGAAAAAATAATAATAAATCTCCCAACTTTTCAACTTGCTTTACTACTTTAGGGGCAAATGCAATCCACTTATTTGACTGCTTAATTGCATACTTTTGCTCCTCCAGATAGAGAGTCTACCTCTCTTACTTTCCCCTAGGCATTAGGAGGTGGACCCTCTTGGAGTGCACAGATGGTTTTTATTCTCCGGTTGCTGTTTGGAAGCAGCCAATGGAAGCATCAGCAAGAAACTGGGAAGTAGGAGCAGCATGAATGTAGGGTTCTCTCCCTGAAGGAGGTCTGCATCCTCCCAGGGCCAACATACAGTGCCATCTGCCCCATACCCAGAGGCTTTTGCTCAGGAACCCAGAAGTGCAAGTGAGAGAGGCCCTTTATACCACTCTATCCACTGGAGAAATTCGTTTCTTTATTCCAGGGCCCTGGACCCATAGGCTTGGAAATCTAGTGCCCACGAAGAAATGCTTCGGTAGGTGACATGATGATGATTACTTGAATTTTAATTTCCATGGACCAACTTTCCATTGGAAATAAGAGCAGAGATTCCCATTACTGTAATCCACAGGAGTTAGGTTCCTGGGGCAAAGAGCAATGGGGAGAAAAGTGGAGCATTGATCCTGAGGAGGAAACAGAAGTTTTCCCAGAATCCAGTCTTTGTGTCCCTCCATATCCATGCTTGTTCTTCCCTGGAGGAGAAATCCGTGTCTCCAAGGCAAGGAAAAATGCAACATCCTGCTTGAAAGTCTATCTTCTTCTCAGTTTCCAGATGAATATTTGAGGCTGAACATCTAGCAACCTTCACTGAGCAGATCATGTTTTCAGAAATTGGAAGTGAAACAACTTTGTTGTTTGTTGTATGTTTGTTGTATGTTGAACATAACAGTGTTTACATGCAATTCTGCTTGATATGATCTCATTCCTGTCTCTGCATCTAGATGAAGGAGATGTAAAGAACCCTGTAAAGAATTTACAGTAATCTTAATAAGAGGACTATTTGTAGTACCTGACACTTATCCTACACAGGGGAAAGACATAAGCAGCCCAAGAAGGTCCTCTCAGCTCTCCAAGCATGAACTTTGTCTCTAACTTGGCTGATGGAGTCCGTGAGAATCAGCAGAGAAAACTACATTTTTGTTTTGTAAATGAAGCTAAGATTGTGAAGAGGGGAAAAGTAGTGGTCAAGAGAGAGATTATTACACACATTTCTAAACATCAGATTTAATATATTGTATCTAAGTGCTCATTAATAATCAAGAACTCTAATGTTAAGACATGTGGATTTTTTTAGAAATAAATTTTAAAATATAATTCAAAAGCCATACAGGTTTTCTATGAGACAATAAGGGTATGGAAGTGACATAGTTAAAGGACTCCTGATCCCAATGTTTAGAAGTGACCTCGCCCAGTTGTGCCCTTTCCTCTGTACAAGACTGTGTCCCTGTACCCATTCTGGGCATGGAACATAAAGAGCTCCCAACACAAAACAGTCAACATGGATTTTCAAGTTTGCCAAGAAATTTTTAGATTTGTGATTTTTAGAAGGTGACTCTGAGGTAACAGACATGACTTTTTCCACAGTACTAGCATGTGTGTGATCAGTTGGTAATGGATAACTATGAAACAATTATTTTTTAAATACATTCTTAGTCCTGCTCAGCATTATTTTCATAATATAATGCTGCTTCTATAAGTCAAAAATCACTGTTTCACCCACCTCAGGAGTGAAATAAATGAGTGGAGCCCAAACCATCAGAGTATTTCAAGTATCCATCTATACAAAATCCCCTACCCATGAGGTAATGTGAACCCTTCTCTAATAGTAAAAATATAAATCTCACTTCAATAGACATTAGTAGGTCTGCCTCTGGAATCATTGCTGTGCATTCTGGGATGATGCCTTTAGGGGCATCTTGGTGGGTTAGGGGTTAAGCATCTACTTTTGGTGCAGGTTATGATCCTGGGGTCCTGAGATCCAGCCTGACATCAGGCTCCCCACAGGAAGCCTGCTTCTCCCTCTATCTATGTCTCTGCCCTTCTCCCTGTGTCTCTCATTAATAACTAATTAAAATCTTTTAAAAAATATTCCATTGTATACATAAACCACATCTTCTATATCCATTCATCTTTCGTTGGACACCAACGAAAGATGAATGGATAAAGAAGATGTGGTTTATGTATACAATGGAATATTACTCAGCTATTAGAAATGACAAATACCCACCATTTGCTTCAACGTGGATGGAACTGGAGGGTATTATGCTGAGTGAAGTAAGTCAGTCGGAGAAGGACAAACATTATATGTTCTCATTCATTTGGGGAATATAAATAATAGTGAAAGGGAAAATAAGGGAAGGGAGAAGAAATGTGTGGGAAATATCAGAAAGGGAGACAGAACATAAAGACTGCTAACTCTGGGAAACGAACTAGGGGCGGTAGAAGGGGAGGAGGGCGGGGGGTGGGAGTGAATGGGTGACGGGCACTGGGTGTTATTCTGTATGTTAGTCAATTGAACACCAATAAAAAAAATGAAAGTAAAAAAAAATCTTTTAAAAAATAGAATATGTTTTTAGTGTTTTTATGCATCAGCCATTTAAACAATCATTTAATTAGCAGACATTTCCTTAGGACAGTAGGGTTGTGTGTGCCCTAGGGGTCTTTGGTGAGGTTCACCTTATCCACGAGGAGAAAGGCAGTGGGAGGAAGTAACTCCAAATACTGATTTGTTTTACCCTCCACTTAGGTGTTGTTTGCTCCATGCACTAGGCCATTGTCCTCTCAGGATGTAACTCAAAGGTACTATGGAGCCATGTTAAAAACTAAGATTTGCATTGATTTTGGATGACTTCTCATGACAGTGTCTTCATATTTGGCTACTTTCTCTCTAAATAAACTGTAATAGTCACGTCTCAGATTCACTCCCCTATGAAGTCAGGCACTTAGAAGGAAAGGGGTCAGTTATATAGGAAATGGGGAAGATAAATGAAAGAACATCCCCAGAACAGAACAAAGGTAAATTTCTGCCCATCCACCCTCATCTCTTTCTATACATGCTAGAGGGCTTGGCCTTGACCCAGGCCTTCAGTAGAGTGTTGGGTTGTTGGTTTGGCTCTTTCATGCCTATCTTAAATATAAATCTTTCACCAAAAAAGCAGAAGTTCAGAGAGATAGATGAGGAGTTAGTGAATCTGAGGGACCAATTTCCTTCAGATGATGTAGACTTTCCTTCCAGTAATCGTTTTCACCAATGCAATTACGTTTTACATATAATTTGAATTTTCAATTGAAAATACATTCATTTCAGCTTAGACCTCCTCAGAGACCTTTTTCTTCTTCCCCACAACAGCCATAGGAATTTTCCTCTTTGGAGCTAGAGAATCAGTGATATACCTCTTCTTTTCTTTTGTATTCTTTCTTTTTTTTTTGGCAAAAATTTAACTACCTTTATAAGAAGTTAGTAAACATAGTGATATCTTATTGGTAAAATTTTTGTTTAACACAAAAATCAGCCACATTTCTGTCTGCTAAAGTACTTCATTTTACAGAGGAGAGAACAGAGGTCTAGGGAATCTGATCTCCAAGTCCCATATACAGTAGCATTTAAGCAGAAGCAGAAGGTGGAGGATTCCAGGTCTCCTTTAGGGCTGATGGATCCACCTGCATGAGGATCATGTCCCCCCGACAGGAGCTGAGCCCCAGACATGCCAGTGCACGAGGGTGCTGAGAAGTTAGCCCTCAGCTTCCTGAGCCTCTGCTCCCTGACTCTCCACTGCAAGTAACTAGCAGGGGGCGGGGCAGCAACATAGAAACTGGAATCAGGAGGTGACTCCCAGTCTCAGCTTTTGAACATTTTGTGGTAGATCTCCAGAGTGTCCTTCACTCTTGAAATGATTTGCACCATGTTTTATTACCATATTCTTCATGGAGGTGGTCAGATTCTTTAATCCCCAGTCTGTCACAGCTCTGTTAAGTAGAAATAAATAAGAATCACAATTGGAGACACAAATATTTTCATACTGCTGCATTTTAAAAAGCTAAAGAATCAAATAAGATTCTAGGATTGCTTTTATTTACTGTGAGATATCCAAAATAGTATTTTGACATCTAATCAATATAGAAATTACTAAGAAGATATTTCATTTTTTTAGACTCCAGAATAGGACTTGTATGTTACACAAGCAGCCATCTCAGCTTGGACTAGTGCACTATCTACATTTCAAGTGTTCAACACCCACTTGTGCCAAGTGGCTAGTGGCTACTACATTGAGTAGCACAGATTCTGCTCCAAATGCCTCAGAAACACTACCCTCACAATCTTTAGAAAAGTCCCTCCAGGCTGGACAGCTCCCTGGGTCTGAGCCAACCTGAGCATCAGGGGTGCTTAACTTCCAGGGTTATGTAGAGTGAACCCAAGGAGGAGACACCCACCAGAAGACAGGGTGCTGAGGACTGTCCCCAGGACAACCTCAGACACCTAGAGCCAGAGGAAGTTGCCAGGCATGAATCGCCCTGGGAGATGGAGACCTATTTGTGCAGGGGCCAGGGCAGCAGGAGTGGCTGTGCTCTTCCCAGGCAGCGCAGTAGTACACGCCTTCGTCGCTCTTCTCCAGCTTCTGCACCAACAGTTTACAGCTGTAATTGTTCTTGTCCATCTTGGCATTGACTTTGCCCATGTTCACAGATGCATCCCTCTGCACAGATGAGCTGTATGTGTATATGTAAAGGAGTCTCTTAGGGGCAATACCCTCCCTGTGGAAGTACCAGTGGATGTAGTTGACTGAGCTATCCACTGTGCACGGTAGGGTGGCCGAGGTGCCCAAGTGCACCACGACCACAGGAGTCTGCTCAAGCTTGAGTCCTGCTCCGCCACCTGAGAGAGGGATAGTGAGACAACAGTGAGACAGGGATGGTCAGGAACTTCAGGGGGTCCCCCATACCCTGCACTGTGGAGGGAGTCAGGACTTACCGGGAAACAGGAGGGCACACAGGACAGCAAGGGGACTCAGCATGGTTCAGCTTCCTGCCTGGTGGAAAGAAGCCCAGAGGGACCTCGTGGCTGTATCTGTTGGCAGGAGACTACCTTGGTGCGTGACAGAGAGCCAGTTAAGTTCTGAGCCTCTGCTTCCACGAGGCACCTGAAAGTACTGGTGAGAGAGAGGCCGTAAGGAGGTGCCAGAGGGCAGGGACAGATCTGACCACAATGGGGGTGGGAACATAGTGCGCAGGGTGCTGAGAAACACTGAGCAACATTGGTGCATGGCAGCACCAGTGAGAACAGCAATCCTTGATTGGACATCCACTACATCTGAGCACCACACTAATTGATTGCTGCTCATTGTTTGATCAAATCCTGGAATGATCCCTTGGGATGAATTCACCCTTGGGATGAATGCTACTTCCCTCACTTTAGAAATGGAGAAAGCCTGGTTGATCATTTAAGTAAACCTTTCCAAGACTGCATGTCTACAGGGTATTGGGTGAGGATGTTCCCAGGTCTGGCTGGAGATGACACTCAAGCCTCAAATGGCCACTTGTTACTAACAAGGGGAATGTGTGTGCAGCTCGCTTGGGAGGCAGGCACAAGTGCAGAGCTCTCTGCTGAAAAGGCAGCAGGTTCCTTGAGCTAGCATTGGAGTATTTCTCCAGAGATCTCACTGGATGATTTAAATGTCCTAACATAACATGATAGCTGTGTAGTCTTGGGCAAGCTGTTTCTACTCCTTTTCCTCCTTTGTCAAAACGGACCTCATTAGGTTGCATGCAGTGTGAACAGGGAAGGAGAGCAAAGCATGTAGTTTGTCCCAGATGCATAGAAAATGCTCAAGAAGTGGTGGGGTTCTGGATTGGTTGCAGGAGATGATTTCAGGAGTCCTCATAGTGTAGAGTTATAGGGAATATTATATATAATTTGGAAAATCAGGGATGTTTGTGTGTGTGTGTGTGGGGGGGGGGGTATGTGGCCAAAGGAAGAAAACTGCATTGGGCCAAGGTGTAGTGCAGGCTTTGGGTAGGACCAGGTGCTGCAGTTCCAGGGTCAGGTCTTCAGATATGTATGATAAGGCAGGGCCTCAGGAAGGGTCAGCTGAGGAATGCATCTGAAATGAAGCTTTGAGAAGTCAAGGTAGCATTGTCTTCCATTTGAAATGAAGGTTCCATTTCTCTTATTCCAAGTATAGGAGGGACTCCTTGGTGTAGTTTTGGCAATCAGTTATGTTAATGATAACCTGTCAGCCTGGAAGGAGATGGTAGTGGGGGTGGCCCAGAAGGGACTTGGCTAGGCCAGGGAGGCTTGGGCCCTTCAGTGCTCAGTACCAGACCCAGCTCCTGAGCTCCTCCTCTTGGTAAAAACTGAAAGGCAGATATGCTGAGCTATAACCAAGATTGAAAGCTCATGTGTCCCCAAATGCTTTGAGGTTTTGCTGAGCAGGTGAGGTGGTGACTAGAAAACTGTGCTAAAAGAATATTCCAGGCTCATTATTCAGGCCCTAAGCAGGTATCTAGGGCAGCTGGACTAAAATGTTAAGTAGGAAACAGAGTGACAATGGGGGTTAAATCTGCACAGCAATAGGACATGTAGAAAGAATCTCAGTATCAAAGGTGAGCAATGTGGGTGATGAGAAATATAGTGAACTCTTTTGTTCCTACTTTCTTCCTTTTCTAGATTTTCACCAATTAGTTTATCTTATTTTCAGGAAGAAAATTCACCACATTTGTCTTCTTTTAAGGAAATAAATTATATTTCTTATTGTCAGTACTCAATATGCTGTTTCTCTCATTGTTGTTACCATTTGTTTCTAAACACTGATGACATTAAAGGCTCAACACCTGTTGGCCATGAACACCTTAGTGTGTATTGAAGTCTGTCCCATACCTCCACCCAAATATTCTCCTAGGTGTGTCAAACAAGATAGTGAAACAATTTAGTCTGTAGAGTGTGGTGTGCTGTATCCAAAGGAAACAATCCATGGAATGGGCAGTTCAAGGCCACAAGCGCAATGGAGCACTCTGCTCCAGAGATGCAAGGCAAATGGTAGTATTATGAACATTAGAAGCAGCCCAGAGGGAACAAGTAGGATGAGCTGGGAGGTCAGGGATTTCCTCACAAGGCTGGCAGGTCAGGCAGCTGTATGGAGATAGTATTTAGCTTAAATTTATTGGCTCTTGTGTATCTGGTCTTATGTACAACAGGGGAATCATTACACATATTTGGTGTTTGGACCTGATTAGCTGGGATAGACTGTGTTTCTGGTCAAGGGCAGCATTTAGGGCAGCCCAGGTGGCTCAGCAGTTTAGCACCGCCTTCAGCCCAGGGTCTGATCCTGGAGACCTGGGATCAAGTCCCACGTCGGGCTCCCTGCATGGGGCCTGCTTTTCCCTCTGCCTGTGTCTCTGCCTCTCTCTCTCTCTCTGCCATTCTCTCTCTCTCTGTCTCTCTCTCTCTCTGTCTCTCTCTGCGTGTGTGTCTCTCATGAATGAATGAATGAATGAATGAATGAATAAATAAATAAATAAATAAATAAATATCTTAAAAAAAAAGGCAGCATTTATAGGGATGGGATAGTTCCCTAAGTTTTCGTTTGCTGACTTGGCACCCCAGAGTATAGAAGGTCCATGCTGGGCCTGGGAATGCATTTCAACAGATGACAATTGTTTTCCTGTCTACTTCTCTTCCTGCTGTGGTGCAGCTGTGTTCTACTCTACATGGCTCTAAAAGATCATATTTGTTAAAACATGTACCTTTTTAAAGAAGTATTAGGAGGGGCCCCTGGTTGCTCAGTGGTTGAATATCTGCCTTCCACTCAGGTTGTGAGCCCAACCTCCCACTCAGGTTGGGATCAGTTCTTGGATCAGGCTTCTCACAGGGAGCCTGCTTCTCCCTCTGCCTATATCTCTGCCTCTCTCTCTGTCTCTCTCATGAATAAACAAATAAATAAAATCTTTAAAAAAAAGTTTTAGGAAAAACCATTAGAATGCGACACAATAGTAGCCTCATAAGATGTTTGGGGGGTATCTGCGCAAGCCCCCCTGGTTCCCAGGAAGAGAGAAATCAGGTGGCTCTTGAGGGAGCAGTACTTCCTGGCCTCCCAGGTCATCCTGCTGTGGCCATGAATGCAGCTGCTCTGATGGTCCCAGACCTCAGCCCCAGGGGAGAGGCAGGTGGGTCAGAGCAGGTGTGGACAGGCTGACCCGGTGCAAAGAGCCAGGTGATGAAGCTTCAACCTTTTCATTTAAACTCTGAGAGGCTGGCCTGCTCTCCCTGACCTGGGACAGCTCCCTTGTGACCATGGGAGAGTCTGAGATCTAATCCAGTTTGACTTCTTCACCAGGTCACAGGGAATAAATTGGATGTACATGTGATGTCAATGCTTAAAGAACTAGACAAGCCCAGAAAACCCGAAATGGGAAAGTCATTTGTATAATTTGATGAGAGGATTGTAGATAAAATATCATTTCTTTCATCCTCAATTTACATGTTTGTAACATTTTGTGTTGAATACATACTTTTTCTTAAAAATATTTCTCATTTGTTAGATTAGTAATCCCATTTTTTTAACTTAAATTCAGTTTGCTAGCATATAGTATAACACTCAGTGCTCAATCCATCAAGTACCCTCCTCAGTGCCCATCACGTAGTTACCCCATCTGCCCACCCACCTCCCCTTCTGTAACCCTTTGTTTTTTTCCATAGTTATGAGTCTCTCATGGTTTGTCTCCCCCTCTAATTTTTCCCCACTCAGTTTCCCTCCTTTCCCGTATAACCTCTTTCACTATTTCTTATATTCCACATATGAGTGAGACCATATGAAGATTGTCCTTCTCCTATTGACTTATTTCACTCAGCATAATACTCTCCAGTTCCATCCACGTTGAAGCAAATGGTCTTTTCTGATGGCTGTGCAATATTCCACTGTATATATAGACCACATCTTCTTTATCCATCCATTGTCAAAGGATATCCGGCCTCCTTCCACCGTTTGGCTACTGTGGACATTGCTGCTATGAACATTGGCGTGCAGGTGTCCTGATGTGTCACTACATCAGTATCTTTGGGGTAAGCACCCAGTAGTGCAATAGCTGGTAACCCTATTTTAAAATCAGTTTGTAGGCAATATCCTCATATTCACACTTCCTTATGGAACCACAGAAACTTAGACACTTAAAGATGAAACCATGAGCTGCTGCAATAGGATTAGAACCCCCACTCCATCCTCTTTACTGCGGGCACCTCTCATTGAATGGATGTGGCATTTCAAATTCAGTCACTACATGCAGACCACATGTCAGGTATGGGGCCATGCTCTTCTTCGAACAGAAACTTATTTGGAATCCTTGAAAATAAGAAAATTCTGTGATACACATTAGTATTCTGTAGGAACAGAGGATGACAGGCTAAACATGCCTCACATTGGACTTTTTAATATAGTGTAACAAATCTGATCATTTTTAAATGGGCTTTATTAGAAGAAATTAGGATCAGTTGTGTTGGTCCACATTTGATTCTCCTCCAAAGATATGTGGAAATGTGTCTGAGTGTGTGTAAGTGTATGTGGTCATAGGAAATTAATTTGCTAGATAATATCTTTTGCTCCTCAAGGAAAAAGGCAGCCTCACATAGGGTTGCCAGATTTCATGGGAAAACAAGTGTAAAATATTATGCTGTAGTTGTACATAAACTATGAAATTGTGTGTGGGGGTAGGGGGAGAGAATTTCTTTTAACACCTAAAGATAATGAGGGCAGTGAGGAAAGTTTCAGACAGGTTGCTGAACTCAGGAATCTCTCTCACATGCCAGGAACAAGGAGCAGAAGCTATTCTTGAGGAGCTGTCATTCAGGTAACGGTGCTGAACTCAGAACATAGAGAGACTCTTCTAGCCTTTGTGAATTAGCAGTTGCTTCCTTTTGTGAGGCTAATTTTTTTCAAAAGTCGTAACAGTAATCATTGACCCATTAAATAATAACAAATGCACTCTATTGAGTGTCACACGCTGTACACACCGATTCCCTCCCTGCAAGCCTCAAGCAGGTGTCATTCATCCCATTCTGTAGATGAGACAGAGGCTTAGGGAGGTGCAGTCACCCACCTGAGATTGCCCAGCTAGGAAAGACACATGGAGAACCTCCAGTCGGCCAGGCTCTGAGGCCTGTGCCCTACGTAACCTGCGTGGATGTTTGTGATTCAGGGATTAATTTCTATCCTCACTGGGCTGTTGCTTTGAATGCGAATTATGGTCCTGTCTTCAGTACTGAGATTCTGGGTAAAAAGCTGCAGTAGTTGGCTGGCTCTTTCCTCTGTCTTCCGGCCCCCTCTGCTGGGCGCTGCAGGCAGGTCCTACAGGGACAGTCAGTCCTCTGGGGTGGAGCCCAGGGAAGTGGTGTCTGGAAGAGCCTGGAAAGAAATACAATGTAGGAAACCAATTTTAGGTAAATGACTCTTCCTTGCTGATTTCCTTGGTAATTTTAGGTAAATGGCTTCTCCTTGCTGATTTCCTTTGTCCCCAGCCTCAGATGAGAGGGTTGTGTTATGTTTGGTGTCCTCTGTACCTGTGAAAACTGTAGAGATTTGCCCGTGAATAGCGCACATTTACGTGTATATAAATGGCCTAGCATCCCTGTCAGCCCATGTCTGTCCCCACAGTTCACTGCTCCCCTGTGCCGCTCCTTGTACCACTATTGCAGCCAGGGCACTAATTCATCCCCTGACAGTGACGGGCACTTGTACTGCACCCAGACTGGCTGTCACAGCAAGGCTGTCCCCCACCCCTCGAGGCTCTGCTGCTGGGCGTCAGCATTTCCCTGGAAATCTGATCCCCCAGTTCCTGGTCCTGGAAATACACATGCATGTTCTGTATAAACACTGCCTGTGCTGTCACCTGACATTTAATGTTTCACCAACCTGAGGGCAACCACACAGGGTCAGGTTGTTTGAGGAGGTGATGGGCACCTGTCTGATGACGAGGAAGCTGAAGGGCTCTCTTCATATCTGGTGTCCATGAAGGTTCTCCCTCAGAGACCAGCTTATCCGTGTCCTTTAGGTGCCGCCAAGGGGAGCTGGCTCTCAGAGGCTCCAGCATCCAGCAGAGCCAGGCCACCTGCGCTGTTCCCGGGCCCCCCCGTCCTGGCTGTGAGCCCTGGAGTCCGTGCTCACACCGCTGGAGAGTCCCTCTCCAGCACCATGAACGGATTTTATCATTTCCTGTGATATTCAGTTAGAGATTTGTGTCCGTGCTGAGCCTGGTGTTAGCGTGTCTGGACTTCTGTGAACTCATCACCCCTCAGTCTCTCCTTTATTGGCTCCTTGCACTCGTACATATGATCCCTATAGAGGGCTCAGAGCATAGAGAAGGTCAGGGCTTTACCAGGTACTGGGGAAATGAAGAAGTAAGTGGTATTTTATACCAAATTCAGTAAGAAACCCAAGTGGTGTTGGCGGAGACTTGAACCGGTAGAGAATGCTAATGAAGTTCATTAATAACATTTTGTATATTTATAAAGGGCTATCCATTTATTAGCTTTACAGTGGACCTTTCTCCAACAAAATGCTTCCTATGAGCTATTTGTCCAACCTGATCAGGGTGTTTGATTTGCTTTGTGCTTTGGTTTTTGTGATTTTGCTGATTTCTGCAGGGAAGAAGTTATTTCCCAAGGAAAGATGCCATAAATACAGAGTCAAAATCACTGAGTTACCCTAATTCATAGAATTATTGAATTATTATATTGTATACCTGAAACTGATATAGCACTATATATTAATTATACTTTATTTAAAAAAAAAACAGCTTGTTTCTCCTTCTTGTCACTGACACATGCTAGAGGTTGTCAGTTGGATGACAGACATTTTAGCAGGTGAGAACTGGTATCTCCTTGGGCTTTTCATTTGTCCCTAGGGACTAAATTATGAAAATATTTTCATTGTGCTTATTAGTTACTCATATATCTTCTTCAGAGAAATATATATTTTAACCCTTTTATTATTTTTGGAGTGATGTTAAGATTTACTGAGTTGTGGAAATTCTTTATTCATTCTAGATAAAAGTCCCTTATAAGATGCACACATTTTTTTCCTAGGTTGTAGTCTTTTCATTTTCTTCATGAGGACATTTGAAACCCATGTTTTCAGTTTTGATGAAATCCAGTTTATCAGAACGTATTCTTTTATGGGTAATGTGTTTGGGGTCATATCTAAGAACTCCTTGCCTTAATCCTGTATCACAAAGATTCTCTCCTGTGTTTTCAACTAGGTTTTATAGTGTTCGCTTTACCGTAAGTTTGTGGTCCATCATGAATTAATTTTCATGTATAGAGGAAAGAAATTTATGCTTCTGCCTTGGGATATCCATTTATAGCTGAGCCAGTTGTTGAAAAGACTATCTCATCTTGCACTAAATTAACTCAACACGTTTATCAAAATCCGGTGGACCATAGACATGAGATATTATTTCTGTAACCTCAGGTGTCTTCCTGTGAACTCTATATTCTTTAAACCAGCAGCACATGGGCTAAATTATGAAACTTAATCTTTCTGTAAGCTCTGAAATCAGGTGCCACCAGTCCTTGCTTGAAAGGCTTTTCTGCTGTCCCCAGGACCTCATTTGTCAATAATAAAGCTTTCCACACCTTCTCTGTGTGGGGCATCATCAGTTTCATCATCCAAATCAAATCTTGGATGAGCCTCTCCTCCCACTGCCTCTGCAGGGTGACCATGTCCATCCCCCCAACTTTGTTCTCTTTAAATATTATTATTATGTCTATTCCAGGTCTTTTTGGTTTTCATGTTAATTTTAGTGCAAGTTTGTTTATTTGTGCCCAGAAAACCTACTGCTTTGAATCTTTAATCAATTTGGTAAGAATTGTCATCATGGCAATATTGAAGCTTCTAATCCATGAACATGGATCATCTCTGCATTTATTTAGAAGTTCTTAAATCTTTTTCTGTATTGTTTTGTAATTTTCAACATGCAAGATTTGCTCTTCTTGTGTTAAATTAATTCCTAAATGTTTTCTTCTTTTTGGTTCTATTGTAAATGGAATTGTTTCCTAAATTTCATTTTCAAATTGTTCATGCTAGTATACAGAAATCCAACTGATGTTTTGTACATTGAATGTGTACTTTTATGATGATGCCGACTTGTTTCTGAGTTTCTCTTTTGGTTTCACGTACATGTAGATTCTCTCTAATTATCTACATGCAGGATCATGTCAGCTGTAGTTGAAGACACTTCCAATTTCCTTTTCAGTCTGCTAGACATATTTACATTTTTCTAGTTTCACTGTCTGTAACCTTTAATACCATGCTGAACAGAAGTGTCATGAGCAGACATCCCTGTCTTGTTCCTGGTCTTTGAGGAAAAGCATTTAGTCTTTCAATATTAAGTATGATGTCAGCTATACATTTTATAGTTGCCCTTTATCAGTTTGGGAAAGTTCCTTGTTTTGAGATTGTTTCATCTGCCAACTGGAATATTCTCTTGAAGTCCTCTATGATTATACCACTTCAAGTTACAACTTTTCTAATCTAGATTTTATTTCTTTTATATAAATATTCTGTTTTGTAATTTTGGTATCCTTCATTAGAATATCTATTTGTTGATTTTTGTTGTCATAATTTCCTTTAGTATTTTATACATGGTTTTCTGTATTTATTGAACACATTTCTTATACCTATTTCAAAGTATTTGTCTGCTAAAGAGAGTATCTGCACACACTGAAGGACAGTTTATATTGAATTGTAAGGGTTTTTTTCCCCTAAGAATAGTCACACTTTTGTGATTCTATTTCTGACTATATTTTTTTATTGAAAAATATTTTATTGAAAACATATTATAGCAACTCTAGATTATGACTTTTCCCCAAAAGGTTACTTTCATTGCTGGTTGTACCCTGAGAAATTGCTTGTATTTTATCTGTGATATATCCCTTGCAGTATGTGCCTGCTCATGCCACTGACGTTTTCTTTTTAAATTATTTTTCAGCTTAGTTTTCTGGGGATCACCCATCTCTACATAGCTTCATGGTCGCCAAAATTACTTAGGGCAAGACTTCAACTCTGGCAAATGGTTTTGCTGTAGGTATTGGGCAGCACATGAATATTTTAGGCAATTAGCACATAGACTGTATGGACTAAAATATAAGTAATCCCAGATTATACTTTTTCTGAGTCTTTCCATGTCTCCTCTGCATATACCAATCACCTCAAGGTCCAATAGCAGTGCTTGGCTGGCTTGGGCTCTCTTGAGTCTCTGCTAAACATGCACATAGCTGTAGCTGCACACATGCTTGCTAGAGCTGTGACCACAACATCAGACCAGCAGGGACCCAGGCTTTCCTGCTTGCACAGCACACAGATTGTCAGTTCACCATCACATCACTCCCCACCCCAAATTAACTGAGCTCCCTTACACTGTGTAATTTTGTTATCAGTCCTCATGGCTTTCTCTATTTTAGAAGAACCTTCATGTCTATGATGCTGGGTGAAGGGAACTGGGAAAGAATGGGAGCTGCTATACGCAAGTGCACTGCTGTTCCCTGTATTCTGCAGCTTTTCATTACATTTTTTCTTTTGCTTGATAGTTTAAACATTTACTGTTTTGTTGTAAACTACATAAATATAATTTTAAGTGGATGAAAATATTTTGTGGGAACATAATAATTTTCTAACTTTTCTTCCATACTCAGATATTTAGAATTTTTTATGATTTTAGAGAAAAAAATGTAGATAATGGAAAACAAGTATTATTTTGTCAGGATATTTGCTGAAGAAATAATTATAGAATGTAATGGCAGGGCCAAATGTGCATTTCTACGAGTCAATTCAGCTCCACCTTGCTCTGCTGAGAATGGACCAAATGATGGAAGTGCCACCAGGAGGGGTGTGGGAGGTAGAGGCATAAACTGAAAGAGTTTCTTAAGGTGGAGAAAGAGGTAAGGCAGGTCTGCAGATTTTGGCCTTTAGATCTAAACCTCAAGAACTCAGAGATGGGGCCACAGTTAGACTATCTATCTGAGGAGTGGAGCTGCATTTACACCAGGCTCACAGATGATGCCTAAGATGGATGTGACTGTATAATTTACCCTGAGAAAGTTATGCTGGGCTGAAGCATGTGTGGAGTGATGTCTATGGTGAGAAACTGCTGTAAAGTTAGACTGTGAAAGCCTAGGGTGGCAATCTCAGCAATAGATGTTTGTTTCCCCAAAGATTGGACAGATTTGGTTCTGGGACTGGGCACCCTCTGTGTACTGTACTTGGTGGGGGGGGGGTAGGTACACTTGCTCTTTGTGCACACATTTCTGAACAGCCCTCCTCTGTTCTACCCTCAGCACACTTACCTGATGTGCATGTCTCTATTAAGCCTTGTGTAACCTGACTCTGTATTCACTTGTCCCTTTAAAGGAGCTGAGATGATTCAGTCTTTGACATCCAATTACATAGTTGAACTGTGGGCTTCCATATGTCTGTGTCCTTGTGAGGAAGAAGCATCCTACTGTTGTGATGTCTACAGACTGCCTGTGCTAATTGCTTCATGGGCAAGGATCTCATGTCACCCTGCCTACACTGACAAAATGAGACCAAATGTAGGAGCCTCATAATCACATGCCATGGAAAAGCACAGATCCTGGTGAAATGTCAGGGATCACCTAGTACTACAACAAATCTGCGTGCAGTTTCCTTCAGAACAGTGTCATCGAAGTGGAGTAAAGGAGAAGTATTTCAACAGTCCTGGTCAAAGGATACCAATTCACATAGCAGCTACTTGGAATGAACTTAGTATAAAATAGGAGAACCCATCACTCATAGCCTAAGTTTGACAGCAGGAACATGTGTGTGCAGATGGATGTTTTCTTTCCATTAGTTGTGTCTTTTGAAAGTGAGCAATGTTGGCTGTGGTTTAACTGTCCTTATTTCATCTTAGAACACCCGAGACACCTCTTGCACTCCCCCAAGAAGCAGGGGCCGGTTTGACTTCAAGTATTTTCCACAAATCAACCACATTTGAAAGAGCACATACACAAAAATAAACCTGAGAAAATAAACATCATCGCCACACCAGCGCCCTCATCCCACCCCACTATCTCCTGTATTAACACCCCCAACCCCACTGTCTGCACCTTCCAAGTCCAGGGCAGCCCCAGTTGGGTTGAGGAAGGAAGGTGCTAAGGAGTTGGAAGCCACAGGACATGCTGCCTAGGAGCCCCAGCAGGAACATCAGCCATACAGCTCTACGTCATTTGTTACTTTTCTCTCTGTGCCTCCATGCTTTCCACATCCAGAAACAGTTCCAGATCCCTAAACAGAAACCCAGGAATTGGTCCAAGGAGATCTGCACAAATTTTTGAGAATCAGGGAGTAGATCAAAATTAAACTTCCTCTTCCTTTATCTGCTGGGCCTTATGTTGTTTCCACATGGGAATCTCTACTTGGTTTCTAAATCACTCATTTCACAGAAACTGACGCTGATTGTAATAAAATACAGAAAGCCTCCCAATTTTAAATAAGACATTGTTTCAATTCCAATATATAAAAGTTATTACTCTAAATGCATTTATTAGTGAAAATAGAAAAATATACAACTACTAATTTTTTCCACGACTTACCATACATTAACATTTTGTTGTACATCTATGTTTGTAGAACTACAAACACACATATGAATGAGTGGACACCCTCGTTAGTGTTTGTGTGCATGTGCAGGTGTGTTATCTATTTCCAAAGTGCCAACAGTAGCTAATACTCTTGAGGATTTGCATGTACCCAGCGTAATTAATGCATCTCATCCACACAAGTCCACAAGACAGGGCACACTGTATTTTCATTTTACACATGAGAAAATTATGTCGCAGAGAGTCGAAATAGCTAAATATTTAAACCGAGGCACTTGGGGATCGGAGTCCAAGCCCTTACCCTCTCCATCTCCCTACATTTCTAGTGTTAGTGCTGCTCTCATGGGATTCATGTGAGATCAGAAAACCTAGCGCCTGTGAAACACTGCTATAGGTCTGAGCACACCCACCAGCCATGCCACATGTTAAACAGTCATCACCAGAGTGTCTGAAACCAAATGTGTCTGAATCAGTTAACCTTTGAAAGAGAAATAACCTGGGCAACTTCACTGGCTGTGGCTCTCCTGTGTCCAGTGCCCCCAAAGAAAGTATCATAAGGACCATCTCAGCACAAGAATTAAAAATGTGGATTTGGCCAATATTACAACCAACACTGTATTGGAAGGCTCAGCTGTTATGCTGCCTCTTACCTCTGACTCTCAGTTAGATTGGACCAAATAAAAGTACACATAGGCCCAAGTAGAATTTTGATCACTTTTATTATGAAAAACAGTACAAAAGTAAGTCAGTAAGGAGGTGATCTTCTAGATATGTACAATAAAGGGCTTCCAAGAAATCATATGGTAAAAGAG
The DNA here is from genome assembly GCF_011100685.1 of Canis lupus familiaris. NCBI lineage: Eukaryota > Metazoa > Chordata > Mammalia > Carnivora > Canidae > Canis > Canis lupus. Next base: position 11,717,246 of record NC_049239.1, on the reverse strand, counting down.
TTCAAGGACACAGCTGGAAGCTGCATGTAGACTGTACACAGAGGCATGGGTACTGCGTGGCTGAGGAGTGGGTGGGCATTAAAGAGAGAGAAGTGATGAAGTCCCTGGAGATGGCCCCCTGTCCCCACCCCTGAGTCATAGCAGAATTTGTTCTTGCTGCAGAGTGAAAGTTTGTGTTTGCTCAGGGGTTTATAAACCCATTCTGCATTGTGACCCTACAAAGAAAGACACACGTGAAAGGAAATAACCCAATAATAGAAACAAAGCCTGACTAGATCCTCAGCAGACACTTAGAGGGACAAAAGACAATGGGAAAAAGTGGACCCTGGTGGCACCATGTGTTAGGAACTCTTCCCATTGCCATCAAGCACTGGTCTCCCAAGTAAACAGATGGTGATGATGATGGAGTACATCAGGCTCTTCAGGAGGAGGAGGAGGTAGGTGTAGTAGGCAGAGGTGTTCATGAGCTGCAGCTTCAGGGTGTCTAAAAGAAGTATTTTATTAATTTTACAGTTTTTAGAAAGGCCAAGACGTATTCTTTGGAGAGGGGTGACTGTATACATTTCTGATAACTTAGGTTGAAGTGACACTCTCACATCAGCACCACTGGGTAATAAATACCTACATCACCATCACCACCACAGAGACAACTCAGAATGGAGTTTGCAGGTCTAGTCAGTCAAAAATCTATGAAATTCCCCTAGCACATTCCAAAGTATTAAAAATTATATTGTCTTTATAATGAGTGAATCCAATGGGAATAAATGCATTGGTGATAAGTGACTTTTTTCACATTCATCCCCATCATGTCTTAAGAAGGAATAAGTGGCAATATCCATTAAGTACAAACTAAATGTCACTTATTTGAGAACTTTGCATGCAAAACTTAAATCTTATTTAATTTTTCATTAACTTCTGAGATAATTACTTTCATTCCCAATTTACAAATAAAGTAAGTAGAGAGAGAGGAGCCATTTGCCTGATTTCATACAACTAGTAAGTACTAGAATCCAGATTTCAATCCCAGCAACACAGCATTGAAGAACACTTTCTCAGTTGCTCTATAATTCTGCATCTCCACATGCAAGAAACAAAATAATTAAGCAAAAATATAAAGTTAGATGCTGCTGCTGCTGAAGATGATAATGATGTTACAGGTAATGGTCAGAGTCCAGAAGTCCCTAATATTGGCCTTGGAGGGTGTATCAGCAGGGCTATAACCAATGCTCCTCATCATTTCCTTTGTTCATTATGTGGGGAGAAAGAGCCAGGAGCTAGTACTTATGATGTAGCAGCTACAAGGGATGCCTAAGCTAGATATGATACGTATGCCATGTTATATCTTCTATAACTCAGGTAGGTGTTATTTGTGTCTATTTGGTATGTTCAGAAAATGCAAACAGTTTACCCTTACTTATTCACTGGATAATTAAAAGGTTAGAATCTAAGTCCAGTCTATGACACTTGAAGCCCTGCACTCGCAAACTCTCCCTATGTGCGCACCTGTCTCAGGGCCTTGGCCTTGGGATATAGAGGAAGAATAAAAACTAAGGTATAGACATGATTCATCTTGATTCAGATGGTCTGGGTTTCAGCCTCAGCTATTTCTCTATGGCATGGTGAAAATTTCATTTTAGCTCATTTCCTCATGTGTATAACAGGAATGAAATCTTTCAAAGTATTAAGAGAATTAAAGAAAACACACTCCCAGTGCAGCACAATGCCTTCTGTACAAGAACCTTTTAGTGTCAGTTCAGGTAATTAACTACCAGCAAAAACAAAGCTTAAAAATATAGAAGCAACATGAAAACATGTTTTTCTCAGTCAATAGAAACACTGGGCACAAAAGTGAATGAAATCCATTGTTGAAAGAACTCAGGGCATATCACTGCACCCCTAATTCATGGTCCTCTCACACCCAAACCAGAGTTTACTGTGTGAAGATGATCTGAGAATTGATGGATTGACATAAATATCACTCAGTCTATTTTGCAAGACCCAGCCATTCTGGGGTTTCTCCCTGAAGCCAGGGGAATTTGAAGTCTAAGTTGATCAGGAAGGAAAAATGCTACAGCATAACATAAAGGCAAACACAGACAAAAACTTAACGATTTTCATCATCCAGGAAAGCTTCTGTAGAGTTAATAGCAGTGAGTTCTAAAAGAAATGAGGACAAATATTATTCAGTAGTTCATATCTATTGTTTACCTTTGTTTTGTTGTGGATAGATGATAGATAGATAGATAGATAGATAGATAGATAGATAGATAGATAATAGAATTTGTTGGCAGAGAGGAAGAGCCAATACAAATATGATTATCCCAATTCCAGAAATTTTTTGTTTGATTTTACATAATTTAGTAGATCAATTCACATATTGTATTTCTGCACATAAAGATGTTGCAGTTTGTGATTGATGCATTTTCCCTTTGTTTCCTCACAACTGTAATGCCTAGCATTATCTTGTTTTCCTTCTGTGCTCATATCTCATAGCACAGTGCCTGCTCCACAGTATTTTTTTCTATAAATACTATTGAATAGAAAAATAACCAGAAACGGTGGCTGCGGTCCAGTCCTCCGCACCCACTGCTCACATGAAGGGTTGCTACCAAAATGAATTTGTCTAACCCTAGAAGCCACAGTAGCACCTTTCCTGTTGGAAGGAGTCTGGTTTAGGTAAATTTCCTATCTAAGGTAAGAAGCAGCCCTGTCTTTTAAATCATGCGTGCCCCAGTATCCTCAACTTCTGCACATGATTTCCTGGACTGATGGTGTTGGAGGACCTGACAACAATACTAATGAAAGCCAATACCCATTGATTAAGTGTTATTGTGCCAGGGACTATGTGGAAATTCATAGGCATTATCTCATCTCACCTCCCCATAACATTCATATGAGCTGAATTTGGAGGATTCTATGTTACCCAGAAGTAAATAAGATTTAGAGAATCTATGTCCCTTGCTGAATAGCATACCAGTGATGATTGTCAGAGCCAGCACTGAAAGGATGATTGTGAGGGTGTTGATGAGCTAGAGCCTGTGGAAAGCACTTTGTAAAACAATCCATATAAGAAATAGTGAAAGGGAATAAAGGGGAAAGGAGAAAAAATGAATGGGAAATATCAGTGAGGGTGACAGCACATGAGAGACTTCTAACTCTGGGAAATGAACAAGGGGTAGTGGAAAGGGAGGTGGGTGGGGGGGTTGGGTGACTTAGTGACGGGCACTGAGGGGAGCACTTGATGGGATGAGCATTGGGTGTTATGCTATATGTTGGCAAATTGAACCCCAATAAATAAATAAATAAATAAATAAATAAATAATCCATAGAAATCAAACATAATTCCACCGTTGTGACCTCTCAGATATCTCTGCCATATAATTGAATTAGTCTTAGCAAATGACCATTTTATCAAATAATCTCAGCCTTTCTTTTAAACTTTTTAAAGTTATTCTGTATGTTAGTAAATTGAACACCAATAAAAAAATAAAAAAATAAAAAATAAATAAAAAAAATAAATAAATAAAGTATTGTATATTTATTTGAGAGAGAGTGAGCATCAGCAATGGAAATGGGCAGAGGGAGAGCTAGAAACTGATTTGTAGCTGAGTAGGGAGCCCAACACATGGCTCAATCCCAGGACTTTGGAAACATGATCTGGGCCAAAGGCAGGCACTTAACTGACTAAGCTACTGATGCACCCCTAAAAGCTCAGCATTTCAATGCACTTGTTTGCAGGGATAGGTTGAAGGCCACATCCACACTGATAGCTGTCTGAATACATAAACTTGAGGTTAGGGTTGTATTTATCTACAGAGTAAAAAAAAAAACCAGAAACAAAAACAAAACAAAAAACCGCCTAACACACATACAAATGCAAAAATCCTTAATGATGATTGATCATGGATGCAGGAAGAGAGAGCTGTAAGGTTTTTTGGTTTATCCTTTTTCACCTCCTGTTATGTTGTCCATACAGACATGATACTGGTGTGCAATTTTATCCACTCCACACAATCTTATGTTGGTGTGCTCTTGAAAAATGGGTATGAGGTATAGTCTTTTGGGTAAATCCCAAGAAAGATAATGTTAATATAATTATGTTAAATGTTAAAATATCCTAAAGAGCTCACATTAAATTGCCCTAAGCATATCTTTCTTTTCCATACAGTGATTTTATTCATGATATTTGTACCTGAAACTGATGTAACACTGTAGGTTAACTAACTAAAAGCAAAATAGAAACTTCAAAATGGTACATAAAAATCTCTTTTCACCATGCATTGATTGATAAAAAGACAACAAAGTAACAATTTTCATAATTCAACTTGTATGTGTGTCCATGGTGCCCTTTTTCTGTCAAAGTTGGTCAAAGAGTTTGAGAAGATCAGTTTATCTCTGTTCAGAATCACTCACGGTTCTGTGCATTCATATATATATATATATATATATATATATATATATATATATATAAGCTTATATATATATAAGCTTTTATACAAAAAATTAAAACTTCCATGGACCAGCACTAGGTATCTGCTGTAGAATTCCAATAACAGAAGTGCCCTGTTTATTGCTGTGAGAAGACCTTGGAAGACATTCCTTTCAGAACTAACTGTGAAGTGAGGCACATCATTAACAAGAACACCTCCCTTATCACAATCATCGCCATGGAACTTACTATACTTTTTACTTTTCTTGTCACACTGGAAAAATCAAAACCTAACATGATACTTCAGCCCAATGGTTTCATTACATTTATGCCTTGCTCATTTGTCCCTCTCTGTTAGCTGTAGAAATAAACATTAAGGCTCTCTGTATAATTTGATTTTAGCTAGTTTTAGGAAAGAAAATAAATAAATACAATAAATATAGGAATAAATTCATCCATGTCATGTTTTCAACAGCATGTATTTTCACTGATGTAATTTCATTTGCTTTGCATCACATTTCTGGGGAAAGTAAAAGTAAATATTTAATCCTAATCTGATCATTGGACAAACTGAGAATCTATGAAATAAGAAAAATTCAACTGAGTATATTTTGGCTGTATTTTCAACCTGTTCATGAATCGGGCATCATCCCATCTAGCAAGTAGGAGGCAACTCCTAAGAGCTACAGGACAGAGGTATTTCAAGATAGAGAGGGAGAGAAAAAGAAATTATTAGCAAAAAATCCATTGTTTGAGGCAGGGTCAGTCTCATAAGGGGAGTAGAAAGGGCCAATCAGTAAACATCCTAGTGCTGACCAGAAAATTCCCATGTCCACTGGCTAAAGGTTCCAGTTCTGGCTGTTGAAACTGCAGTTGGGTAGCTATGAAGAGTTGGTTTACTGACTTGTGGCCTTAAGCTAAATGAGTATATTGTGAGCCTGTGGTTTCCTTTACAACAACCCTGCCTTTTGATCACATTCTCAGCTTAACCAAGAGAAGGGATCAAAATTGAAGGCATTCAGAATAATATCCAGTGCTCATCCCATCAAGTGTCCCCCTCAGTGCCCGTCACCCAGTCACCCCCACCCTGTTCATGTTCTGTCTGTATGTTGGCAAATTGAACACCAATAAAAAATAAATTTATTATTAAAAAAATTGAAGGCATTAACACTACTGTCAGAAACTGCTCTGAAAGGGGAGACAGAACATAAAGACTCCTAACTCTGGGAAACGAACTAGGGCTGGTGGAAGGGGAGGAGGGCCGGGGGTGGGGGTGAATGGGTGATGGGCACTGAGGGAGGCACTTGAAAGGATGAGCACTGAGTGTTATTCTGTATGTTGGCAAATTGAACACCAATAAAAATAAATTTATTATTAAAAAAAACTGCTCTGAAGTTTTCAACAGTTCCTGTTGTTCCTCTGGGTGGTATACACAGGTCTTGACCTTTTGCATAAGCCTTGTGATACTCAAGGATTATCAGTTTAACATTATAGTTTTTAGAGCTGGTCATACTTTTCATTCTTTTGTAATACCCCAGTCTAAAAAAATCATTTGCTTAGAAGTTACTGACTTAGAACTTGTATGTAAAACTTTTTTTTAAATAATCTTTTTTTTTAATTTTTATTTATTTATGATAGTCACAGAGAGAGAGAGAGAGAGAGAGAGAGAGAGAGAGAGAGAGGCAGAGACACAGGCAGAGGGAGAAGCAGCCTCCATGCACCGGGAGCCCGACGTGGGATTAGATCCCGGGTCTCCAGGATCGCGCCCTGGGCCAAAGGCAGGCGCCAAACCGCTGCGCCACCCAGGGATCCCCTAAAACTTTTGAGAGAACAAAATGCACCAGGAAGATTTTTATGATGCCTATAAACAGGATAATTCCCCAAGTTTTATGATGCCTATAAACAGGATAATGGGCACTGAGGGGGGCACTTGATGGGATGAGCACTGAGTGTTATATGTTGGCAAATCGAACTCCAATTGAAAAATATACATACATATAAAAAAATTCCCCATTTTGTAGGTACATTTTGATGCCATTGCCCCCAATAATCAAAGCAGTTAAAATTACATAAGTAAGAAAGACTGCTGAAGGAATCTTTCATTTAAGCCACATGGATTCCTGCCAAAGGTGTTAATCCTGGTGGCTTCTTGGTAGTCCCTATTTCTTGGGATGTAAATTTAGAAGAATCAACCAATGAGATGTCTTATTTACCTTGAGAAAATTTTACACCAGTGTTAGATTTTCTGCTAGCCTGAAATAAAATTAGCCTGCTTGCTCTAAATTCCAGAGGTTACACCTATGACAATGACATGGGAGATACAGGCCATTTCCAGAGTAAGGAAAGAAAAGAAGGAGAAAGAATTTCATATTTAATTAAAGTATGAAGTCCTGAAAGCCTGTTGAGGTGAAAGCAGTCTATTTGGGTGTCTGCTATTTGTACTTCACTCAGTTGTTTCAGAATCTCCTGTGTCTGGGTAGGACCTGGTGTCAGGTGGAGACATTTGTAGATGTGTGATGTGTACAAGGTTCAACCTTTAGTTTTACAGCAGGACCACTTGGTAACATCCCTCTTCTACTGGGATAGTTGAGGGTTATCTTCCTCTGATGTTTGGCTAAAACCCCTAATCAGCAGGCAGTAAACTGTGACCTGTAGGATCCTTTTAACTGTAATCTAAGAACATTTCCATAACCTGTTGATGACAGTCTTGAGCTACAGATATTGGAGACTTATACCAGCTGGTCAGACTAGCAGGCAGCACAAAGGATCAACAGAAGGTTGTACACTGAGACAATTCCAAGAGATTGTCAAGATTTTCCTAAAGGCCCCTTTGATTTGCCCAGTGAAGGAGGAGCCTTGGTCACTGGAGGTCACAGAAAGTGGGCCTCAAGGGGGAAACCCATTTTTGTGACAAGGGCACAGTGACAATGCACACTAAGTGGCAGTGGAATGAATTCCAGCTACAGGTGTCCAAAGGGTCCAGAATGATGAGCCATATAGTCTCTGGAGGCAAAAATATTTTTTACAGAATTATGGACTTGACACACTAAACATTGATGGTAAACTGTTTTTGTACTATTATAGAAGTTTTCGGACTGATTTCCCCTTATATTTTGAGTCATTTAAAATATCCAAAGGAGGGCAAAGGAATGATTAAAAAAAAAAAAACTAAGAGAAATTAGTTTTGTCACGGAGTCTGGAAAAACCAAAGTGGCTGCGCTGGTTTTCCCTCAGACTTGACTCTTTGTTTAAAACACTGCCATGTTTACCCGCCTTCATTTCTCTGATTCAGAAGCAGAATGGTGCCATGTTACAAGGTCATCAGGATAACCAACTACTAACAATGGGGGGGGAGTTTTCTTGTAGAACCAGAATAGATATTATCTGCACGTACCACAATTTTACAAAATACAATATCTAGAAAACTTGGTGTGAAGTATTTTTTGACAATGCATTCCACGTAATCTGACATACCAAATAAGCCAAACAGTTTAACCAATCCAGTGAAATGCTCTAAGTCGAAGAGACTTAAGCAGACCAAAACTCCAAAGAGAATAAAGAAACATAAAAAGTCCAAAAAACCATTTATCCTTTTGGTGGGGAGAAAATCAAACTCCAATGCTGTACCAGCTTACTTTGGTTTAAAAATTCTTCATTCCAATCTTACTCAGTTCTGACCACACATGGCATTCCTCCCCAAACATCTCCTTTGTACAGACCTCTGCAACTTTCTCCTTTACACGCAGATTCTGTCCTGAGTTTACTGTCTTCAGACGACCCACCTCCCTTTAGGACAAAAATCCCCTTACCTCTCCCCCCAAAAAATATATTTCCATTCCTCATACATTTTCTTTTGAAAAAATACACATCTTAGTTTCTTTGCTTTCCAGGTTGTTTCTCTTATTATTTTAGTAGTCTGCATTACATATACTAGGATTCTTAACCACTAGAAACTTTCATATTTAAAGAAAGCTAGTCAATAAGCAGTTGTAAACAGTTTGTTAATTAGCATTCTTTAGATTGGAAAATTTATTAATATATTTCATAATTTCTAGAAATGTGTGCTTCTTCATAAAACAATCTTTCAGTAAAGCACCAAGCTTGACTATGAGTAGGTGCGAACTTATCTTCTGTTTCTATGCAACAAGGAAACAAAAGAAGATAAACCTGTGTTTAGTCACTAATATATTAGTATTTTATCTTGCTTGGAAATGATCTCGATATTGAATGAATATAATGAATGTATCTTAACACGGAAAACACAATTTTTTTAAGTTCCTCAAAAAATTTGGGAGATTATTTAAAACTTTAGCTAAAATTGTGTATTTTTTATATCTCGTTATCTGAGATTATCCACAAAAACATCATAGACAAGGGGTGAGAAGGGTGAAATAGGTGATGGAGATTAAAGGGTGCACTTGTCCTGATGGGCTCAGGTGATGTATCAAAGTGTTGAATCACCATATCGTACACATGAAACTAATATAATGTGCTGTGTTAATTAATTGGAATTAAATAAAAAGCGTAAAAATATCTTATTATCTTATGAAACATCAAAGTCCATCATTCTCCCAAGTTTTTTCCTGTAACATTTTGTAATGGAGATCACATCTACTTACTTGATCTTTAGTAAACCAGGCACATGAAATTTCTGATTTAGGTGCTGAGAAGGCAATACCAACATACCTATTATGCTTAAACCCACCAGAGAATATGTGCCCAGATCATGTAAAGTTGAAACACATTCAACTTAGTTTCTATCTTCCTGAGAGCTGTAGAATGCCTGATCCTTATAAGTGCTTATATTCAAACCAAGGAGCTCTTTACAAATTATTTTTGGCAAAACATCCAGGGAGAAAAATATCTCACATCGACAATATATATTTATGGACACACAGACTGGTGCAAGGACTGAGGACCACTAATATTTATGCAGACAATTTTAAGATTTGTATTTGTCTCAGGATTATCAAGGAGAATAGACTAGAGTGTAGGCACAAGAGCCCTTTAGCAGTTTATATTTTAAAAAGGCCAAAAAAAAAAAAAAGGCCTGGTTTGTTTATTTCCCTCAGTATCAAGCTTTTGTGCGCTGGGTTTATGTTTTAAAGACATGATAAGATGTGTGACTTTAATGACAGACAGAAAATGCATGTTCCTCCAAGAAGCACTTTGCTTTCCTAAAGCCAGCCATTTATAAGCCCTTTTCCATAAATAGGAAAAGTTGGGAGATAGATAAAACAACGGGAGAACTTTGAGTTGCCTCAAGAGCTGCCTTTCTACTTCTGGTAAGATTGGTCAAGCCAGTTGCTCTCAAATTCTCAGACTTGTATTTACATGGAATGACATCATGGATTGATCCATCTAACCAAGTGCATGAGCTTCAATTTGTTTCCTTCTCTCTGGGGGCATAGTTTTAGTTTTAAGAATTTCTGACATATAGAGTAACCCCTTGTGTATTACCCGGGTCCCCAAGAGGGTGCAAAGGATACTACCCTCCAAATACTCAGAGTCTCTCACAGTGAGAGCCAAAGGAAGGAGCCAACAATCCGCCAAGTCGCAGGCAGGCAGAAAGTTAAGAGCAATTAGGCAGGATGACACAGGCAGGAAGGCAGGAATAACATCTGGGAGAGAAAAGATCACTAGCAATGGGTCTAGATTTAGAAAGGATGGCATAATGAGAAATTTTACTATCCCTGTGGACAAGGACTTTAGATAGAGATTCCACTAATAATCTTGTTAAGATTTCCACTCTTCCCTCTCCTATACCAGCTTTTCTAGGATCCTTTGCACAGAACCCAGTATTTACCAGAATTCCACGTGGCTGTTTAAGAGAATAAAGTACATAGCAATTTGCCCCTATGGACGGGGCTCATTTGGGGGCCCTCCTATGAAGGTAGATATGGAGGTGTCTGTAAAGCCATGAAATTGGCAGTCTTCTGTTTATGGCTGTGTAGTCTGTTCAGAGTGGAAAATCAATTCAGACTATAATGAGCGCTCAAAGGAGCCAAGAGGGGAGCAGAAGTTAGATCAGTTTTATAGTCTTCTGTTTTAGGTACTTCCTCCAACGTTAATCTTTCTTTCTATTTATTTATTTATTTATTTATTTATTTATTTATTTATTTATTTATTTATATTTATTTATTTATTTATTTTTATTGGTGTTCAATTTGCCAACATATAGCATAACACCCAGTGCTCATCCCGTCAAGTGCCCCCCTCAGTGCTCGTCCCCCAATCACCCCCACCCCCTGCCACCTCCCCTTCCATCACCTCTTGTTCGTTTCCCAGAGTTAGGAGTCTCTCGTGTTCTGTCTCCCTTTCTCATATTTCCCACACATTTTTTCTCCTTTCCCCTTTGTTCCCTTTCACTATTTTTCATATTTCCTAAATGAATGAGACCATATACTGTTTGTCCATCATTAATCTTTCATTAGCCTTTTGCAGTGAGTCTTTCAATGAAAGGACATTGGAATTGTCAACATTTTACAGGATTCTGTTTAATTAGGGAAACCTTGCTTTTAAGTGTACATCTTAATGATCTTATCTAATTCACAAGTTCCCCATTATGGACATATATTTCTAGGTTATCGTTGCCCTGACGGCTCACAGCAGTTTGGTAGGACACTAGCCTCAAATGGAGTTAATCCACACTCCAGCCATACCTGGATGCAAATGAGTGGTAGCCCACTTTCCTGTCTGGTAGTTTTGGGTCTCCAACCTGATTGTTACCAAGTTAATTCCTCAGGACACCAAAGAAGTTTTTAAGAGTTTGCATTTTGCTAGGTATCTTTAATCTGGGACTATAATTCTTAGATGAAAAATAAACAAGTATAACAGAAGTAGTGTGCTTGACTCTTTAAGGATTCCATCAACTAAGACACTTGGATTCTTGATCAGAAAACTAACACCTAAAAGGGTTGTGTCCTGGAATTGGGGATTGTGCATATTTTGCAGTGTAGCTCCTTGCACAGAAGTTTTCTTGAGGTTGATGAGTGATCTAGTACTGATCCATCCCATTTCCTGACAACCTGTACTACCAGTGGTGTGTTCCTGAGGTAGCAAGTGCTCTAGCGGCCTCTAAATGCTTGACTCTTGCACGCCAATTTTTGTGTTTTTTCTACCTTTCTCTGTTAGCTGTAGCCTTTATCTACAGGAATAGTGACAATCAATTAGGTGCATGTTAGTGTATGAGCTGTAAGAGATGTTTCTGAGTTCTGATACAAGAAGACTCTGCGTGCACCACCAATTCTCCTGGAAACTTGCTGAGGTTTCTATCTTGGGCACTTAGTCTGAAAGGTTAGTTGGTTGGCTCTGGGCAGACCCTTCAGCCTGTTCAGTTGGACTCTGTGCAAATATCCAGCTCAATGGGGCTCAGAAAAGACATGGTAGTTTAACTTAACACGGGCATAATACTCTGGCAGCCTAAGCGGCCGTGCCCTGCCAAGCAAAACCAATTAGATTAGGAGGCAGAACACAAAGTGACTGGAGCTGAGAGCAGGAAGAACTCACCCACAGTGCTGGGGACAGGCCTGAAAGATCTTGAACTGGAAGGGTTCAAAGTTACCACCTCTGTGTTTTGCTTTGCCTCTGAATGCCCCGTGGGGTCCACATTGGATTCCATCCTTGCCAACAAATCTGTTAAAGATCAAAAATTCAACAAAGTAAATTTAAAGATCTAATGGCTCTATTAACCAATCAATTTAGGAAAGGACTACAGGGGAACAGAAGTTTTTAACAATTGAGAGAGCCTGGGAATTCTTAGCAAGCAATCCGTTGTTTTAGGCAAGGTTACTCTCCCAAGGGGAAGGGAATGGGTCAATCAGGAAGCTTCCTGGGGCTGACCAGGAAATTCCCATGTTGACTAAAGGTTACTCTTCTTGGGGTGGGAAGGTGAAATTGCCCTTAGGTTAGGTATTAAGTCCTGGTTTAGTGACTTGGGCCATAAGCCAAGTGTTGCCATTTGGGAATGGTGTTTTCAACACTCCAAGAACACAAACTCACTTCAGAAAGTTAGACTTGATATAGCAAAGCTCTTCACAGGTCTTGTTATGTGCTTGTTCCCCTCTGCTTAGAATGATGTTAATCACTAGCTCCTTTATGTGTAAGCTCTCTTTCACCATACACAAAGATAAACTCAAAATGGATGAAAGATCTAAATGTGAGACAAGATTCCATCAAAATCCTAGAGAAGAACACAGGCAACACCCTTTTTGAACTTGGCCACAGTAACTTCTTGCAAGATACATCCATGAAGGCAAAAGAAACAAAAGCAAAAATGAACTATTGGGACTTCATCAAGATAAGAAGCTTTTGCACAGCAAAGGATACAGTCAACAAAACTCAAAGACAACCTACAGAATGGGAGAAGATATTTGCAAATGACATATCAGATAAAGGGCTAGTTTCCAAGATCTATAAAGAACTTCTTAAACTCAACACCAAAGAAACAAACAATCCAATCATGAAATGGGCAAAAGACATGAAGAGAAATCTCACAGAGGAAGACATAGACATGGCCAACATGCACATGAGAAAATGCTCTGCATCACTTGCCATCAGGGAAATACAAATCAAAACCACAATGAGATACCCCCTCACACCAGTGAGAATGGGGCAAATTAACAAGGCAGGAAACCACAAATGTTGGAGAGGATGCGGAGAAAAGGGAACCCTCTTACACTGTTGGTGGGAATGTGAACTGGGGCAGCCACTCTGGAAAACTGTGTGGAGGTTCCTCAAAGAGTTAAAAATAGACCTGCCCTATGACCCAGCAATTGCACTGCTGGGGATTTACCCCAAAGATTCAGATGCAATGAAATGCCGGGACACCTGCACCCCGATGTTTATAGCAGCAATGGCCACAATAGCCAAACTGTGGAAGGAGCCTCGGTGTCCATCGAAAGATGAATGGATAAAGAAGATGTGGTTTATGTATACAATGGAATATTACTCAGCTATTAGAAATGACAAATACCCACCATTTGCTTCCACGTGGATGGAACTGGAGGGTATTATGCTGAGTGAAGTAAGTCAATCAGAGAAGGACAAACGGTGTATGTTCTCATTCATTTGGGGAATATAAATAATAGTGAAAGGGAATATAAGGGAAGGGAGAAGAAATGTGTGGGAAATATCAGAAAGGGAGATAGAATGTAAAGATTGCTAACTCTGGGAAACGAACTAGGGGTAGTAGAAGGGGAGGAGGGCGGGGGGTGGGAGTGAATGGGTGACGGGCACTGGGGGTTATTCTGTATGTATGTTGGTAAATTGAACACCAATAAAAAATAAAAAAAAAATTAAAAAAAGAATTTAAAAAAAAGAATGATGTTAATCACAAGTAAATCCAAAGTGATTCCTTCTTATGGTCTCTCTGGGGCCTTGGTCTGTGATGTCAAAGCCAAGACTTGACTTCTGAGTCAAGTGAGTTAGTAGATCATAGCAAGGCCGGGCACATTCAGCCATCTGCCCACACTGTCTACATATGACCAGTGTCTCCCCCAGTGAGGCTTCTTTGGGACACCATGCTTGAATCACAAGTGACCCTGATTGATTTGGAAAAGTATATTCACTTGACTGTAGTGATCCTCCTTGAGACCATAGTTCATCCTGCATCCTTTCCAGTCTGGCACATACTAGAATTGAAATAAATGTTTGCTGAGCACTTTTACCAATGGTAGGAATACATTCATCATGTAGAAAGGATGAATGTTTTTAGACCTTAGCATCACTCAGTCTTTACTTACTAAACTTCACCTTTATTCTTGTATATAAAATACAAATCTAGGGATCCCTGGGTGGCTCAGCGGTTTGGCGCCTGCCTTTGGCCCAGGGCGCGATCCTGGAGATCCGGGATCGAATCCCACATCGGGCTCCTGGTGCATGGAGCCTGCTTCTCCCTCTGCCTGTGTCTCTGCCTCTCTTTCTCTCTGTGTGACTATCATAAATAAATAAAAATTAAAAAAAATAAAATAAAATACAAATCTAAAAAACCCAGGATCATACTAAAATTTCAGTAGTCAAATTATTATTCCTGGTTAGCTGTGATCTGGCTCCAGCAAATGAAGAGCATTTTCTCTCCGACAACTCATTGTTGATGGGTGATACTTTGAATAGAGCAATAATTGTTCTTATTTCCTGATCAAGTAAAATCCTTAACAGTACACTCTGAGCATTTTTTTTTATGATAGTCACAGAGAGAGAGAGAGGCAGAGACACAGGCAGAGGGAGAAGCAGGCTCCATGCACCGGGAGCCCGATGTGGGATTCGATCCCGGGTCTCCAGGATCGCACCCTGGGCCAAAGGCAGGCGCTAAACCGCTGCGCCACCCAGGGATCCCCCACTCTGAGCATTTCTTGTGCACCAGGTAGCTAGGTGCTTTCACAGGTATTGTTTCATTTAATCCATTAAATGACTGCAAAAATAATCAGTATTATTAATATTTTGGATGTTAAACTGAGGCTTGAAAGGCTAAGTGAATTTGTCATTTTCTTTTTCTCTGTATATCTCAAAGCCCATACTGTTTTTTATAAAAACGAATTACATATTTATTTTGAGAGAAAGAGAGATCGAGAGAGATTGAGCACCAGGGAAGGGGCACAGGAAGAGATACTCAAGCAGACTCCATGTTGAGTGCAGAGCCCAATACTGTGATCATTCTCAGTACCCTGAGTCATGACTTGAGCTGAATGAAGAGTCAGATGCTCAGTTTACTGAGTCTCCCAGGTGCCCCCCAAACCCATACTATTTGCAGTCTATGGGAGAAATAGCAGGACATTCATGCTACCATGAAAGGCAACAACATTAGAAAAAAAATTTCTAATTGCTTATTTTCATATTTTCATTAATACTTAACAGAAAAGGTATGGTTTTCTCTTTGAAACCAGGGTTCTGGGAGCTTTTGTTCATGTTTATACGCACATACCTTTGTTTATTGAAGGAAAATCAATCTCTTGATTAACCCTTTCTTTATTCCTCTCATCTTTGACGATGCATTGGTGTTCTTTATCCAATGATTCCTCAGTCACGATCACCCAGCTGAATTTCATGTATGTGTCCTCAGTCTTCACGGTGTTTCCCTGCTGGGATTGCAGAATTGTTTTGACGTTCTTTTCTTTCCAATCTATCTTAAAAACATCAGGAATATTTTCCTCAAGATGACAAAGATATGTTCCAGCCTTATGGACTTTTATTTCAGCAATTGAAGGAAGAAAAATTGTGGGCTTGGGGGAAATGTCTTCAGGACTTTTATCTGTTGGAGACAATGGAATAACAAATAAAAGTTAAATAAAGAAACAGAAACATTTTATGGGTGGGAAATCAGCACATAGTAAATTAAAGGAAAAGTTGCAATAGGATTAGTAGGTATCATGGCCTTTCATCCACAGTGGGTTTTGAGGTGCTTATTTCCAGTTTCCATGTGAAAAAAGGTTGTAGAGGTTATGTAACTTGCCCAAACAAAGTCATAGCTATTAAGTGAAGGGTCCTGGATCAAAAAGTGGAATATTTTGACACAATACACAGTCACTTGTTTGAATGGGAATCTATCAAGTTTATCTTTAATTACAAATATGGATCTCATGTCCACTTGTGATACTGGAATTCTTCTCCTTGATTTCTGATTTTATAGAACATCTCATTATCACAATTAAACCACTGCAGGACTTTGTAGAAGGCAATGTGTAATGTTGCACCTCCAAATTACTTACAATGCCTTAAATTTAGAAACAAATGGCAATATTTCCAAAACTCCTATTTAAAAAATTTAAATGTTCAGAAATGTTCCTACAGTACCCTAATCAAGAAATACACTGGTCAGAGTTTTGTCTTGCTTTAGGAAATGTTAATTAAAAGTACATTTTATGTTGGAATTTTATTTGAAGTTGAAGCATAATTAAGATGACACCATATTATGAGTCTTAGCATCCCTCCTCAAAGTTGAATCTGCCCTACAAGCCTGCTAAACTTGCTATGGTATCCTTCAATTTTCTTACATTTCACCTGCTGAATAAATTTATATAGAATGGCGTAATGTTACCAGTTATGGTCAGAGTTTCTTGCAGACATGATGTCAAATTATATAGTGAAACATCGTGGTTTTCAAGGGCATGTCTCTTGAAGTCTGGAATATTCCTGGTTATACTAATGAATCATATCATAAATAGTAGGACCCATTCCAATTTGGGTTCCCACTGAAACACAAGTGCTTTACTGATTTCTTTCTTTCAACTAGTATGGAGTTAGAATAATAATTTCATGGGTAACATCCTAAGAAAAGAACTGAATTCCTCCTTTGAGAAGAAAGGGTAAAAAATTCTTCAGAAATTTTGCCTGTCTCCAATGCTCCTGATTTTTATACTAAATTGGTAAGCAAACAATGATGACTTTTTTACTTATGCTATAATTACTTATCAGGTCATAATGTGCTTGTTTTAATTGTGTACATCTTGCCTGTCATACAAATAGTATTTTACTGATCAAAATAAGACACTGTATAGTTCCCCAACCATATACTTTGTTTTCAATTTAAAAACCATATTATATAAAGCAAAATTTATTTCTCAAAGTACATGGTAGTCACATAATTTTTGCCTCTAGTCAATACATTAAAGAATCTAGCTAAAAAGTTGGTTTTTCATAGGAAATTTCTGATTCATCATAGTAAAGAACTTGAAAATCAAATGATGAACTTGGAGGGGCGCCTGAGTGGCTCAGTGGTTGAAATTCTGCCTTCGGCTCAGGTAGAGATCCTGGGGTCTGGGATCGAGTCCCCCACCGAGCGCCAGGTGGGGAGCCTGCTTCTCACTCTGCCTCTCTCTGTGTGTCTCTCATAAATAAATACATAAAATCTTTTAAAAAACGAAAAACAAATGATAAATTTGGAAAATTAAGACATTATGCTGAGGTCCTGTCACCTTTTCTTGCTAGATTCCTAAAGTTTCATTCTTTTCAGGATAGAAGGTATCTTGAATCTTCCATAATTTTCTCAACGTGATAGTTAACTAAGCATTAAATATATTCTTGATTATAAATGGTTAGTACCTATATTTTATGTAATTATTTTACATGGTTTTTCTTTTAGCATTCTTTTAAAAAAGATTTTATTTATTTCTTTTAAAGAGAAAGAGTGTGTGCTGGATTGAGGGGCAGAGTGAGAGGGAGAGAGAGAATCTGAAGCAGACTCCACACTCAGTCTTAGAGCCCAACACCATGGTCAGGTCTCAATCCCACAACCCTGAGATCATAACTAGATATTTAACCCTAGTTAAAGATCATAACTAGATATTTACCCAAGTGCCACTCAACATTCTTTATTAAACTTATTAAAAGTGTTTTCTATGGCCACAATAATTTCATTGATGTATAAAATAGACACCAGTTTTAAAAATAAATCTTTCTAATACATATATATATTCATAATCAAAATTTTTTCAGGTAAATTGCCTTAATGGTATATATATGATGAACACAAGGCAGTAGGAATTCTATATAAATTAACCAAATGCAATCACATTTTAATTACGTATGGCATTAATACCTATTGATATTGTATTCATTAAATTAATATTGCATATCAATATTGATTCAAAATTCCTCTATTTTATTCCTCTCTTCTTTCTTTTATTAAATAAATAATTACAAGTATCTCATATGTGATTATGAATTACAAATTAATGACATTTCTATGTATATTTAAAAGTACTAAGTATCACTAACTATATTCCTATGTATTTTCCTTTTTTTATGATTTTATTTATTTATTTAAGAGTCCATGCTATCTTCTCATTATCGTTCCAATTTTAGTATATCTGCTGCCAAAACAAATATTTCCTAATTTTTCTGAATAAAATTTAAAATTTTAATTGTTTATCTACTAAATACCAGTATGAAGGCCAAGCTTGTTAGTGTTAGACATGATATCATGTAAGATAAAATATTAAGATTTAAGTACATACAACAACAAAATACAACGCCCCCCCCACACACATTTTAATTTTATTTTTGCCAAGTATGGGAAAAGTCCATTACAGAAATACCTCTAAATTTAAGTGTTTTGTATATTAATGGAGAGTCAGGTAACTTTTCACTGGAATGATGAGAAGTAGAGCTAAATCCCCTGGAGAATTTCGGCTTTGTCAATGTGATTGGCTACTAACCACTCTCCAATCTGGATACGATTCTCCCTTTAGGTTTTAAATGGGGCAAGATCTATGCGGCACTTATTGTGCTTAAGATAACATGCCAAGTACCTTACTCACAACCTCTCACTGAATTTTCATAACCCTGCTCATACATCCTGTTATCTCATCGTGTATTATGAAACTGAGGCCAGAGAATAATCACCCAAGTTCACATCAGCAGCAAGTGGTGGAGTCAGAGCTCCAGGTAGCCTGACTCCAAAACCCAGGCTCTCTGAAAACCCCCTTTCACCATTAGAAAAGGAAATGAGTCAAATCACACAATTTATATCATGAGCAACTTCATTCTTGGGACAAACACTTTCAAGACAACTACATATGTTGTGCATGACCACTTTAAGCAAGTCTACATGGACACGAAGTCAGATCCTATTACATATTTGCACACTGCTGTCTATGCTGACCTTTACTGGAGGGATTGATATTAAAATATCTCCTAAGATTTCTACATCTAAATGTGTTATGAAAATGAGAGATTAAATTAACATTATCATTAGTATTAGAAATTTAATTGTGATGATTGTGTCCTCCAACAACATTTTAATCTCCTGGGACCGAATCTTCTTTTACTGATGAGACTGCAGTATTTAGGGATAGCAATTGGACCTATGTCAATCAGACATCAAGATTCGTTCCTTCATTTGCACCCCACGTTGCTCTACTATATCTAGAATTCTCTGAACCATCATCACTGAAAATGTGCCCTACGCACACCAGTTATTAGTAAGTCACTTGTCTTATTTTATCCAATGCCTTTCTAGTGTTAAGGAAATGAAGTGGAATATAAATATAGCAAAGCCTAGTAATATGGGGTCAGTTCATGGAACTGCTTTCACCTCTGTTGTCCAATGCAAATAGCATTTTTTCCTATCAAGAGCACAATCTATGAGCATTCCAAGCTCTCATCAGAAATTTCTACCTCAAACTGACTTCCTTCTAGCTCATGTCCATAGCTTGACTTCAAACTCCTACAGTGGTCCTTCGTGGTGGAATGAAAAGATCAATGTCTCGTTGCCTGGTCTTCTAGGGCTCCTATTGTCATGTTAGATCTCTAGATTGCCATCTGCCTGACAAGATTGGTTGAAGGTCACTATCTATGAATGACATTATATGTCCTGGTGCCTATGATAATGATGCAGTGGCAGCATGAAATGCATTTGTTTAAAGACCTTTTCATCCACTTTACAAATTGGATGTGGAAGGCAATGCCCACTGTTTCACTTCATGTTCCTCTTAAAGGACTCATGCATTGAAGTCTTTTTCTCATTTTATGATGAGAAAAATGTAACATATTTGAAAATTTGATGTGTGTCACTAAATAAGTTAATAAAAGGTATGTACTCCACTACATTTTTCCTTTGAACATAGAATTTTACCCTATGTTTCTTGCTGGACAATCACAGGCCTTTTTTCTTCCACTTTCCTTAGTGATTTTTTGGTCTTCTACTTATTTGTATTTCCTGACCTATCTGTACTTTCCCATTTTATTTTAGGTCTTCTCAAATAGATTTTGGAAATAGGCGGTATAAATGGATGAGAAATATGTTGTCCATTAGAACTTGTTTCTTTTCCTGCCCCTGATCTTAATAGGTCTACCTTGAAGGTGACATGGAAAATGGCAGAAGATATTTGCAAATCCCACTCTGCTATATAGACACAAAACATTCAAAATTCAAATATGCTGAAATGCCAGAGCATAAGGTAAAGCTTTCATTGTCAATATTATGTGTCATAAAACAGAGGTTACCTTATATTTCATTTTGAGCAAATTCTCATTTTAAAAGAGGCTTTTCTAATACTCTACTTAGACAAGCAATAGACTTAGACAATATATCAACCTGAAATACAGTCCATTAAAGCTAGTTTAGACATAGTGCTGGTAAAAAACAACAAAGAAGTTTAATATGGATTGGTAAATATTACTTGGAACTGAAGTCTCTATACTTTGTGCTTATATTGTACATATATAGAATGCCAGTATAAACGAAAAAATGCTTTTATTTTGGAAGTGGATAAATGTTTCTTTCAATAAAATATCCAGTGGTATCATCATAAAGGTATCTCCAAACAGACACTCAGATCCTAAGATGACTTAGAAATTTACTCTAAAATATACATTTTAGGGGATCCCTGTGTGGCTCAGCAGTTAAGTGCCTGCCTTCGGCCCGGGGTGTGATCCTGGAGACCCGGGATCGAGTTCCACATCAGGCTCCCTTCATGGAGCCTGCTTCTCCCTCCTGTGTCTCTGCCTCTCTCTTTCTCTCTCTCTCTCTCTCTTTCTCTCTGTGTGTGTGTCTCATGAATAAATAAAATCTTAAAAATAAAATAAAATGTATATTTTAGATGCCTATGAAGAGTGTGAATAAAATTTTTAATGAAATATGAGGGCAAAAAAAGCAGTATTTCTCAAGTGATATTTGTAGTAGTATAATTTTGGTATTGTAGGTGTAAAATATTAAAAGTGAGTATTATAAGGGAAGGGAGAAGAAATGTGTGGGAAATATCAGGAAAGGAGACAGAACATAAAGACTCCTAACTCTGGGAAACGAACTAGGGGTGGTGGAAGAGGAGGAGGGTGGGGGGTGGGGGTGAAAGGGTGACAGGCACTGAGGGGGGCACTTGACGGGATGAGCACTGGGTGTTATTCTGTATGTTGGTAAACTGAACACCAATAAAAAATAAATTTATTAAAAAAATAAAGTGATTCTGATAACAGGAAAAAAAAAGTGAGTATTTGAGGGGCACCTGTGTGGCTCAGTAGGTTAAGCATCTTCCTTGGGCTCATGTCATGATCCCAGAGTCCAGGGATGGTGCCCAGGGCATTGGGATCCCTGCTCAGCAGGGACTCTGCTTCTCCCTCTGCTCCTCCCCCCAGATTACGCATAGACTCTCTCTCTTTCTCTCTCTCTTTCTCAAATAAATAAAAAATAAAACTTTTTAAAAAAACATGAATCTTTGACTTTATATATATATATGTATATGTATATATGTAATTGTATATATTCAACTATAAAACTTCTCCCTATTTACATTCAGACATTTCCACTGAAAAGTGAGAGATCGACTTAAGTTGAGGCTAAAGATATATAAAGTAATACTACATCTACTCATTTTTAGAAACATGTAACAATGAGTCATAGAAATAGAAATATTCTGCAAATTCCTCGACATCTTAAAAGCCATCTATGAAAAGCCCACAGCAAATATCATTCTCAATGGGGAAGCACTGGGAGCCTTTCCCCTAAGATCAGGAACAAGACAGGGATGTCCACTCTCACCACTGCTATTCAACATAGTACTGGAAGTCCTAGCCTCAGCAATCAGACAACAAAAAGACATTAAAGGCATTCAAATTGGCAAAGAAGAAGTCAAACTCTCCCTCTTCGCCGATGACATGATACTCTACATAGAAAACCCAAAAGTCTCCACCCCAAGATTGCTAGAACTCATACAGCAATTCGGTAGCGTGGCAGGATACAAAATCAATGCCCAGAAGTCAGTGGCATTTCTATACACTAACAATGAGACTGAAGAAAGAGAAATTAAGGAGTCAATCCCATTTACAATTGCACCCAAAAGCATAAGATACCTAGGAATAAACCTCACCAAAGATGTAAAGGATCTATACCCTCAAAACTATAGAACACTTCTGAAAGAAATTGAGGAAGACACAAAGAGATGGAAAAATATTCCATGCTCATGGATTGGCAGAATTAATATTGTGAAAATGTCAATGTTACCCAGGGCAATATACACGTTTAATGCAATCCCTATCAAAATACCATGGACTTTCTTCAGAGAGTTAGAACAAATTATTTTAAGATTTGTGTGGAATCAGAAATGACCAATTGTTCTAAAGTGATCTGTAGATGAGATCATAATTAATATATTTTCCTGTATTCTTGATTGAAAAACAACTCCATTGTGTGATAATTGGAATTTGTAGAACTGAATTCTTTACTGAAAGACCATGTACCAACCTATGCAGTAGCTATTTCCATATTTAATTTCATTTATCTCCACAACATCCACTGGAAATGGTTGTTACACTGACAGAATGAATGGATGGAAATATAACAAATGTTAACAGAATAAGTGTCAGTATAAATTTTTAATACTTTATTTTTTCTTTTTTCAAATTATCCTCTAACAGGCATTATTATTTTTATACCTTTAGGAAAGCAATAACCAGTATCAGAAGATAATAAAAATTTATTTGCTGAATGATGATTATACAGAAAGGGATAGATCCAAAATCACAGTCTGCATTTCTCTCTGCACCACACCTAAAATTTTTTTCAACCTTGTGAAGTATATCTGTGTCACCATTATTTAATTAGATTGTTAGAATTCTTTTTAAAGATTTTATTTATTTATTCATGAGAGACACAGAAAGAGGCAGAGACACAGGCAGAGGGAGAAGCAGACTCCATGCAGGGAGCCCGACGTGGGACTCGATCCTGGGACTCCAGGATCACACCCTGAGCCAAAGGCAGGTGCTTAGCCGCTGAGCCACCCAGGTATCCCAGACTGTTAGAATTTATATTGCAGTCAGTTGGAAAAAAAGAGGATTAGAAAGATGCTTTTCAACTTATGAATTCATGTGTGCCTATGATCATAACCACTAAAATCATCAAAATAAATAATTTCTTTCACTTTTCTATTGTTTCACTGTGGAAGAGCAGGATCTCAGCTGGTAAAAGAAACAATAAGAACAGGGACGCGCATACATGGGAACAGCATTATGTGTGTGGGAAAAGCCTATTATTCCTGCCATTGGTCAGTACTGAACAGCAATGATGGTGGATACATAGCCAGGCCTGCTGGGGTCAGTTCTCTCATCCCCCACTGCTCTCTAGTTAATGCTCCTCAGAGACCTGTCCGGATAGTCACGTCCACAGTTCTCTGCTGCCCTTCCCATGATTGGGAGTTGTTTTTCCTTCCTTGTTTCCACATACTTAAAATCTATGGTAATAAAATCAATAGCCAATTGGGACTGGGGACTTCCTCTCAGTACCTTCCTTCACTTCTTGGCAGTGGCTGCCTGTGTAACCCTTCGGGCCTCTCTTTGTTCCAAAATATTGGACTCTGAGTAATCGTTTCATCTCTCACCAGAACACGCCACATAATATTTCACCAGCCTTGTGAAAATTCTTTGAAAACATTTATTTGAATAGATCCTATCAGGTAGAAACAGCCCAGTGAAATATTATCCCTCATCCTGGCAAAATTTCATCCCTAAGGCTAATGAGGATGAACAAATTTACTGGACTGAATTTGGAAAAAACAAACCCAGCTTATGACACTCTTGGAGATGTTTGTGCAGTTAAATGTGTCGATGCCTTATACGAATCTGCTATAGACAAAATGGCAAGTTTATCATTTTTTGGCTTATTTTTTTTCATTAGTTATTTTTGGAATCAAATAAATAAGACACACAAATTTTCATACAAATCTTTCAAGGCAGACATTGCTAACGGACCTAAAATTTCCACCTCTTAGTGGACCCCCCACCCCTTGCTCTAGCTACTTAGTTCCCTGTTAATACCCTACAAGCTAGCTCAGTCAGCAACTATCCCTAGGACTAAGGCAGAGTCAACCACCTCTCCAAGCATCTCGCTGCTACTGATGACCAAACTGGGACCAAATCCTAGAATTCAGAGCCAGCACCAGCACCTAGTATCCCTCCCCTCCCTACCTCATACTGAAGGATTTCTAAAAATTTTACCTGTAACCCTGAGCGTTGTGCCGGGACCAAACACTTTGTTCCTCCAACTATTCCAGGAACACTGTCTGAAAAGCTTTTACAAAAATCTCCCTTTGTACCTCTTTTACAATTTGCCCATATTTTTTTTGCCCATATTTTTCAATATTTATATGAATATATATAAACAGGCCCTGCTGGAATTAAAGAAAAATGAATCTCAAGCAAAATCACATTAGATATGAATGTAGTCAAGACTGGATGAACTGACCTCTCCCTGCTTGGGCAGTTTGGGTCTGTCTTTCTCATCACATTCACAAGCAACTGAGAGTCTGATTTTACCTTTTTTTGCCATTTTCCTGAAACTTCTAAATCTTTTTTCTTAAAAGGTTTTCATGTATCATATCAGTTCTTTTCCTAGAGTGTAATTTACACTTACTACTTCTATGCCAGATGAGTTGTTAGAGTATGTGAAATATTAATGAAAATCCTTAACATATTTATTCCTGAAAGACTGGTCTTTTGAACTTGAAATTACCCTAACAAGTTCCAGGGCATTGATTTAAAATCCTGTGCTGCTCATCAGAGGACCCTATTTGTTTTGTTTGGCCTTTCTGCAGCTGCCCAGCATGAGTGGGAATGCTGCTCTGAGTTATGCAGTTGAGTCCTGCATTAGTACAACCGCTCCCATTCTCTGCGAGCTTTGGTATTTCCAGCATTTTGATGCTGATACTGAAAGTTTGAATGAAATGGTATCAAAAGAACTGGACCTTTAATAGAAATGCCCTAAATTATGAGAATTTAGCAAACACAATTCAACATGACTTAAATGATATCTTGAAGTGAAAGAGGGAATATAGTGCCATGATTAAAAGCAGAAGCATTGTTTTCTGCATGAGGAGTAATGCCAATTATGAGCTATAACTAGTTAAACATTCAACTACATAGGCTATTTAAAAGGTCAGACTACAAAAAAGTATATGTTCTGAATAAAAAGATGGCTGAATGTTTCCAAAAGCATATAATGGTATACACTATGCCCTTTGGAACAAACCAGTATCTATTGGGTCCCAATCTTTGCCATAATAACTAGCCATGTAAAAACAAAACAAAACAAAACAAAACAAAAAAACTAGCCATGTAAATTTAGGAAAATCACTGAACTCTCTAAGCCTCAATTTCTCCATCAGTAAAATTGGAATAAGAAAATTTCCTGTACAACACTCTTAAGGATTGAGAATTGGCACAGAAACAGGTATCTGACTCTCAATAAACATTAGCTATAGTATTGTTGTCTTTAATAGTATGGTGTGAGGCCACTTTATCAAATTTTCCACAAAACCAATATATAGATTTTATAAGCAATAATTATTTATTATATAAATTAAGAAAGCAAAAGAGCTCATGAATCCCACATTCTGTGTCTCTGGCAGTCACAGGCCAAAACACACGGGGCTCAATCAAGCCACAATCTAGAATATTTACCCAGGAGGCTACAAGCTTATGAGTGTTGGGACTGTGTCTTGTGCCTCCACTTAGGTATCTCTAGTGTCTAGCAAAGAAACTGTCTTCAATGACTGTTTATTGAGACAATAAATGAACAAATGAGGATGTAAAATGCAGACAGACTCTTTTCATGGATTCTAGAGCTAAAATGGTTTACTGAGCTCACAAATTCCTTTAAACTGGACCCTCTCTAGGCAATAGCACAAGACTCACAATAGCACAAATTTTGACTAATCTCAGCCAACCTACTAAGAAGCTAGAGTCATAAGAATGTGTTCATTTCTTGATGTTCTATAGTCATCCACTGTAAGAGTTAATTTTTTTCACTGCCCATAAAGGTAAGATCAAAAGCAATCTTACCTGTTTTACAGGCTATTAGAGAAAGGAGCACTATCTGCCAAAAAAGGAGCACTATTAATACTAGAGCTACTTCATCAAAGTGTTTCTCACTTAAAAGACCATCTACAAGATAACCAACCTGAACCAAGAACTTACACAAATAGTTCACAGACACAGTCCTAGAAAGATTTTAATTTCAAGACTCCGTTTACCCTTTTGTGTGTATATTTTCTAAAAGTAGAATTTCAATCTGCTTGCAAGCAGGGAAGTAAAAAACCAGTTTATGAAGTAGTTTTGTACCCTTATATAGAGAACAGTTCCTGCATAATTGTTGTCCATATGCCTGAGGTGATCTTACATTGTTTTTTCTAAAAAGCATCTCTCAGTTTTTCATTCACAGGATCAAAAAAGAACAAAGTTACTTACCAGGAGGAGTTACTATAAGCTTAGTACCTTCTGCAAATATCTTGACCCAGCCTGGTTAGAGGTTATCACACTGGTTAGAGCTTCTGCAAAAATGTCAGCCTTCTCCTGATCTTCATGGCATGGCCAGTAGGGAGAAACCTTGTATTGGCAAATTTGATCTTTTGAGTTCATTAAAAGTCCTTCAATATAGGCTTAATGTCATTGGATATTTTCTAAGTTTTCTTCAGATTAATTGACCCAAATGTCTGTTTTGATGGAGACAATAAACATATAAAAATGTTGATAGAAAATGGAGACAAAGGAAGCAAATAAAAAGAAAGAAAGAGAAAAAGAGGGCAGCCCTGGTGGCTCAGCAGTTTAGCCCCACCTTCAACCCAGGGTGTGATCCGGGAGGCCTGGGATCGAGTCCCACATCAGGCTCCCCGCATGGAGCCTGCTTCTCCCTCTGCCTGTGTGTCTGTGTATCTATTTAAATAATTACTGGTGTGAGATGGGAGAAGAAATGTGTGGGAAATATCAGAAAGGGAGACAGAACGTAAAGACTGCTAACTCTGGGAAACGAACTAGGGGTGGTAGAAGGGGAGGAGGGCGGTGGGTGGGAGTGAATGGGTGACGGGCACTGGGGGTTATTCTGTATGTTAGTAAATTGAACACCAATAAAAAATTAAAAAAAAAAGAAACAGAAAAAAAAATAAAAATAAATAATTAAAATATTTTTAAAAAAAGAAATAAAGAGAGAAAGAGAGAGAAAGAAAAAAGAAAGAGGAGAAAGGAAAGGAAAGAGAAGCAAAGAAAGAAAAGGAAGAAAAGAAAGAAAAAGAAGGGATAGGGACTAAGTGGTCAACAAATGATTTTTCTAAAGTACCAGGAAAGGTGTTCAGAGAATTAAGATATTTTGATTTCCAGGTGTTCAAGTGTGTGAAACTGCTCAGAAATGCATCAAAGGAAAAGCCCTTTTGTTCTCACAAACACCAGGCCTACTATGTCAGCAATGTGGGATTACATTTCTGAAAGAGGATATGCTTCGTAACTGAAAAAGTGACCATGCCAACAGAAATATACTTGAGAAATGAGAATAGTGATCTCTATCTCCATTTTTCAGTATGCCACCTTTACCATTTGGATACCCTAATCTATACAAGGCAAAGAAAAAATGAGAAAATGATTCCTTGATGAAAATATTTTCCTGGAATGAAAAGAAATTTGTAGAAGTTTAACTCTAATAGAAAAATAGATTTGGGGATCCCTGGGTGGCACAGCGGTTTGGCGCCTGCCTTTGGCCCAGGGTGCGATCCTGGAGACCCGGGATCGAATCCCACATCGGGCTCCCAGTGCATGGAGCCTGCTTCTCCCTCTGCCTATGTCTCTGCCTCTCTCTCTTTCTCTCTCTGTGACTATCATAAATAAATAAAAATTTTAAAAAAAGAAAAAAGAAAAATAGATTTGTTAATAAAACTAAAATTAGAAAAAAAAAAAAACCCAGTTCTCTGATTTGTTGAAAGAAGAAGCCTCTTGGAAACTGTTCTGTGAGCTTTGGAAATGTAAAGATGGTCTTGGATGAAGTCTCGCATCGGGTTCCCCACAGGAAGCCTGCTTCTCCCTCTACCTATGTCTCTGCCTCTCTCTCTATGACTCTCATGAATAAATAAATAAAATCTTTTAAAAAAGAAAAAAAAAAAGGACTGGAGAGGCAATGGTGGTCCTTGTTCCTCACAGGCAAAGACAAGAGAGGAAGTTTTGCGATAGACTAAGGAAAGACGTTCCATGTTATTTTTATTATGTTCCTGCTATAAAGAACTATCAGATCCTAGAAGATCTCACCAACCACCTATATTGTAATAACTTAGTGTTGTCTTCTTTGGGGGACAACACCTTCACAGTTTTCATTTATGTTTTCTTTCAAACACACCTATCTTTAAACTCTTTTTTCTCTCTGAGATACAGGTTTTTCACCATATTTGGCAAGAGTGTAGTGAGCTATAATGCTATCATGAAAATTGGAAGAAAAGACCTATTACAGTATATAATAACAACGAGATAATAATCCCACAACTTTATGCAGAAATATATACATTTTATAGATCAGTAGTTTGAAGAAGGTTCACAAATTTGGGGGGTAGTTAGCAATTACTGTAGTTTAGATGCTGTGATTTTATGATACTTTGCTGTGAATGAAGAAAACACTTGGAGAAAAACAATCCTTTGTTTTATTACTCTGGACTCTTTTTCCTACTCACTATTCTTAGGTTTGCAAAATACAGCAAATCCTACTGTTATTTGGAGGAAAATGTAAGATGTGACTTATGAAGAGTCCCTGAGTTAGCTGAGATGGCTCAGGAAGGCAGTTTTTTTTTTAATTGGAGTTCAATTTGCCAACATATATCATATCACCCAGTGCTCATCCCTTCAAGGAAGGCAGTTTAGTTGTAATGGGAAAGGACAGTGTGATGTATTGACCCAGTGCTAGAACTGTCCTGTATGGAACCGCCTTCAGTTCCCAGCAAACTTATGAGAAAGATTTAGTTACTTTCCTGGATTGTGCTGTCAGTTAAATGGCTGAGCAGATATTCAAACCTAGGTTTATATCATTCCAAAGGCCTTGTAGTTTCCATCATTCATTCATTCATTGAATATCAGCACATATTGTGCACACTGGTATGGCTTCCTTCCCAGGAAGCGTTTTTTGGTGGAGAGGCATAGAAAATTCACATCTCCAAGCCAGGCTAGTCCTCAGAGTGGTAAAGATAGAAGATAAAGTTACCCTGGGTCACTTGGACTTGGATTAAGGAGTCAGGAGTTACCTTGGATTTCAAGTTCTTTGTTGCAATGTGATCAGAGTTGAAATTTTTTGTATCAAACTTCAGACACTTAAAAAATCTCTAGTTCTACTTTGTCTTTATCTCTTTAGTTGTCTTTGAGTCCTCTCGTTTTGTTCCCCAGAGGAAGTCTGCCTCTTTAAGCTCTCTTAGATTTATTCTACTGTTACTTTTGTTTTTTTTTTAATTTTTTATTGGTGTTCAATTTACTAACATACAGAATACCCCCCAGTGCCCGTCACCCATTCACTCCCACCCCCCGCCCTCCTCCCCTTCTACCACCCCTAGTTCGTTTCCCAGAGTTAACAGTCTTTATGTTCTGTCTCCCTTTCTGATATTTCCCACACATTTCTTCTCCCTTCCCTTATATTCCCTTTCACTATTATTTATATTCCCCAAATGAATGAGTACATATAATGTTTGTCCTTCTCCGACTGACTTACTTCACTCAGCATAATACCCTCCAGTTCCATCCACGTTGAAGCAAATGGTGGGTATTTGTCATTTCTAATAGCTGAGTAATATTCCATTGTATACATAAACCACATCTTCTTTATCCATTCATCTTTCGTTGGACACCGAGGCTCCTTCCACAGTTTGGCTATCGTGGCCATTGCTGCTAGAAATATCGGGGTGCAGGTGTCCCGGCGTTTCAATGCATCTGAATCTTTGGGGTAAATCCCCAGCAGTGCAATTGCTGGGTCGTAGGGCAGGTCTATTTTTAACTCTTTGAGGAACCTCCACACAGTTTTCCAGAGTGGCTGCACCAGTTCACATTCCCACCAACAGTGTAAGAGGGTTCCCTTTTCTCCGCATCCTCTCCAACATTTGTTGTTTCCTGCCTTGTTAATTTTCCCCATTCTCACTGGTGTGAGGTGGTATCTCATTGTGGTTTTGATTTGTATTTCCCTGATGGCAAGTGATGCAGAGCATTTTCTCATATGCATGTTGGCCATGTCTATGTCTTCCTCTGTGAGATTTCTCTTCATGTCTTTTGCCCATTTCATGATTGGATTGTTTGTTTCTTTGGTGTTGAGTTTAAGAAGTTCTTTATAGATCTTGGAAACTAGCCCTTTATCTGATATGTCATTTGCAAATATCTTCTCCCATTCTGTAGGTTGTCTTTTAGTTTTGTTGACTGTATCCTTTGCTGTGCAAAAGCTTCTTATCTTGATGAAGTCCCAATAGTTCATTTTTGCTTTTGTTTCTTTTGCCTTCGTGGATGTATCTTGCAAGAAGTTACTATGGCCGAGTTCAAAAAGGGTGTTGCCTGTGTTCTTCTCTAGGATTTTGATGGAATCTTGTCTCACATTTAGATCTTTCATCCATTTTGAGTTTATCTTTGTGTATGGTGCAAGAGAGTGGTCTAGTTTCATTCTTCTGCATGTGGATGTCCAATTTTCCCAGCACCATTTATTGAAGAGACTGTCTTTCTTCCAATGGATAGTCTTTCCTCCTTTATCGAATATTAGTTGACCATAAAGTTCAGGGTCCACTTATGGGTTCTCTATTCTGTTCCACTGATCTATGTGTCTGTTTTTGTGCCAGTACCACACTGTCTTGATTACCACAGCTTTGTAGTACAACCTGAAATCTGGCATTACTGTTACTTTTATTCTAGTTTTGCTAGTGGGGTGGTAAAAGGCCAGGAAAGGAGACATTCTCTATTAATTAAGGCTCTATTTTATCAGATACAGTGAAATGGGTCTTCAACATATGGCCTTCAAAGGTATCCCCTCCTCTTTTCCAGAGGTGGAATATGTTCAATATTTGTCTCCCTCTCCCACCTACTCCAGGCCATGGTTTTCATGCCCATCCTTCTGCAGAGGGAAACCTTGTTACTTTTGGACATAGGGGAGATGTTCCTTGCAAAGTCTCGGTGGTCCCCACCTTTGCCTTCCCTCAGCTGCAGTGAGATTCCACCAGCACCTTTCCTTGCAATGAAGTCACTTTTTTTCCTACAGTAGTGATGGGGTAGATGAGGTCTGGGTGGGTTTTAGCAGTAGATGTTGTTCTTCTGCAGTACCAAAGGGGAAGCTCCCTCTCGATTGTTCCGTATCTTAACCGCAAGAATTTTGTGGGGCTCATGGAGAAGATGCTTCAAAGGTGCTAGGAAATGTGATTGATATGATCCCAAGGGTTCTCACTCTACTACTAGTCAACTGAGTTCTTATTATTTAATTAACAAATTCAACTTTCATCTGTGACCAGGTGTGTTTGACAACATACGTGCAAGGTGAGCAAATGCTCACCTCCTGTTTCTCCCTACAAATGCTTGTTTGTCTCCAGTTTTTGTGTATAATCACATACCTGGCAACTTGTTGTCTGATGGACTCAAAGTATTACATTTCATTCCTGCTGTTTGGGATATTATTGTAAAATGACAACAGTGCCATTTCCAGTTCTGTTCATCTCTGAGCACATTCAGGTCCTCTGCCTTTTTTGTTTTGTTTTGTTTTTGTTTTTTATTTACATTAAAATCCCACAAAAAACAAAAGAGAAGTAAATTTCAGGTGACTTCTGCCTAAATTCTATTATCTGACTTTCCCATTTTTTAACTAGGTTTCTTTTCTTATTATTGAGTTATAATGTTTCTCTCAATACTCTGAACACCAGCCTTTTCTCTACTTTGGCTTTTACAAATATTTCCTTCTAACCACTGGCTTTTCCTTCCACTTTTCTGAAATTTTCCAGTTTTCTCTTTTTTAGTCTTGCAAGAGCAGAAATGCTAATTTTGAAGAAGTGCAGTCTATTAAATACTTTTTAATGATCTTGCTTTTCAGTGTCCTATGTGAGCAATCTTTGCCTAACATAATCTTTTGTATTTTCATCTGGATGTTTTATTGTTTAGGTTATACACATAACCTAGAAAACATTTTTAATGAGTTGGTGTATATGGTGCTTTGTATTATTGTGTTGTTCTTGTTTTGTTTTTCACATAGAGAAACAATTGTTCAAATAACATTTGTTGAAAAGTCCACTCTTTTTCATTAACAATGTTAGAAATTAGTTACCCATTTATGTGTTTTCCTATTTCCGAATTTTTCCTCTTATCCCTACATCCATGAATTCACCAATACTTTACTGTCCTGATCAGACAGGCTGAACTCTAACTGTTAATATGCTTTTCTTTGGGGGAATTTTTGATGTCTTAAATATATTGAGTCTTCCAATCTATGAGCATGATATAACTCTACACTTATGTAGTTCTTCAACTTCTGCCTTTAAAGTTGTATTGTTTCCAGCATACAAATCCTTCATAATATTGAATTAATTTTTCACTAAGTATTCTATTGGTTTTTTGATATCGTTGTTGCTATTGTAAATGGTACTATTTTTACAATTCAATTTCCAGTTGTGTCTTGCTGTCATATGAATTATAGTTGATTTTGCATCTCACATCTATTTTACAGTATATAGGCTTCTATTGTGTCAAGTGCCAACATTTATTCAACCAATATCCTTAGTCTGGTAGTTTATGTAATTTCACATTTTGCAGTCATCCAATGAATACCTTTGTGTCTATGTATTTTCAAAATGTTAAAATTATGCCTTCAGAGTAAATTTCTGAAGGTAGTTTTGCCAACACGAAAAGTAAATATATATGAGCTTTCATTAGATATTTCCAAATCCCCCCACAAAATGGTATATTTTGCATCCTTACCAGAAATGTATGAGTGCTTGTTTTCTCTCACAGCATTGCCAACATAAAATATTGTCAAACTTATATTCTTGCCAGCTTAGGAGTGAAAATGGGATCTCAGTAGTTTCAATTGAACTTTACGTTATTGTAAGTGAATTTTTTCAACTTTGTATAAGTTTAAGAGCTATTTGTATATTTTTTTTCATGAATTAAATTTGATGTTTTTAAACATTTTCCTATAGGATATTTGAAATGCTTTACCTCCATTTTTAAAATGCATTTTTCTATTAGGCATAGTTGACCATTATGTGCTAAACAGGTTGTAATATTTCCTCATGGTTTGTCATGTGTGCTATAACTTAGGCTACTTTTTGCCATGCAAATTTTGTTTTCATTTTCATGGAGTAAACTTTATAGTTATTTTCTCTTATTACATCTTGAATTTTAATTATAGATACAAACTCATTCCCTTACTCTTTTTGCACAGGACAGGCTGTCCAATTTTTTCTTCAGGGTCAGATAACATATATTTTATTTAGGCTTTTAGCACTAATGTCTCTGTTGTGAATACTCACATCTGCCACTGTAAAACAAAACCAGTCATAGACATTTTGGAAATGATATGCATGGTTACATTCCAGGAATGTCAGCAGGTGTTCTATTAAAAATGTGTGAAATGATAAGTTGTCAATTTTCACTTATTTCTATTATTTAAAATAAAAGAGAAAAGAATAGTTCATGGGTTTTGTTTCACATGTTGTCATATTATGTCCAAAATGCCATAATAACCCATACAAGTAATGTGAAGCTTCAGTATAGTGAGCATTAAGAACTTGTAAGAATTATATATGTATTATTTAAGTTCCTACTCTCAACAGTTCTTTCAGGTAAATTAAATTATACTTTCCATTTTCAAATGAGGTGAATGAATCAGATATATTCAGGAATTTATCCAGAGTAAGATGGTTAGTATGGGGACGATGGATATGTAACAAAGGGTCATTTAGGACACACTGCAAAACAGGGAAACATAAACTAAAAATAAGTGTCACTCACAGTATATCATTCTAGAGCAAAATTGACAAACATGTTCTTTAAAGGGCCAAGTGGTCAACATTTTTGGCTTTGAGGGTCTCTGATTCAACTACTCAAAGCTGTCTTTGAAGTGCAAACCAACTACAGGCAATTTGTAAGCATATGGTCAAGATTGTGTTTCAATAAAACTTTACTTAAAAAACTGGGGCTTACCTGGCATGGGCAGAGTTTCCAGACCCCCTGTTCTATGGTAACTACCATTACCATTATGGTTGATTGTAGCTTTTTGTTTTCCTTTTTTTTTTTTTTAAGGGAGTCACAGAGTAGTAATACTATATAAATATATTACCATTTTAAGTGTCATATATACAGTTATATTTACATTGTTATAAAATAATCTCATTATTAAATCCAAAAACTATTGGCTGACTCCACTGCTGGACTTCCATCTTGATCAAGCCTTCTCTTGGGGAGACCCCTAGTGTCTAGGCCCCTTGGGGTTTAATATTCACATCTAAGAAATGCCTACCAAGGCCCAAATCTGAGAAAATTTGCTCTGACCTTTACTAAATTTGTAAACTGTATATATAATTTTTCCAAAAACAGGTTTTTAATGGCTACATAGTATCTTCTCACTTCAAAGCCACACAGATAATGTACCTCTTTCCATACTACCCACCACTGTATTGTTTCATGACTATTGCATGTTGAAAAGTCAGAGTGGCTCCATCTCCCTATGTGGCCAATCCATCCCATTCTGCATTGCTCTTTGAGGATTAAATAAAATAATCTGTGTAAAATATTTAGCACAGATACTGTGAGAAACTTTATTCCTTTTTCCACTCACATCTTTTTAGAGAGGGTTCATTGTTCTCTGATCCCAATATTTCATTCAGGGATCTACTTAACTTTGTTTCTGTACACATATTGGGGGACAGATGAGGCCCTGTTGAAACTCAGGTCCTCAGGTTCCTCATGCTAGGAACCATCCCAATTAGGAATCATGATGGTTAGGGTGTGGGACACAACAACCTGTGTTTGCCCCTGGGAAGGTTCTGACACTGCTGTGGCAGGAATTCATTCTGTTTTCATAGCATCTCTGCACTTGACAGCTCCACTTGATTCTTGGAATGAGAAACAGAATGAAGGTTATTGTCATGATCTCAGGAACCAGAGTGAAACTGTAAGCATGGTGATTATGTAATTTCACACATTACTTGTGTGTCTTGCTATTTGTTGAAAACGAGTGACTATCCAGGTACTAATTACAGAATTTTATTCTCAATCACGATTTTTAATTTTAGTTCTTTGTGAAAGAACTTTGCCATCTTTTCTTTATGGATAAGCATATATTACCCTTCTTTTAACCAACTGAAACTTATTCAGGTTTTTTGCAGTCTTCTTTGAGGAGCCCTGGAAGACATGGTCTTAGAAGCATATCCATCATTTTTCAGCCACCTGATATGCTCAGAGTCTTGTTCCAATGCAGTAGTGTTCCTTTTGTGGTAGTGTTGACCCTGAATGTGGAGTGAGGTACTTCTTTGACCTCTAAGATACAGGATTTCTACCTTGGTTTCTCCATTATCTCATTAGCTGCCATTTACATAGGGATAAAACAATCTGTATATTCCTTCATTATGGCCACAGAATGGTAATCAATGCATGGACTTTTTATGTTTGACAGATCATTTTACCTCTAAAAAACTGCAATGCCCATGAATAAAGTTACAGAGTAACAATAAGAAATATTTGTGTAATCTGTATATTCTTTTACTCTCTTCACTTTGAACCATTCAGATACTAGAAATCTCTCTCTATAGTACATTAACAGACAAATGGATTTTCCTTTAAACCATTCACTCTGTGATTTCAAAGTTCCCAGACAAACTAATTTAGTGGAAAATCGGTCAAACTGCTTTCATTTGGACCATAATTGCTAATATCTCATGGGGCTCACTGTGTGAGTAGAATCTATAATGTCTCCCTATAAAGCTAAGGCAATGCTACGGAGGGAGAGGCTCAGGTGGGGACCCAGCTGTGCAGCCTCTGTGGTTGCCCATCTTGAGTAGAATGTGGGTGGGCCAGACCTGAAGATGGTTCTTGTGCAGCTTCTATGGGCAACTCTAATGCTGTGGATACAAATCCAGCAGCCACAGTAGTACACAGCCTCATGTTGTTTCCTTAAGAAATCTATTGTCAAGGTTGAAGTGGAAGCTTGTTGTTCTCCTCACTTAATTGGGAAGCTTTGTTGAGACAAATGTTAGATATTCTATCCCTGATCAAGTTTCTGTCAGTACCAGTGAAAGACTCCTTTGTTAATGTCCTAAGGGAAATCTTGCATGATACATGGGCACACTTATCTCTTGTTCTAGAAAATGATATTGCAGGTTGCTCCACCTTTATCTGCCCAAGGCCAACTGCAAGCAATGAAGAGAAATATCCATGAACTAAGAATATGTAAAAGGACAACAAGAAAGAATTTCTCGAGTCTTTTCTGTAGACTGGAGTGCCTGAGGGACAATTCACAAGCCCAGAGGGTTGAGAAGATGACTGCTTCCAGAAGTGGCATCCTACTGCCCTGGCAGGCTCCCCAGCAAAAAGGTAAGAAGTGAGGCACCTGTTAACAGGATTTGTCAAGGCAGCGACAGGAGGGCGGGACTGGTTCTGGTTTCTCAGAAGTGGTGGCTTAGATAGTTCCCTGGGGTTCTTCATGATCTGTCACAGGTGTGAACAATTCTGGGGCTTTCTGTGCCCCATGAGTGCTGAGCAGATGGGGTAAGAGGGTTCCAAACTTCAAAATAAATTCCTGGTGAATGCGTCTATGTGGGGTGAGCCAGGATGTTTCTTAGACCTACTCACACATTCACATACAGGAATCCCATACTTCAGAAACACTGCTCAGTAACATGAGGACAGGTCTGCTGGATTCATCCTGTATGTCTAACTGTCTGTGATTTGCTGTTATTGGGGACTCAGATGGGAAACTTGACCCTACTCTTCTGTCACACAGCACAACAGAACAACAATCAGACCCTGAAATATCTCATTGATATTATCGAATATGCATGTATGCTAGCACTGGAGGGTTTTTGTGTTTTTTAAAAGTAGATTGAAATGTCACGAGGAAGATTAGGACTCAGAGAAAGCAAACTTGATTTATCATTTGGATTCCTCCATAAAGGGACTAGACCACGACTGCTGGGGATACCTGGGTCAAAGCAATCTCTATTCACTCTGGTCTTGCAATTGTCTCATGAGCATGACGTCACAGGCAGAATCATTTTCAAAGCAATGTTATGTGTATTATGTAATGATTCACTTTGCAATTACTAGACATCTAATAAGAAATGTGGAATTGTTATATTTCAGACAAAGTTCTAAAAGCTTTCTTATACTATTTTATTTACTCCTCTCTGCAGTTCCATGTGATAGCTGTTATTATTAATCTCCTGAATAATTATTGTGAGCAATATTCCAGGTCTTAAATAATCTATGAAACTAGTATTTTTCATGACTATAATATGTATAATTAAACAGCATCCTCTACCATTTAACCCATTTAGCTAACTTCATATATTGAAAATTTATCAAGGCCTTACCAACTTTTCGTGAAAATCATTATTAATGGCCTATGAAATTCGCAACCCCCTTTATTACATACCTCCTTGCATGTGGACCTACGTATTTAATCTATTTTTGTCTCAGTTTCTACATCTATAATTGCTGAAAGAAATATCTCTCAAATTGAGAAAGTTACATTATCATTCTAACAATGGGAATGAACTTAAAGTATATGCACCTGATAAATGATAATAAACATAAATTATATTTTGTGCATAGCAATATTATGTCCCTTCTTAAGTTTTCAAGGTGTACTCATTTATTATTGAAAAAGAAGAAAAAAATCTTCTGAAATAATATTTTCATTGTAAAATTCTCCTTCTTACATTTAAGTGTATAAAATCAATAAATGAGTAAGGAAGAAAAACCCATCCTATCAGGCAAAATGGTATCTTAAAACTTAAATATTTCTTTTCATTTTCTTTCTTCCACCAAGAGAGACATTTATGTATATGAGATGTAATTATCAGTATGAACTTTGTGTAGTTTTTTGTGTTTGAGGTAAACATTTTCACTTTTAATAATCAATATTGAAAGGACATTTTTAATGACTAAACTATTCCGTCTTCTGAATGCAACATAAATTATTTGCCTTTCTTCATTATTTTAACATTAAACTTTTCTGTAACTTTTCTAGAGCTCTCTGATATAATTTTTGTCTCCAGAAGGCTGTTATCTGAAGACATTACAGTATGAAGTACACTGCTGTTCTATACATGAGAAAATACATTTAGCAAAGACATTTTGAGAAGCAAAATAGTAATGTAGCAAGGATGTCTTCAGAAGCAGATTCCACACTTCTCATGCATTCCTTTTGGAAAGGGTTGGTCTTCCCCATTCACGTGTTCCACTCAGTTCTGGCTTTCAATTCTCTTCCATAAAAAAAAATAAAAGGGACTAGGAAGGTTCTGATCAAACTCAAGAAAGCAATGGTCTCCCCATTAAGATACTGTCGTGGTCATAAACAGCATGGGTTAAAATGACCAACAAAGAACATGAACCCAACTGAGGAGGGAGAAGGGCTGAAGGATCCCATGGAGTGTATGTGCCTGGCCTGCAAATCCCTCTTTCCCCTGAGGAGATCTCAAAGTTGAACACTAGACTGTGGGGCCTTCAAATAGGGGACAGAGGGAATGAATATGTTGATGTTTGTTGGGGAATTTATCCTTAAGGTGAGTAGCTCAAATAGGAAAGTTGCAAAGAAAGATCTGTATTCCCACAGAAGCCCACTGCAGATTCTATGGTTAGAAATAAACTTTTCACTGTTTTATGTTGAAAAGTCAATGAATAAATTATTGGCATTTACTTATTCTCTGAAATCAGGTCCTATACTTGTGCTTGAGCACATTGTAAGGGTCTGTCAGTTAATGTTCACCATCTGTTCTGTCTCCACTTAGGAGACAATATCTTATTCCTTGTATTGTCCTTCAGTAAAGAAATGGTTAAGTCTTGATTTCTGTGGAAATTAGAGTTATTTCTGTCAGAAACTGTTTTATGAACATACTTTCTTAGTATAATATTTTAAAATACTGCATGTTCAATAGACATTAGCTTTCAGGAAAGCAAATATTTGGGATGCCTTGTCTGGTTAAGCGTCTGTCTCTTGATTTCTGCTCAGTTTATGATCTCAGGGTCATGAGATTTAGTCTAAATGGGGCGTGTGCAGAGCATGGATTATGCTTAAGATTCTCTCTCCCTGTCTGCCTCTCCACTCCCCCCTCCAAAAAATCAGATAATATTAATGAGTATTTTTTTGTTGATAGACATTTTTTCCTAAATATTCCTCTACTTTTCCATCTTCACAACAATCACATGATATGGAGGCTTGCAGTTCTCATTTCATAGATCAGGACAGTGAGGTACAGAGAAGTGACATGTGACTCAAGGAATATCACAGGGCTGCTAAGCAGGACATGTGGACAAAGGTCTTCCTTGAAGAAACTTAAAGAAAAAGGATAAAGATGAAGATAAAAGTCCCCATGATCAGCTCACCATGAACAGTAACTGCCTCCAGGAAGGAAGGACTGAAAAGATAGATAAATTCTAATAAACATGAAAGGCTGGATTTTGGTTGACCTGATGAAAGTGGCAAGCATAGCTCTTTGTTTTAATAAGTGTTAATAAGATTGTTTTACTACCGTACCCTTGTTTATTGTATTATGGAACATCATGAACACAGAATTGGGTTCAGCATAATACTGGTACTATAATCATTTATCTACACAGAGATCTCTTTACTTTTTCTACTTAGGTGATGATGACTTATTTAATAATTCGATGAATACCTCAGAATCCAATATTTAACTGAAGAATTAAAAAATTAGAAATAATCTACATGATTTTTCTACCAAGTGTATCATCTAGAAAAGCACAGAAGTTAATGATAATCCCTCAACACTTGTCCAGTTTCCTGTTTTGTGACTGAAAGAATAGGGCACATCCTATACCATTCAAGATGGAACCTTGGTGGCTTTGTGGAAAGTGGAATGAAAGAAACTACATAAAATCTCCCAACTCTTCAATTGCTTTACTTATTGGGGGGGGAGGGGCAAATGCAACCCATTTATTTGGCTGTCTTCCCAATTTCATTCTTTTGCTCCTCCATGGACAGTCTACCTCTCTTACCTTCCCCTGGGCAAAAGGAGGTAGACCCCCATGGAGTGCACAGATGGTTTTCCTTATTCTCTGGTTCCTGTTTGGGAGCAGCCAATGGAAACATCAGCAAGAGACTGGGAAGTAGGAGCAGGATGAGCTTAGGGTCCTCTCCCTAAAAGGGGGCCCGCATCCTCCAAGGGCCAACCTATAGTACCATCTGCCCCCATACCCAGAGGTGCTCAGGGACCCAGAGGTGCAGGTGAGAGAGGACATTCTCTTTTATACCACTCAACCTACTGGAGGAATTTGTTTCTTTATTCCAGGGCCCTGGACCCACAGGCTTGGCAATCTAGTGCCCAAGAGGAAATATTTCTGTAGGTGACATGGTGATTGTTCTTTGAACCTCAATTTCCATTGACCAACTTTCCATTGGAAATCAGAGCAGAGATTCCCATTACTGTAATCCACAGGTGTTAGGTTCCTGGGGCAAAGAGCAATGGGGAGAAAAGTGGCACATCAATACTGAGCACAAAACAGAAGATTTCCCCAAATCCAGCCTGTGTGCCCCTCAGCATCTGAGCTGGTTCTTTGCCTGGTGGAGAAACTGTGCCCCAAAACAGAGGACACACAGGTTCCTATGTGAAAGTCTATCTTCTTCTCAGTCTCCAGATGAATATTTGAGGCTGATATTCTATCAACCTTCCTGAATGTTAGCATATCAAGTTTTCAGGAAACAGAATAGACAAACAACTTTTTTGAATAAAATTATAAAATAAAATAAAATAAAAATGAATAAAATTATAGTTGCGTGCAATTCTGCTTGACATGATGTCATTCCTTCTTCTGCATCTGGACAAAAGAGATGTGAAGAAACAAAATAACTTACAGTATAATGTTAATAAGAGGACTGAGTATTTGTAGTATCTGGTATCTGTCCTACACAGGGGAAAAGACATACTCAGCCCAAAAAGTTACTCTGAGCTCTTCAGGCATGAACTTTGTATCTAACTGGCAATGGAGTCCCTGGGAATCTGCAGAGCAAACTAGATTTTGTTTTGTAAATGAAGCTAAGGCTGTTGGAGTAGAGGGGAGAAATAATGGTCAAGAGAGAGGTTATTACACACATTTCTAAACATCAGATTTCGCATGTTATATCTAAGTGATCATTAGTAATCAAGAAATTTAATACTAAGTAACTTGTGAATTCTTTTTAAAAATACATTCTAGAATAAAATTCATAAGTCATGTAGGTTTTCTATGAGAAAATAAGTGTATGAAAGTGACATAGTAGAAGGTCGCCTGATCTCAGTGTTTAGAAGAAACCTCTCCAAGTTGTGCCCTTTCCTTACCCGAGACTGTGTCCCTGAACCCATTCTGGGTGGAACATAAAGAGTTCCCAACACAAAACAGTCAACATGGATTTCCAGGTTTCCAAGAAATTCTAATATTTGTGATTTTTAGAAGGTGACTCTGAGGCAACAAACATGACATTTGATGTCTTTGGTTAAGCTCACGTTACCCACAAGAAGAAAGGCAGGGGAAAGAATTGACTCCAAATATGGACTTGTTTTTCCTTCCACATAGGAGTTGTTTGCTCCATGCACAAGGCCACTGTCCTCTCAGAAGGTAACTCAAAGGCACTATGGAACCATGTTAAAAACTGAGATTTGCATTGACTTAGCATGACTTCTCATGACAGTGTCTTCATATTTGGCTAATTTGTCTCTAACCAAATGTTAATAGTCAGGTCTCAGATCACTGCTCTGTGGAGTCAGGCACTGAGAGGAAAGGGTTCAGTGGTATCAGGACAGTGGGGAAGATAAATAAAGGAACATCTTCAGAATAGATCAAAGGTAAATTTCTACTCCTCCCCCTAACCCCTTCCTACACATGCTGGACGTCTTTGCCTTGACCCAGGCCTTCAGTAGAAGGTTGAAGTGTTGGTTTGGCTCTTTCATGCCTATCTTAAATATAAATCTTTCACCACAAAAGCAGAAGCTCAGAGAGATAGATGAGGAGTTAGTGAATCTGAGGGACAATTTACTTCAGATGATGTAGACTTTCCTTACAGTAATCATTTTCACCAATGCGATTACGATTCACATAAAATTTGATTTTCAATAGAAAATGCACTTATTTCAGCTTAGACCTCCTCAGAGAGCTTTTTCTTTTCCCCACATTCAGTGGCAGAGGTTTCCTTCTTTGGGTCTGGAGAAGCTGTAATACAGCTCTTCTTTTCTTTTTTTTTCTTTTTTCTTTTTTTTTTTGTTCAATAAGTTGCATAACTTGAGAGCTTGTTTGGAGGTTCTAGCAGGGGAGCGCAGCTACTCGTATACCCTTGACCGAAGAACGGTCCTCCTCTATCGGGGAGGAGGGCGGGGGGTGGGAGTGAATGGGTGACGGGCACTGGGTGTTATTCTGTATGTTAGTAAATTGAACACCAATAAAAAAAAAATAAAATAAAAAAAAAATAAAAATAAAAAAAAAATAAATAAAAAAAAAATAAGTTGCATAACTTTAAGAAGTTTGGTTAACAATTTAAATAAACAATTTTGGTTTATTACAGAAATCAGTCACATTTCTGTGTCAGCTAAAGTACTTCGTTTTATGGAAGAGAGAACAGAGGTGCAGGGAATCTGATCTCCAAATCCCATATACAGTAGCATTTAAGCAGAAGCAGAAGGTGCAGGACCCCGGGTCTCCTTTAGGGCTGATGGATGCACCTGCCTGAGGATCAGCTTCCTGAGCTTCTGCTCCCTGACTCTCCACCGCAAGTAACTAGCAGGAAACAGGGCAGCAACATAAAAAGTGGAATCAAGTGGTGATTTCTACTCTCAGCTTTCAACTATTTGGTGGTAAATCTCCAGAGAGTCCTTATTCTTGAAATGATTTGCACCATATTTTATTACCACATTCTTCGCAGAAGTGGTCAGATTCTTTAATCACCAATCTGTCACAGCTCTGTTCAGTAGAAAATAAATACAAATCACAATTGGAGACAAATATTTTCATACTGCTGCATTAAAAAGGTTAAAGAAACAAATACAATTCTAGCATTACTTTTATTTACTGTGAGATATCCAAAATAATATTTCAACATCTGACTATATAGAAATTACTAAGAAGATATTTTATCTTTTTTTATAGACACCAGAATATGGCTTGTATGTTACACAAGCAGCCCATCTCAGCTTGGACTAGTGGACTAGCTACATTTCAAGAGCTCA
The DNA here is from genome assembly GCF_011100685.1 of Canis lupus familiaris. Classification (NCBI taxonomy): domain Eukaryota; kingdom Metazoa; phylum Chordata; class Mammalia; order Carnivora; family Canidae; genus Canis; species Canis lupus. The sequence continues at coordinate 11,673,710 of NC_049239.1, read as the reverse complement.
GTACCCACATGTGGCTAGCAGCACACATTCTACTCCAAATTCTTCAAAAATGCTGCCCCTGACAACCTGTAGAAAAATCCCTCCAGGCTGAACAGCTCCCCGGGGCTGAGCCAGCCAGAACCCCAGGGGCTCCTTAGTCTTCAGGATTCTGTGCAGTGGACTCACAGAGGTGGCACCCGCAGGAATCCTAGATGCTGAGGGCTGACCCGGGACAACCCCAGAGTTCTAGAGCCAGTGGAACGTGCCAGGTGTGGAGGATATGGAGACCTTTTTGCACAGAGACCAGGGCAGCAGGAGTAGCTGTGCGGTTCCCAGGCAGCACAGTAGTACACGCCCTCGTCGCTCTTCCTCAGCCTCTGTACCAACAAGGCGCAGCTGTAACTGTCCTTGTCCTTTTGGGCACTGACTTTGTCTGCATTCACAAATGCATCCCTCTGCACTTTCCCGGTGGACATGTCTAGGTAGAGGAGCCACTTGGGGGCTGTACCCTCCTGATGGAAGTACCAGTTGATATACCAGACCCAGGTATCCACTTGACATTTTAGGATGGCCAAAGTGTCCAAGCGCTCCACAGCCACAGGATTCTGCTCCAGGTTGAGCCCTGCTCCACCACCTGAGAGAGGGAGAGGGGGACAGCAGTGAGACAGAGATGGCCAGGAACCTCAGGCTGTCCCCCACACCCTGCACAAGGGATGGAGTCGGGACTTACCGGGAAACAGGAGGGCACACAGGACAGCAAGGGGACCCAGCATGGTTCAGCTTTCCTTCTGGTGGAAAGAAGCCCAGGGGGACCTCTGGGATGCACCTGTTGGGAGGAGACTACCTTGGTGGGTGACAGAGGGCCAGTTAAGTTCTGAGCCTCTGCTTCCTTGATGCACCTGCAGGTAATGATGAGAAGCTGTAGGGAGGTGCCAGAGGGCAGGGACAGATCTGACCACAATGGGGGAGGGAACATAATGCTCAGGGTGCTGAGAAACACTGAGCAACATTGGTGCATGACAGCACCAGTGAGAACAGCAATCCGTAATTGGACACCCACTACATCTGAGCACCACACTAAATGATTTCTGTTCATTGTTGATCAAATCCTGAAATTCACCCTGTGGGATAACTGTTAATTCCCTCAATTTAGAAATGGGGAAATTCAGGTTGGTATTTTAAGTAACCTTTCCAAGACTGCATGCCTACTGGGTATTGGGTCTGGATGTTCCCAGGTCTGGCTGGAGACAAAGCTCAAGCCTCAAATGGCCACTTGTTCCTAATAGAGGATTGTGTGTGTAGCTTGCTAGGGAGGCACAGACAAGCACAGAAATCTCAGCTGAAAGGGCAGCAGGTTCCTTGAGCTAGCGTTGGAGAATTTCTCCCAGAGATCTCAATGGATGATTTAAATGTCTTAAAATAACACGATAGCTGTGTAGTCTTGGGCAAGCTGTTTTTTTTTTTTTTTTTTTTTTTATTGGTGTTCAATTTACTAACATACAGAATAATACCCAGTGCCCGTCACCCATTCACTCCCACCCCCCGCCCTCCTCCCCTTCTACCACCCCTAGTTCGTTTCCCAGAGTTAGCAGTCTTTACGTTCTGTCTCCCTTTCTGATATTTCCCACACATTTCTTCTCCCTTCCCTTCTTTTCCCTTTCACTATTATTTATATTCCCCAAATGAATGAGAACATATAATGTTTGTCCTTCTCCGACTGGCTTACTTCACTCAGCATAATACCCTCCAGTTCCATCCACGTTGAAGCAAATGGTGGGTATTTGTCATTTCTAATAGCTGAGTAATATTCCATTGTATACATAAACCGCTGTTTCTATTCCTTTTCCTCATATGTCAAAAGGGACCTCATTAGGTTGCATACAGAGTAAACAGGGAATGTAGGCAATGCACGTAGCCTTTCCAGTTGCATAGAAAATGCTAAAGAAATGTTGAGGTTTAATCTAAAACTGGACGGGGTGCAGTAGATGATTTCTTGGGTTCTCATAGTGTAGCATTATAGGGAATATTACAATTATGGAAAATCAGGGATGTTTGTGTGTGAATGTGTGAGTGTGAGTGTGTGTGGGGGGGGATGGCTAAAGGAAGAAGACTGCATGAAGCCAAGGTTAGTGCATGCTGGGGGCAGGACCGCTTGCTGCAGTTCCAGTGTCAGATCCTCAGAAATGGTAAAGACTGGGCTTCAGGAAGGGTCAGCTGAGGAATGCATCTGAAATGAACCTTTGAGAAGTGAAGATAGCATCAACTTCCATCTGAAAAGAAATATGCTTTTTTCTTATTCCAAGTAGGAGAAACCCACCCCTTGGTGTGGCTATGGTAATTAGGTATGCTAATGATAGCCCTTCAGCATGCCACCAGCCTGGAATGAAAAGGCAGTGGGGATGGTCAGGAAGGGGACTTGGCTGGGGCAGGGAGGCGTGGGTCCTTCAGTGCTCAGTACCAGATCCAGTTCCTGAGCTCCTCCTCTTGATAAAAACTGAAAGGTAGATATGCTGAGTTATAACCAAGATTCAAGTCTCAAGTGTCTTCAAATGCAGGCTTTGAAGTTGTGCTGAGCTGGTGAACTGGTGACTAGAATACTCTGCTAAAAAAATACTCCAGGCTCATCATTCAGAATCTCAGCAAGTGTTTAGGGCAGCTGTGCTAAAATGTTAAATGGAAAAGAGCGTGAAAATGGGGGTGACGTTGGCACAGCAAAACGACGTGTGGAAAGGGTTTCAGTATAAAAGGTGAGCAATGTGGGTGGTGAGAAATTGGGTGAACTCTATTCTTCCTACTTTCTCCCTTTTCTAGATTTTCTACAAATTGATTATCTTGCTATCGGGAAGAGAATCCACAACCTTTTCTTTTCTTTTATGAAAATAAATTTTACTAATCATTCTCAGTATTCAAAACTCTTTTTCTCTCGTTGCTGTTACCGTTTGTCTTCCAACACTGCTTAAATTCAAAGTTCAACGCCTATTGGCCATGACCCTCTCCAGTGTGTAATGAAGCCTTCCCAAATCTTCAGCCAAACACTCTCATGAGTATGTCAAACGACAAAACTAAAACAATTTAGTTTGTAGACTGTAATGTCCTTTTTTCAAATAAGAACAATCTGTGGATTGGGGAGTTTAGGACCTCACAAGCAGTGGAGCACTCTGCCCCAGGGATTCAGGGCAAATGGGATTTTTATACAGCCTTAGAAGTAGCTGAAGAAAAACAGACAGGATGAGGGGGAGGGCCAGGAAAGTGCATTGACATAGTATTTAGCTTAAGTTGATTGGCTAAGGTTGCACATCTAATCTTAGAACAGGGGAATCATTGCACATTCTTAGTGTTTGGGGCCTGGTTGGCTGGAATATACTGTGTCTCTCTGGTAAAGGACACGAGAGTTGCTAAAGTTTCAGTTTGCTGACTTGGCACCTCAGAGTATAAAGGGTCCATCCTGGGCCTGGGAAATTCATTTCAACAGGTGACAATTGTTTTCCTGTCCTCTACTTTTCTTCCTGCTGTGGTGCATCCGTACTCTTCCCTACCTGGCACTAAAAGATCATATTTGTTAAAACATGCACACATTTTAAAAACTAGTATGAAAAGCCTTTCAATGGGACAGGATAAGTAGCCTTGTGTGATTTCTGGAGGGGTCTGAGCAAAATCCTTTTAGTGCTCAGGAAGAGAGAAATCAGGTGGCTGTGGAGGGAGCAGTACTTCCTGTCTTCCCAGGTCATCCTGCTGCGGCCATGAATACAACTGCTCTGATGGCCCCAGACCTCAGCCCCAGGGGAGAGGCAGGTGGGTCAGAGCAGGTGTGGACTCAGGCAGACCCTGTGCAAAGAGCCAGGTGATGAAGCTTGGATCTATTCCTTTCATTTCTGAGAGGCTGGCCTGCTCTCCCTGACTTGGGACAGCTCCCTTCTGACCATGGGAGAGTCTGAGATCTAATGTGACTTCTTCACTTAGTCACATGGAATGAATTAGATGTACATGAGATACCAACACTTAGTGAACTAGACAAGCTCAGAAAATCCAGACAGGAGTCCTTTATATAATTTGTGTTTTTTTTTTTTTTATAAGAAGAAGTTACTTTATTTTATTTTTCATTTTTCACATTTATTTTTTAATTTTTTTTTTAATTTATTTATTTATTTATTTATTTATTTATTTATTTATTTATTTTTTATTGGTGTTCAATTTACTAACATACAGAATAACCCCCAGTGCCCGTCACCCATTCACTCCCACCCCCGCCCTCCTCCCCTTCTACCACCCCTAGTTCGTTTCCCAGAGTTAGCAGTCTTTATGTTCTGTCTCCCTTTCTGATATTGCCCACACATTTCTTCTCCCTTCCCTTATTTTCCCTTTCACTATTATTTATATTCCCCAAATGAATGAGAACATATAATGTTTGTCCTTCTCCGACTGACTTACTTCACTCAGCATAATACCCTCCAGTTCCATCCACGTGGAAGCAAATGGTGGGTATTTGTCATTTCTAATAGCTGAGTAATATTCCATTGTATACATAAACCACATCTTCTTTATCCATTCATCTTTCATTGGACACCGAGGCTCCTTCCACAGTTTGGCTATCGTGGCCATTGCTGCTAGAAACATCGGGGTGCAGGTGTCCCGGCGTTTCATTGCATTTGTATCTTTGGGGTAAATCCCCAGCAGTGCAATTGCTGGGTCGTAGGGCAGGTCTATTTTTAACTCTTTGAGGAACCTCCACATAGTTTTCCAGAGTGGCTGCACCAGTTCACATTCCCACCAACAGTGTAAGAGGGTTCCCTTTTCTCCGCATCCTCTCCAACATTTGTTGTTTCCTGCCTTGTTAATTTTCCCCATTCTCACTGGTGTGAGGTGGTATCTCATTGTGGTTTTGATTTGTATTTCCCTGATGGCAAGTGATGCAGAGCATTTTCTCATATGCATGCTGGCCATGTCTGTCTTCCTCTGTGAGATTTCTCTTCATGTCTTTTGCCCATTTCATGATTGGATTGTTTGTTTCTTTGGTGTTGAGTTTAATAAGTTCAACACCTTTATATAATTTGATTTGAGGACTGTAGTTAAAAGATTCTCTCTTTCATCTTCAATTTATATGTTTATAACACTTTGTACTGAATACACTTTTTCTTAAAAATATTTCTCATTTGTTAGATTAGTAACCCCAATTTTAAAACTGGTCGTAGGTAATATCCTGGGCATTCACACTTTGCTACACAATTACAGAAGTTTAGACACTTAAAGATGAAACCATGAGCTGCTGCAGTAGGATTAGAACCCCCATTCCCTCTTCTCTACCATGTGTACCTCTCATTGAGTGGACCTGGCATTTCAAATTCAGTCACTACATGCAGAGCACCCACCACATGTCAGGGATGGGGCCAGGCCCTTTTTCCAACAGAAGTTTCGTTTTTGGAATCCTTGAAAATAAGAAAATTCTGTGAGACACATTAGTATTCTCCGGTAATAGATGATGACTGGCTACTTAAACATTCCTCCATTGGACTTTTTAAAATAGCTTAACAAAACTCATAATCATTAAATTGGCTTTATTTTAGGGAATTCAGATCAGTTATGTTGGTCTACATTTGGTTCTCCTCAAAAGATATTGGAAATATGTATATGAGAGTGTGTATGTGCTCATAAAAATTTAGTTAGATGATGTCTTTTGCTACTCAAGGCAGCCTCACATAGGGTTGCCAGATTTCATGGAAAGAAAGTGCAAAGTGCTATGCAATATTTGGGCATAAACTATAAAACTATTTGTTATTTATCTGAAATTTAGGGAAATGCAAATCAAATCCACAATAAGATATCAACCCCTACCAGATAGAATGGCTATGATAAAAAAAGAGTAGAAATATCAAGTGTCATCACAGAAGCTAGAAGTGAGGAAGGGCAGGGACTCTGGCTGACTGTCCTGTGCTCAGGGACCCCATGTGCAGAGGACAGGAGGCTGCCCCAGGAGCAGCTCTAAGAGCAGACTATTCCAGGCAACCTCACTGTCTTGGAGTCCCAGGAAATCCTTGCTTGGCCAGAGGTCTCATGTTAAGGAAGTATAAATTGCCATCACAATAGAATGGAAAGAATATTCATAAATAAACAAATAACAAGAGAAATTGCTCCCAACAGAATGTTGGTACAGCACTGAGAGAGGTGCATGCACTGTTGAGCTAGACTTTATTTATGGAGCTCAGAGTGCACTAGAGACGGTGTGGGAAGAGAGAGAAAGAGAGAGAGAGAGAAATCTTACATTTCACCCTCTTTGCCCAGTATTGTTACTGGTAATTATAATTTATTTATACTTATATTTTTAAATTCATGTTAATAATGTCAGCAAAACGTCAGTGTAAGGGAAAAATGCAAATACAACTTTTTAAAGATTTTTTTTATTTGAGAGAGATAGAGCATGAGAGAAAGACAATACACATACCCCACTGAGCAGGGAGCCAGCCCACTGTGGACTTGATCCCAGGACCCTGGGACTATTGAGCCAAAGGCAAACCCTTAAAAGACTGAGTCACCCAGCGCCTGCAAATACACAATTTTTAGTGAATAGTAAAAATTCTGTGATTCATCATTTGTATCCATTTCTCTTAATATTACTCCTTTTGTAGATACCCACTGAATAAAGGGAAAGCAATATAAATCCAGAAGTGAGAACCCCTAGCATCTAATTTATGGTATCAAATACCATTTCCTACTCCAAGTACCAGGCCTCAGTGGAGAAGTGTCAGAAAACAGAAATAACATAATCAAAATCTTAAAAAAAAAAAAAAAAAAAGGGCAGCCCAGGTGGCTCAGCGGTTTCATGCCGCCTTCAGCCCAGGGTGTGATCCTGGAGTCCCGGGATCGAGTCCTACATCAAGCTCCCTGCATGGAGCCTGCTTCTCCATCTGCCTGTGTCTCTGCCTCCCTCTCTCTTTGTGGTTCTCATGAATAAATAAATAAATTTTTTAAAAAAGAAATAGCACAATCATAAAGGAATCAACCACTGCCCGTTTCTATACAAGCTATTTTTCAGGCTACCAGAGAGCTTACGAATGGCAGCTCTCCCCTATGGAATTATTACAACTGATAAGTTCAGAAAAAATTAGAGAGACCCTGAGAATGAGGAAATCACCCGTGTGCACCCCCAGTGAGATCTTGAGTGTCTGGTCTCCTGGAGCTTGTGGGATGCAGGCCCTGGGGGTCTGTGCTCGCTATGGGGGTGGGATGAGTCCAAGCTCACAAATATACTACTCCTTGGAGGCTCCTGCTGTTCACACCTGCCACGTGCCAAGAACTCAGAATGATGATGGTGGTGATAGAAAGCTTCATCAACATCGTGCCCCTGGGGACAAGGACATCACACACACTAGTGCTTATATTTCTATACAGGCTGGCATGGAGGTGCTACCTCATAGCTGTGGGAGAAATAGTCTGTTTAGCAGGAATTATTAGAATGTCCTACAATTTCCTGAGCTCTCTCTCTCTGTTGTATTGTGACCACAGTGAACCAGGTCAGTAGTGTTCATAATGAGCTTTGTGAGGACTCATACCTGTCGTTCAGAGCACTAGGACAATCACCTGAAAGACGCTGGATGTTTAATCTATAGGCATGGTACACTGTATCGTGTGTGTGTGTTTCAGACACTCTTGTTAAGTATGTCAATAAAACTTGTTTACATAGTGTGCTTCTTGCACAGAATTTAGAAGAAACTGTCAGGGAACAGAATTTACATGCAATCAGTCTAGGGTGACACATGGATGAGAACCTGACTTGATGCAAATCACTACTCAACACACCAGACTAAGATAGTTGTTGACAGTGGAGGAGAGGAAGCTAGACTGGGGCCCAGTTCATGCTCCAGGGCCCCCTGCTGTTTGGTGCCACTCCACAGCTTCCCAGACAGCAGCCCCATCCCCTGCTAGGGCGGTGGCAGGGCTGGGCCAGGACAGTTTCCAGAAGAGTCCAGGGGAGCCCAGAAACCTCAGCCAGAGCTTTACATCCTGCCTCCTTTTCCCATGGGCTCCATGGCTGCCAGCCTCCCAGACCTGCTGGCCTCATGGATGGACCAGATATGGGTCCAGCCTGGGGGCCCAGCCCTCTGAACAACCAGCAATGTGATCTTATCAGTGGTGCCATGGGGGGAGAGGTCCTTCCTATATAGGGCTGCCAAAGAGGATACCCGGAGGCTGAATGATACCTCCTATCAATAAATCCCTGAGGATTTATTGCATCAAAGAGGACAGAATGACAGCTCCAGCCCAAGCCCTGCCCCTTGGAGGATGTGTGTCCTTGGGAAAGTCACTGTGAATGGGAATAATAATGCTCACTCTGGAGACATCCTCCACCATGGGCCTGGGATGGGTCAAGTTTATTCCTTTGTAAATAAGTACTATTTATCAACTCACATACAGTGTGATTCATTAACCATTTGTTCCTTATAATAACGTACAAACGTGGTTATAACCACCACACTTCATACATCAGCCAATTGGAATCTTAAGACTTTTCATTTGCTCAAAGTAATGTAAGTAATGAAGACTTGATTCAAACTCAACTTTAATGAAGGGCAAAATCCACACACCCATGACACCATTTATTCCATATACATAGATTTCAATGTGTGTATGTGTCTGTGTGGGTGTAAAGAGAGAGAGACAGAGAGAGAGAGAGAGAGAGAGACAGAGAGAGAGAATTTCTTTTAACCTGCAAAGACTAAGGGGCCATGAGGAAATATTCAGAGAGCTTGCAGAACTCAGGAATCTCTCTCACTTGCCAGGAGCAAGGAGCAGAAGCTGTTGTTGAGGAGCCATCCATCATTCAGGTAACGGTGCTGGACTCAGAACGTAGGAGAGATTCCTCCAGCACTTGTGAATTAAGAGTTGCTTGCCTTTTTTGAGAGGCTAATTTTAAAGGTTGTAACAGAAACCATCCATTAAATAATAACAAATGCACTCTATTGAGTGTCACACGCTGTACACACCGATTCCCTCCCTGCAAGCCTCAAGCAGGTGTCATTCATCCCATTCTGCAGATGAGACAGAGGCTTAGGGAGGTGGAGTCACCCACCTGAGATTGCCCAGCTAGGAAAGACACACGGAGAACTTCAGGTCTGCCAGGCTCTGAGGCCTGTGCCCTACGTAACCTGCGTGGATGTTTGTGATTCAGGGATTAGTTTTGTCCTCACTGGGCTGTTGCTTTGAATGCGAATTGTGGTCCTGTCTTCAGTACTGAGATTCTGGGTTAAAAGCTGCAGTAGTTGGCTGGCTCCTTCCTCTGTCTTCCGGCCCCCCCTGCTGGGCTCTGCAGGCAGATCCTACAGGGACAGTCCTCTGGGGTGGAGCCCAGGGAAGTGGTGTCTGTTACTGCAAAGGACCTGCTGAGGAAGGGGAAAGGCCAGACCTACCAGGCAGGAAGCCTGCTTTTCCAGGTGTGGACTCAGTGTGCTTGGCAGTTTTAGGTAAGGGGATTCTTCCTGCAAGGCCCCCGTTTCCCAGCCTCAAATGAGAATATTGACTGATATGTTTGGTGTCCTCTGTACCTGTGAAAACTGTAGAGATTTGCCCGTGAATAGTGCACATTTACGTGTATATAAATGGCCTAGCATCCCTGTCAGCCCATGTCTGTCCATGAGTCTGTCCCCACAGTTCACTGCTCCCCTGTGCTGCTCCTTGTACCACTATTGCAGCCAGGGCACTGATTCATCCCCCGACAGTGACGGGCACTTGTACTGCACCCAGACTGGCTGTCACAGCAAGGCTGTCCCTCACCCCTCGAGGCTCTGCTGCTGGGTGTCAGCATTTCCCTGGGAATCTGATCCCCCCCAGTTTCTGGTCCTGGAAATACACATGCATGTTCTGTATAAACACTGCCTGTGCTCTTACCTGACGTTTAATGTTTCACCAACCTGAGGGCGACCACACAGGGTCAGGTGGTTTGAAGTGATGGGCACCTGTCTGATGACGAGGTAGCTGAGGGGCTCTCTTCATACCTGGTGTCCATGAAGGTTCTCCCTCAGAGACCAGCTTATCCGTGTCCTTTAGGTGCCGCCAAGGGGAGGCTGGCTAGCAGAGGCTCCATCATCCAGCAGAGCCAGGCCACCTGCGCTGTTCCCGGGCCCCCCCATCCTGGTTGTGAGCCCTGGACTCCATGCTCACACCGCTGTTTCTCAGCTCCTCATCTGCAGAAAGGAAAATCAGCAACTACCTCATAGGTTTAAGATTAAATAATCTACTACATGCAGAACAGTAAGGAGGGTGTCCGGCAACTGAAGATTGTTTGTTACTATTATATTTACTTTTAACAGTAATTTAATAATCTTATAAATACAAAAAAAATACCACTGGACATAATGTGAGTATTATAATATATCATTGAAAGTATGTTATAAATAAAAATAAAGATAAAATGATATAAAAGTTGAATTATGAAATAAGATTAGAGGAAATGTTATAAAATACTTTTTCACTTGAATGATTTAAATCTCTTGGATATTTATCCTTTGTGAGTTTTAGCCGATAAATATCTGAGCTAATTTACCTTCTGTCTAAACTTTGGCTAAGGCATTTGCATTAAATACAGATTCTCAGTTTTGTAGTCAATCTCTTATTGGCCACAGACTTTGCACACTTTGGAATCCTGTTTAGGGAAACATGTCCCCCTCCAGCACCACCAAAGCATTCTGTCCTTTCCCGGGATATTCAGTTTGAGATTAGAGTCCCTGCTGAGCCGAGCATTAGCGTGTCTGGACTTCTGTGAACCCCTCATCCCTCAGTCTCTCCTTTATTGGCTCCTTGCACATAAGATCCCTGCAGTAGGTTCAGAGCACAGAGGAGGTCAGCAGAGATATTTTCAGTTATGGGAAAATGAAGTAGTAAGTCGTGTTGATTTTACACAGAATTCAATAAGAAACCCCAGTGGTGCTGGTGGAGAAGTAAACCGGTGGAGCACGCTAATCACACTCATTATTAACATTTTGTATATTTATAAAAGGTTATCCATTTATCGGCTTTACAATGGACATTTCTCTAACAAAATGCTTCCTATAGGCCATTTGCCCAACCTGATCGGGGTGTTTGATTTGCTTTGTTCTTTGGTTTTCTTGATATAGTTGATTTCCCCAGGGAGGAAGGTATTCCCCAGGGAAAGATGCCACAAATACTGAGTAAAAGAATCACTAACACTGCATAACTCATAAAATGTTGAATTATATTGTACATTTGAATCTGGTATAGCACCCTATGTTAATTATACTTTATTTTTTTAATATGAGACTGTTTCTCCTTCTTCTCACTGACACGTCAGAGGTTTTCTGTTGGATGACAGGCATTATAGCAGATGTGAACTGGTATCTCTTTGGGCTTTTCATTTGCCTCTAGGGACCTAATTTTGAGAATATTTAACATGCTTATTAGTTACTCAAACACCTTCTTCAGAGAAATATGTTTTTAACCCTTTTATAATTTTTTGGAGTGATATTGAGGTAAGTCCTACTGAGTGGGAAATCTTTATGCATTCTAGATAAAAGGCCTTTATATGATGTACAAATTTTTCTCTGAGGCTGTAGTCTTTTCCTTTTCTTCATGGGGACTATTGAAACCCATGTTTTGAGTTTTGATGAAATCCAGTTTATCAGAATGTATTCTTTTCTGGATAAAGTGTTTGGGGTCATATCTAAGAACTCTTTGCTTTAATCCTGTATCACAAAATTCCTGCCTCTGTTTTCATCAAGGAGATTTTAGAGTTTTAGAATTATCTTTTAATTTATTTCCATCATGAAATACTTTTCATGTATACAGGAGCAAATGAAAGAAATTTATGCATCTCCCTTGGAATATCCAGTTGTAGCTGAGTCGGTGTGGAAAAGACTATCTCATCTTGCACGGAAGTAACTCAACACATTTATCAAAATCCTGTTGACCAAACACAAGAGATTATTTCTGGACTCTCAGTTCTCTTCCAGTGACCTTCATGTTTCTTTGCACCAGCAGTACTGGCTAAATTGTGTAACTTAATCCTTCTGTAAGCTCTGAAATCGGGTCCTGTAAGGCCTTGCTGGAAAGGCCCGCCCTGCTGCCTCCAGGACCTCATGGGTCAATGAGAAAGCTTTCCACATCCTCTGTGTGTGTGCAGCATCATCAGTATCTCATCCAAATCAAGTTTTATGTGTATCCTCCCTCCAGTGATTCTACAGGGTGACCATATCAGTCCCCCAAGTTTGGTCTCTTTCAAAATAATTAGATCTATTCCAGGGTTTGGGGTTTTCATGTTAATTTTAGTGCAAACTTATATATTTGTGTGCACAAAGTGTGCTGCATTGAATCCTTAATCCATTTGGTGAGAATTGTCATCATGGCAATATTGAAGCTTCTAATCCATGAACATGGACCCTCTCTGCATTTATTTAGAGATTCTTTAAAAATTTTCCTCCACATTGTTTTGTACTTTACAACGTACTAGATTTGCTCGTCTTGTGTTAAATTATTTCCCAAATATTTTCCCCTTTTTGTTTCTATGAAAATGGAATTGTTTCCTAAATTTCGTTTTCAAGTGTTGCATTCTAGTATACAGAAATCCAAATGATATTTTGTACATTGAATGTGTCTTTTGTGATATCAAACTTGTTTATGAGTTTTTCTTTGGGCTTTGTGTGCAGGTAGATACTCTGGAAATATCCACATACAGGGTCATGTCAGCTGTGGATTAAGTTATTTTAACTTTTGTTTTCAATCTACAAGAGAGTTTGAATTTTTTTTTTTTTTTTTTTTTTTTGCGTTTCACTATCTAGAACTTTTAACTTTGCACAAGTCAGACTTGTGAAGACAAGTATCAGGAGCAGACTTCCCTGTCTTGTTCCTGATGATTAAGAAAAGCATTCAGCCTTGCAGCAGTAAGTCTGATGTCAGCTATGGGTTTTCACAGATGCCCTTTATGAGGTTGAGGAAGTTCTTCATTTTGCAATTGTTTCTTCTGCCAAAGAGAATAATTTCTCGATTCCCTCAAATGACAATATCGCTTGAAGTTACAAATTTTCTAACCTAGATTTTATTTTTTATATAAATATTCTGTTTTGTAATTTTGCTATCCTTCATTAGAATATCTGTTTTTTTTTTTTGTTTTTGTTTTTGTTTTACTTTTTGTTGTCATATTTTCCTTTAGGATTTTAAACATGATTTTCTCTATTTATTGAACACATTTCTTATAGCTACTTTAAAGTATTTATCTGCTAAAGAGAGTATCTGCACACCCTCAGGGCAGTTGAATTGTAAGAGGGTTTTTGCCTAAGAATAGTCTTACTTTTGTGAGTCTTTGCCTGGCTGTTATTTTTTTAGTGAAAAGTATATTGTTAAAAATTTCTTGTAGCAACTCTAGATTGTGACTTGTCCCCAAAAGGTTGCTATCATTTTTTTATGCTGAGAAACTTATCTATACTTAATCTGTGATATTATATCCTCTGTAGTATGGCCTGCTCATGCCTCTGATGTTTTCTTATTAAATTATTTTATTTTTCCATTTAGCTTCCTGGGTTCACCCTGTGTCTACATAAATTCATGGTCATCAAAATTACTTAAGGCAAGACTTGGACACCGACAAATAGTTTTGCCGTGGGTATTGGGCTGCACATGAATATTTTAGGCAAATAGCACATAGACTATATGTATTAAAGTATAAGTCCTCCCAGATTATACTTTTTCTGAGTCTTGCCATGGCTCCTCTGCATATGCCAATCACCTGATTGCACACCAGCAGTGCTTGACTGGCTTGGGCATTTTGGTGTCTCTGCTAAGCATGCACACAGCCGTAGCTGAACGTATGCTTGCTGCAGGCATGACCACAATGTCAGACCAGCAGAGCGTCTGGCTTTCCTGCTTGAAACCACACGAATTGTTAGTTCACCATCACCTCACTCCCTACCCCAAATTAACTGAGCGTCCTTAAACTGTGTAATTTTGCTGCAGGTTCTCATGGCTTTCCTAATTTTGGAAGAACCTTCATGTCCATAATGCTCAGTGTTGGGAGGTTGGGAAAGAATGGTAGCCACAGTAGGCAAGTGCACTACTGGTGTTCCCTGGATCTGTAGCTTTCCAATATATTTTGCTTTTTCTTGATGGCTTGAGCATTTACTGTGCTGTTGTATACTACATAAATATAATTTAAAGTGGATGCAAGATGTTTTATAGATATATAATCATTCTTTATCTCTTCATCCAATCTCAGACATTTAGAGATTTTCCAATTTCAGAGAAAAAAATATATAATGGAAAACAAGAATTATTTTGTCAGAGATATTTGCTGAAAAAAATAATTACAAAATATAATTACAGGGTCAAATGTGCATTTCCACAAGTCAGTTCAACTCCATTTGTGCTACTCTGAGAATGGACCAAGTGATGAAAGTGCCATGAGGAGGGATGTGGGAGGCTGAGACTTAACCAGGTGAATTTCTTAATGTGGGTCAAAGAGGGTCTACAGTTAATGGCTTTTGGACCTAAATATCAAGAACTCAGTGGTGTGGTCACAGTTAGAGTATCCTGTCTCAGAAATGGAGTTGCATATACACCAGGCCCACAGATGATGCCTAAGCTGGATGTGAGTGTATAATTTACCCTGAGAAAGAGCTCTCTCCCACACATGCTGGGCTGAGGCAGTAGCTTGGGGCCCCTATCATGGAGGCCAGGGCTCACCCAGAAGTTGGCTCTCAAGCATAGACCAAGAGGAGTAAAGTCTAAGGTGACAAAGTGATATAAGTCAGACTTTGAAAGCTTAGAGCAGTGATCTCAGTGATAGAACTTTGTTTCCCCAAGGACTGGACAGATTGTGTCTCAGGACTGGGGACCCTCTCTGTACTTAGCTTGGGTGGGATGGACACAGGGACACTTGCTTCTTGCGCTCACATTGCTGAACAGCTCTCCTTTGCTCCACCCCAGCACACTTACCTGATGTGCATGCCTTTATTGAGCCTTGTTCAGCCTGACTCTGCAGTCACTTGTCCCTTTAGAGGGACCGAGATGACTCAGTCTGTGACATTCAATTCAACAGTTGAAGTAAGGTTCCCCATATGTCCGTGTTCTTGTGAGGAGAGAAGCACCTGCTGTTGTGACATCTACACGCTGCCTGTGCCAACATCCTCATGGGCAGGGGTCTCATGTCACCCTGCCTACACTGACCAAATGAGACTGAAAGTAGGAGCCTCTGTGAATCACCTGCCGTGGAAAAGCACAGATCCTGGTGCAATGTCTGCGATCACCTAGGGCTACAAGCTGTCTGCGTGCAGTGCAGTTCCTTCAGAATGGTGTCATCAGAGTGGACTAAGGGTGCCACAGTCCTCCATATCGGATCCCAACCCACATAGCAGCTAGTGGAATGAACATGGTATATAAAATAGGGGAACCCTCACCCCACAGCCCAAGAGTGTGTTTGGCAGCAGGACCATGTGTGTGCAGATGGATGTTTTCTTTCCATTAGCTGTGGCCTTTTGGAAATGAGCAAGATGGCTGTGGTTTAACTGTCCTTATCTCATCTTACAACACCAGAGATACTTTGCACTGGCCCAACCAGTAGGGGACCGTTTAACTTCAAGATTCTCCAAAAGTCAACTGCAGGTGAAAATGCACAAACATAAAACTAAACCTGAGAAAA
Source organism: Canis lupus familiaris (assembly GCF_011100685.1). NCBI lineage: Eukaryota > Metazoa > Chordata > Mammalia > Carnivora > Canidae > Canis > Canis lupus. Next base: position 11,658,100 of record NC_049239.1, on the reverse strand, counting down.
TAAACATCATCATCACACTAGTGGCCTCATTCCACCCCACTGTCTCCTGCACCACCACATTCCTCTATCTGCACCTCCCAAGTCCAGGGCAGCCCAGGGTGGGTTGGGAAGTAAGGTGCTAAGGAGTTGGAAGCCAGAGGAGACACTTCCTAGAAGCCTCAGTAGGGACATCAGCCCACAGAGCTGCAAGTCATTTACTACTTTCCCCTGGTTGCCTCTGTGCTTTCCACATGCAGAAGCAGTTCCAGATCACTAATTAGAGGCGCAGGCATTTGTCCAAGGAGATCTGAACAAATTTTTGAGAACCAGGGAGTAGATCAAAATTAAATTTCTTCTTCCTTTATCTGCTGGTTTATGTAGTTTCCACATGGGAATCTCTGTTTGGCTTCCAAATCACTCATTTCACAGAAGCTGAAGCTGATTGTAAAAAAAAAAAAAAAAAAAAAAAAAAAATCAAGGATGCCTCAGTGGCTCATTGATTGAGCATCTGTCTTCAGCTCAGGGTGTGATCCTGGAGTCCTGAGGTGGAGTTCTGCATGGGGCTCCAACAGAGAGCCTGCTTCTTCCTCTGCCTGTGTCTTTGCCTCTCTCTGTGAAGCCCTCATGAATAAATAAATAAAATTCAAAACAAAACAAAAAGTCATTCCCATTTAAAATGAGACATTGTTTCATTTCTAATACATCAAATTTATTGCTCTAAGTACTTTCATTACTGAAAATGGGAAAATATACAACTACTAACTTTTCAACAACTTATCACACACTGAACATTTTGTTGTACATCTATGTTTGTAGAAATACAAACAGACATATAATGAGTAGAGACACCGTTGTTAGTGTGTGTGCATGCAGGCCTGTTATCTATTATTTCCAAAGTAAATATGCCAACATTAGATGCTAATGCTGTGGAATACTTTCATGTACCCAGTAGAATTAACTCATCACATCCATGCAACTCAAGGCAACAGGACACACTATATCTTCATTTAATGCATGAGAAAATTATATCACAGAAATGAAATAACTTTAGGACCAAGATTTAAACATAGGCACTTGGGATTCAAAATCCAAGCATTTCACCCCTCTACCACCGTTTCCTTTCAGTGTTAGTCTGGGTCTCATGAGTTCTTATGAGATCAGGAAACATATTGTCCATAAAACACTGCTATAGGGCTGAGCACACCCGCCAGTCATGTGACATGTTTTACTGTCACCACCCAAATGTCTTAAACCAAATGACTCTGAATCAACTGATCATAGAAGGGGAAATAACCTGGGTATCTTCTTCACTAGCTGTGGCTCTCCAGTTTGGGCCAGTGCCTCTATGAGGCATCATTAGACCACCTCAGGGCAAGAATTAGGAATATGGAATTGACCAATATTACAACCAACACTGTATTTGAAGGCTCAGCTGTCATGCTGCCTCTTACATTTGACTCTCAATTAGATAGCACCAAATAAAACAGACATAGGCCAAAGTAGAATTTTGATTGCTTTTATTGTGTTTACTATGATAAACAGTACGAAATTCAGGTAGCAAGGATGTGTGCTTCCAGGGAATCATCTGGATAAAGAAGAGTTCAAGGATACAGCTGGAAAAAAAAAAAAAAAAGGATACAGCTGGAAGCTGCATGCTAGCTGTACTCAGAGGCATGGTACTGAGTGGCTGAGGAGCTGGTGGGCATTGAGGAGAGAGCAGTGCTGAAGCCCCTGGGGATGGCCCCCTGTCCCCAACTCTGAGTCATGGCTGAATTTGTTCTCACTGCAGAGTGAAACTTTCTGTTTGCCCAGTGGTTTATAAATCTATTCTGCATAATGACACTATAGAGAAGACACACGTGAAATGAAATAACCCAATATCAGAAAGAAAACCCCACTAGATCCTCAGCAGACACTTTGGAACAGCAGCCAAGGACAAAATTGGATCCTGGTGGCACCATGTGTTAGGAACTCTTCCCATTACCATTGAGCACTGATCTCCCAAGCAGATAGATGGTGATGATGATGGAGTACGTCAGACTCTTCAGGAGGAGGAGGAGGTAGGTATAGTAGGCAGAGGTGTTCATGAGCTGCAGCTGCAGGGGGTCTAAAAGAAATGATTTATTACTTCCACAGTTTTTTTGAAAGGCCAAGATTTAGTCATTGGAGAGTGGTGACTGTATACATTTCTGATAACCTAACTTGAAGTGACACCTCACACCAGCACAACCGGGTAGTAAATACCTACATCACCATCACCACCACCACCACCACCTGAGACACCTCAGAACCCAGTTTTTTAGGTCAAGTCAGTCAAAAACCTATGAAATTCACATAGTACATTTCAAAGTATTAAAAAGTAAGGTTGTGCTTATAATGAGTGAATTCTGTGGGAAAAAATACATTGGTGATAAATGGCTTTTAGCACATTCATCACATCCTGAATCTAGGCAAGCATAAGAAAAAATATACATTAAGTACAAACTGAATGTCATTTATTTTGAGAACTTTGCATGCAAAGCTTAAATCTTACTTAATTTTACAATAACCTCTGAAATGATTATTTTAATTCCCAATTTACAAATACAGTGAACACAGAGAGAGAAGCCATTTGCCTGATTTCATACAACCAGTAAGTACTAGAATCCAGATTTCAATCCCAGCAACACAGAATTAAAGAACACTTTCTCAGTTGCTCTGTAATTCTGCATCTTCACATATAATAAATAGCCAAGACTTCAAAATGATTAAGCCAATTAAAAGTTGGATGCTTCTGCTGAAGATGATGATGATGTTGATGATGGTTAGAGTCCAGAAGTCCCCTGATATTGGCCTTGGAAGATCGATCAGCAGGGCTAGAACCCATGCTCCTCATCATTTCCTTTTCTTTATATGTGGGGAGATGGAGCCAGGAGCTATAAATTATGATGTAGCAGCTAAAAAGGATACCTAAGCTAGACATGACACATATTCCATGTTGTATCTTCAATAAGTCAGTTAGGTGTTATTTGTGTTGATTTTGTTGGGCTCCAAAATTGTAAATAGTTTACCCATACTCATGCACTGGATAATTAAAAGGCTGGAGTCTTAAGTTTAGTCTGTGGCACTGGAAGCCCTGCACTGACACCCCCTCCCCATGTGTGCACCTGTCTCAGGACCTTGGCTTTGGGACTTAGAGGAAGAACAAAACCTTAGTAAGTATGTGAACTTGAGTCATCTTGAATCTAATGGTGTCGGTTTCAGCCTCAGCTCTCGCTGTGTGGCATGGAGACTGAATTCATTGTAGCTCATTGCCCTCATGTGTAAAATGGGAATATAATCCATCACAGTGAGAATAAGAGCTATAAACAAAATGCACTCACAGTGCAGCACAATGTCTTCTGTACAAGAACCTCTCAGTGTCTGTTAATGTTCTTTTTTTTTGTTAATGTTCTTAACTACCAGCAAGAATAAAGCTAAAAAAAATATAGAAACAACATGATATCATGATTTCCTCAGACAATGAAATACCAGTCACAAAAATGAATGAAATTCATTGCTGAAAGAATTCAGGGCACATCACTGCACTCCTAATTCATGGTCCTCTCATACCCCAGCCAGCAGTTACTGTGTGAAGATGACCTGAGAGACGCTAGATTGACATAAATATCACTCAGTCTATTTTGCAAGATCCAGCCATTCTGAGGTTTCTCCCTGAAGCCAGGGGAGTTCAAGGGTTAAGTTGATCAAGAAGGAAAAATTCTACAGCATAACATAAAGACAAACATAGCCAAAAACTTACCATATTCATCATCCAGGGAAGCTTCTGTGGAGTTAAGAGCAACGAGTTCTAAAAGAAATGAGGACTAGTATTATTCATTGTTCATATCCATTGTTTAACTTTCCTCTGTGTTGTGGATAGATGATAGATAGATAATAGATAGATAGATTGATAGATAGATAGATAGATAGATAGATAATAGATAGAATTTGTTAGCAGAGAGGAAGAGCTATACAAATATGAGCATCCCGATTTTAGAAATTGTTTATTTGGTTTTACATAATTTAGTAGATCAATTCACATATTATATTTCTGCACATAAAGATGTTGCAGTTTGTGATTGATGCATTTTTTAGTCTCAGAACTGGAGGGTAATGCCTAACATTATCTTGTTTTCTTCTGTGCTCATAGCTTGTAGCACAATAGGTACTCCACAGTATTTGCTTTATAAATATTATTGATTAGAAAAATAATGAGAAACGGTGACTGCTGTCCAGTCCTCTGCACCCACTACTCACATGAAGGGTTGCTCGCAAATGGATCTATCCAACTCTAAAATCCACAGCAGCACCTTACATGTTGGAAGGAGTCTGGTTTAGGTAAATTTCCTATCTAAAGTAAGAAGCAGTCCTGTCTTCCAAATCATGCGTGCCCCAGTATCCTCAACTCCTGCACATGATTTTCTGGACTGATGGTGTTGGAGGACCTGACAATACTAAAGAAGGCCAAAACCTACTGTTTGATTGTTATTGTGCCAGGCACTATGTGGAAGTTTATAGGCATTATCTCATCTCATCTCCCCATTACATTGATAAGAGCTGAATTTGGAGAATTCCATGTTACCCAGAAGGAAACAAGATTTAGAGAGTTTATGTCCCTTGCTGAATAGCATACCAGTGATGATTGTCAGAGCCAGCACTGAAAGGATGATTGTGGGGGTTTGATGAGCTAGAGCCTGTGGAAAGCATCTTGTAAAACAACCCATAGAAATCAAACATAACTCCACCATTTTGGACTCTCAGATACTATCTCTTCCAAATAATTGAATTAGTCTTTGCAAATGACTATTTTATTACAGAAGCTCTGCATTTCTTTTTTATTTTTTTAAGATTTCTTATTCATTTGAGAGAGAGATACAGAGAGAGAGCATGACGAGTGGGAATGGGCAGAGGGAGAGCAAGAAACCAACACTAGCTAATTAAGGAGCCCAACTCTCAAATCAAACCTGCACTTTGGAATCATGATTTGAGCCAATGCCAGGCACTTAACTGAGTAAGCTACCACACAACCCTAAAAGTTCAGCATTTCATTGCACAAGTTTGTCAGGATAGAATGAAAGGCCACATCACACTGATAATTGTCTGAATACATAAATCTGAGGTGAGAATTGTAGTTATCTACAGTATAGAAAAACAAATGAAAACAAAAAAAAAAACCCACCCAATTTACATACAAACACGAAAACCATTAATGATAGTTGACCATTGGATGCAGGAAGAGAAAGTTGCAAATTTCTTTTGGTTTATCCTTTTTCTGCTCAATGTGTCCTTGTCCACACAGACATGGTTCTGGCATGCAATTTTACGCACTCCAGACAATCTTATGTTGGTGTGCTCTTGAAGAAATGGGTGTCAGATATAGACTTTTGGTTAAATATCAGAAAGGACAAGGTTAGGATAATTATGTTAAATGATAAAATATCCTAAAGGGCTGACTTTACAATGCCTTCAAGGTCTCTTATCCATATAGTGATTTTATTCATAATATTTGCCCCTGAAACTAATATAAAACTATAGGTTAGCTAACTGGAAGTAAAATCAAAACTTCAAAAAAGGTAAATAAATATCTCTTACCATAATCATGCATTGAATGATATGAAGACAGGAAACAAACAACTTTCATAATAAAACTTGTATTTGTGTGCTAGGGGCTTTTTCTTAATCAAGGTTTGTCAAAAATGTGGACAAGATGAGTTTTATCTCTCTTCAGATCATTCACTGTTCAGTGCTTTCATCTATAAACATATATGTAAGTGTTATATATTTTTTAAAAAGCTTCTATGGGGATCCCTGGGTGGCGCAGCGGTTTGGCGCCTGCCTTTGGCCCGGGGCGCGATCCTGGAGACCCGGAATCGAATCCCACGTCGGGCTCCCGGTACATGGAGCCTGCTTCTCCCTCTGCCTGTGTCTCTGCCTCTCTCTCTCTGTGTGACTATCATAAATAAATAAAAATTAAAAAAAAATAAAAAAATAAAAAGCTTCCATGGTTTAGCACAGAAAATGTGCTGTAGAATTCCTTAGCAGAAATGCCCTCATTTAAAAACAAAACAAAAACAAAACGAAACAAAAGAAATGCCCTCATTTGTTTATTGTTATGAGAAGACCTTGGAAGATATCCTCTCTGTTAAATGTAGAAATAAACATTAAGGCTCTTTGTATAATTTGATTTTAGTTGATTTTAAGAAAGGATAAAAATGAGTAGTATGAATATAGGAATAAATCCATCCATGTCATGTTTTCAACAGAAAGTACTTTCACTATCATAATTTCTGTTGCTCTGCATCGCAGTTCAGGTAAAAGTAAACGAAAATATTTAATCCTAAATTGATCATTGGACAAACTAAGAATCTATGAAACAACAGAAATTCAACTGAGCATATATTAAAGATCTACTTGGCTGTATTTAGCAACCTATTCATGAATCGGGCATCATCCTATCCAGCAAGTAGGAGGCAACTCTTAAGGGCTATAGGAACGAGGTTTTTCAAGATAGAGAGTGAAAAAGAAATTATTAGCAAAGAATACACTGTTTTAGGCAGGGTCGCTATCCCAAGGGGAGCAGAGGGGGTCAATCAGTAAACATCCTAGTGCTGACCAGGAAATATCCATGTCCACTGGCTAAAGGTTACAGTTCTGGGTACTGTAACTGCAGTGCGGTAGCTATGAAGACTTGGTTTACTGATTCATGGCCTCAAGCTAAATGAGTACATTGTGAGCCTGTGGTTTCCTTTACAACAACCTTCCCTTTTGATCTGATCTCAGCTTAACTCAGAGATGGGATCAAAATTGAAGATATTAATACTGCTCTCAGCAACAGTGCTGAAGTTCTCAGTTTGTGTTGTTCCTCTGGGTGATTTCATGGGTCTTGACCTTTATGCTCAATCCTTGTAATATTCAAGGGTTACCACTTCAGCTGTATAATATTTAAATTGGACATTTTGTCATTCTTTGGTGATGTTCCAGTTTTATAAAGATCATTTGTTTATAGGTTTCTGGCTTAGAACATGCATGTAAAGTTTTTGAGAGAACAAAATGCACCAGGCAGATTATTATGATGATTATAAACAGGATAATTCCCCAGGTTTGGAGTGCTTTCTGATGTCATTGTCCACAATATTCAAAGCAATTAGAATCAAATAAGTAGGAAAGACCCTGCTGAAAGAGTTACTGAGTTTTACCTTCCCCAGTAGTGTTCATCTGGGTATAGCAAGTGGGGTGGCCTACAGCACAGATTCAGCCTTGCTCAGCGAAGATATAATCGAGGGCTATCTTACCTTCAAGAATTACTTTGGACAGAAAGTATTTTCTGGTGGCTGCCCTGGTTTTCCTTTAGACCTGACTCTGTTTAATACACTCCCATTGTTTATCCACCTTCATTTCTCTGTCAGAAGCAGACTGGTGCCATATTACAAGGACATCAGGACAGCCAACGTCTGGCAATGAGGGGCCATTTTTTGTAGAATTGGAATGGACTTTATCTACATGTACCACAATCTTACAAGGAAGGATTTGTGTTGGGCAGCCATTACTTTAGGAGGGATTCTGCAACAATTTCAAGAATGAAGGAGAAGGCCTTGATCAGACTTCATTTACATTTATCCCACACTAGGGAAGTAGGGCCCTGCCAAAGGAATACATCCTGGTAGCTTCTTGGTAGTCCCAACTAACTAGGGATTTAAATTTAGGAGAGTCAACCAATGAGATATCTTATTTACATTGAGAAAATGTAGGAGCAGAGTAAGATTTTCTGCTAGCCTGAAATACAAGTTTGCTCTAAATTACAGAGGTTACCCTTTGTCAATGACATAGGATATACAGGTCATTGCCAGAGTAAAGGATAAGAAAGGAGGGAGAAAGGAGTTCATATTTAGTTAGTTTCACCTAAACCCCTGTTTAGGTGAAAGAAGTCTCCTGTATCTGGGCAGAACCAGGTGATAGATGCAGACATTTGTAGCTATGTGCTGCGTACAAGGCTCAACCTTTAGTTTTACAGCTGTTTCACTTGTTAAGGTCCCTCTTTTACTGGGATAGTCGAGGATTACCTTCCTCTGACGTTTTGTCAAAAATACCTAATCAGCAGGCTGTAGACTGTGACCCACAGGATCCTTTTTGTGATCGAAGAAGGTTTCCAGTTTAACCTTTTATTGACAGTTTTGAGAATCAGATTTTGGAGACTTAGAGTAGTGGTAAGACTAGCAGGAACACAAAGGATCAGCAGAAATTTGTACACTGAGACAATTCCAAGATGGTGGCAGGGTTTTCCTAAATGTTCCTGTGATTTGCCCAACGAAGGAGGAGCCTTGATCACGGGAGATCACAGAAGGTGCCCCCCCGCCCCAAGGGAAAGCCCATTTATAAGTGTGCGTTTCCATAGTGAGGTCATCAGCCTCTTGGCAGAAAAATAAATACATAATGACAAGTGCATATGACAACCCATACTAAGCGGCAATGGAATGAAGTCCAGCTGCAAGTATTCAACCCATCCAGAGAGAGAAGTTATGAAGCCTCTGGAGGCAAAGATAATTTTCCCAGAATTAAGGACCTGACACGTTAGACACTGATTGTAAACCATTTTGTACTATTATATAAGTCTTCCCAGTGACATCCTTTCAAAATTTGAGTCATTTAAAACACCCATTGTGGGTAAAGTAATGAAAAAACAAAACTTATGAGAAATGAGGTTTGCCATGGAGCCCAAAGAACCAAGTGACTGCTCTGGTTTTCCATTAGACCTCTTTGTCTAATATACTCTCATTTTTTATACACCTTCATTTCTCTGATTCAGAAGCAGACAGATGCCATATTACAAGGACATCAGGACAGCCAACGTCTGGCAACGAGGGGCCATTTTTTTGTAGAACCAGAATGGACTTTATGTACACGCACCCCAATCTTACAAATACAATATCTAGAAAAACTTAGTGTGAGCTAATTTTTGACAATGCATCCCATTTTAATCTGACATGCCAAATGATTTAACTAGTTTAACAAACCCATTGGAATACTCCAAGTCACAGAGACTTAAGCAGACCAAAACTACCAAGAAAGTAAACTAAGAACCCCCACCCCCACCCGCTACAAAAGCATTCATCCTTTTGGCAGGAGAAAACGCAGATTCTAATGCTCATCAACTTACTTTTAATTTGAAAATTCTTCATTCCAACGTCAGTCAGTCCTGCCCACACATAACATTCCTTTCCAAACATCCCCTTTTTGCAAACATCTACAACTTTCTCTTTTACACTCATGTTTTGTCCTGAGTTTACCCTCTTTGGATAACCAGCCTCCCTTTAGGACAAAATCCCTCTTTTCCCCCCACAAAATATATTTCCATTCCTCATACTTCTTCTTTCTAAAAACACATCTCTTACTTTCTTTGCTTTCCAAATGTTTCTCTTTTTATTTTTCAGCAGTCTGCATCACATACACTAGAATTTTTAACCCGTAGAAACCTTCATATTTAAAGCAAGCTAGTCATCAAGCAGTTGTGAACCGTTTCTTAATCTGCATTCTTTAGATTGCCGAATTTATGCCGAATATCATAATTTCTGGAAATGTGTACTTCTTCATAAAACAATCTTTCAGTAAAGCACCAAATATGACTATGAACAGGCCCAAGTTTATCTTTGCTTTCCTAAAGCCAATCATTTATAAGCCCTTTTCCATAAATAGGGGAATAAGGGGGAAGGGTCAAGGAACAGAAGTACTTTGAATTCCTTCAAGAGATGCATTTCTACTTCTGTTAAGATTTGTCAGCCCAGTTGCCCTCAATTAATCAGGGTTTTATTCGCATGAAATGATATCATAGGTTGATCCACCTAATCAAGCACATGAACCTCAATTTGCTTCCTTCCCTCTGGTTGCATAGTTTTAATTTTAAAGATTTCTGACATGTGGAATAACATCCTTTGTGAGTTATGAGGGTCCTCAAGTCAGTGCAAAGGATACTACCCTCCCAGTACTCAGAGTCACTCACAGTGAGAGCCGAGGAAGGAACCAACAAGCCACATGTCCCAAGCAGGCAGAAAGCTAAGAGCAGTTACACAGGATGACACAAGCAAGAAGGCAATAGCTCTCACTGTGAGAGAAAGGATCAATAGCAAGGTCCTGGATTTGGAAAGAATGAGACAACGAGAAATTTTACTTTCCTCTCTGGACCAGGCACTGTGGACAGAGATTTGGAAGGAGCTACTTTTTTTTTTTTTAATTTTTATTTATTTATGATAGTCACAGAGAGAGAGAGAGGCAGAGACACAGGCAGAGGGAGAAGCAGGCTCCATGCACCGGGAGCCTGATGTGGGATTCGATCCCAGGTCTCCAGGATCGCGCCCTGGGCCAAAGGCAGGCGCCAAACCGCTGCGCCACCCAGGGATCCCTGGAAGGAGCTACTTCTGTTAAGAGTTTCTACTCTTCCCTGCCTTCTGCTAGTTTTTCTAGGATCCCTTGTGCAGGTGCTAGAATTTACCCGAATTTCCTCTTGACTATTTAAGAGAAAAAAGTACATAGCAATTTGCCAGGAACCACCCCGTTTCATCAACTGTGGAGGGGGCTCATTTGGCGGCTCTCCTATGAAGGTAGATATGGGGGTGTCTGTAAGGCTATGAAATAGCAGACTGCTGTTTGTGGCTGTGTAGTCTGTTCAGAGTGGAAAATCAATTCAGACTAGAATGAACCCACAAAGGAGCCCAGAGGGGATCAGGAGTAGTTGGATTAGTCTATTAATGTTCTGTTTTAGATACTTCTTCCATCTTTAATTTTTCATTAGCCTTTTGCAATGAGTCAATCAAATAACTTTGAAATATTAAACATTTTGGAGGATTCTATTTAATTGGGGAACTCTTGCTTTTGAGTGCATATCTTAACCATCTGATTTAATTTGCAAGTTCCCCCATTATGGGCATTATATTTCTAGGTTATCATTGCCCTGAGGCCTCGCAGCAGCTTGGCCTTTATCTACATGAATGAAGACTAACTGCACATGAACATTAGTGTATGGGCAGCAGGAGATGATACTGAGTTCTGGCCACAAGAAGACTCTGTGTGCACCAGCAATTCTCTGGAATATTGCTGAAGTTTCCATCTGTGAAACTTGGTCTGAAAGCTAGGTGCTTGGCTCTTTGCCTGTTCAGTTGGACTCTGTGCAAATATCCAGCGCGATGCGACCCAGAGCAGACACGCTAGTAACTGAACACAGGCATAACACTCTGTCAGCCCAAGCTGACCTGCCTGTCAAGCAAAGCCAATTAGTTTAGGAGTCAGAACACAAAGTGAATTAGAGCTTGGAACCAGGGAGAACTCACCCACAGTGCTTGCGCCAGGTGGGAAAGATCGTGAACTTAGAGGGCTCACAGTTACCACCTCTGTGTTTTGCTTTGCCTCTGAATGCCCTTCGGAGTCAACATCAGATTCCATCCTCGCTACCAAATCTGTTAACAAAAATCAACCAAGTAAATGTTTATAGTTTAATGGCTCTGTTAATCAACCAATTTATGAATCACACAGCATTCCATTTAGCAAGCAGAGGGAACTCCAAAAACTATAGGAGAGGAAAGGTTTTTAAGAATAGGCAGGAGGTGGAAAGGGAATATTTAGCAAAGAATTCATTGTTTTAGGCAAAGTCATCCTCCCAAGGGGAAGGGAATGGGTCAATCAGGAAACTTCCTGGGGTTGACCAGGAAATTCCCATATTGACTGATTAAAGATTACTCTTATGGCGGGGGTGGGGGGGTGGGGGGTTGAAATGGCATTTGGTTTAGGTAGTAAGTCTAGATTTATTGCCTTGGGGCCATAAGCTAAGTGTTGCCATTTGGGTCTGTGGGTTTTTTTTCAAAGCTCCAAGAACACAGGAAGCTCCCTACTGAAGACTTACTTCAGTAATTTAGACTTGTATATAGCAAAGCTCTTCAAACGTCTTATTACGTGCTCCTTCTCCACTGCTTAAAAAGTGCTTATCAACCACAAGGAAAAACTAAAGTGCTTCCTACTTATGGTCCCTTTGGGGCCTTGGTCTGTGATGTCAATGCCAGGACTTGACTTTTGAGTCTAGTGAGTTAGTGGATCAGAGCGGGGCCAGGGCACATTGAGGCCATCTGCCCTCCCTATCTAAAGATGACCAGCGTCTACCCCAATGAGGCACTTTGGACAAATGCTTGAATCACAAGTGACCCTGGATGATTAGGAAAAGTATATTCACTTGACTGCAGTGATCCTTCTTGGGACAGTAGTTCATCCTGCATCCCTTCCAGTCTGGCTCACACTAGAATTGCAATAAAAGTTTGCTTAGCAGTATTACCAATGGTAATAAATACATTCATTGTGTTGGATGGAGAATGTTAATATACCTTTGCTTCATTCAATGTTTACTTACTAAATTTCACCTAATATCACCTTATGCTGATATTTTAATTTGAATCTGAAAAATTCAAGACCATACTAAAACCTCAGTAGTCAAATTATTATTTCTGGTTGAGTTGTGATTCGGCTCCATGAGATCAACAGCATTTTGTCTCCTATAACTGTTTATGGGTGATACTTTGAGTAGAGCAAGATCGAAGTAAAAAGTATTTTGACTGCTACATAGAGCGTTCTTGAAATATGTATAATTGTTTCTATTTCCTGATCAAGTAAAGGTATCAAAAGTGGACTCCCTGTGTGTTTCCTATGTGAGAGGTTGCTAAGGGCTTTCACATGCACTGTTTCATTAAATCAAGAAATGATGGTAAAAAACATCACTGTGGGGCAGCCTAAGTGGCTCAGGGGTTTAGCCTTCAGTCCAGGGCATGATCCCGGAGATCTGGGATCGAGTCCCACATCAAGCTCCCTACATGGAGCCTGCTTCTCTCTCTGCCTGTGTCTCTGTCTCTGTCTCTCTCTCTCTCTGTGTGTGTGTCTATGAATAAATAAAATCTTTAAAAAACATCACTGTGACATTAATATTTTGGATGCTAAAACTGAGATGACAAAAGCTAAGTAAATTTGTCCTTTTCTCTTTCTCTGTAGGTTCCAAAACCCATACTGTTTTTTAAAAAGATATACTTATTTATTTTGAGAGAAAGAGTGAGAGCATATGTGGGAAGGGGCAGAGAGGGAATTTCAAATAACTTCATGCTAAGTGGGGATCACGATACAGGGATCCATCTCATGACCCTGAGATCATGACCTGAGCTGAATGAAGTGTCAGATGTTCAACTTACTGAGTCTCCCAGGTGCCCTCAAAGCCCATACTATTTGAAATCTATGGGGAAAGTACAGAATATATATGCACCATGAAAGGCAACAACATTAGATAAAAATTTCTAATTGCTTGTTTTCATGAATACTTGACAGAAAAAAATAGGGTTTTCTCTTTGAAACAAAGGGTCCTTGGAGGTTATATTCCTATTTGTATGTACATACCTTCATTTATCGAAGGAAAAAGAATCTCTTGATTAATCCCTCCTCTATCACTCTCGTGGTTGACAATACATTTGTGTTCTTTATCCATAGACGCTCCAGTCACGGTCAGCCAGCTGAATTTCATGTATGTGTCCTTAGTCTTCATAGTGTTTCCCTGCTGGGATTGCAGAACTGTTTGGTCATTCTTTTCTTTCCAATCTACCTTGATAATTTCAGGAAAAAAATCCTCGAGAAGACAAAGATATGTTCCAGCCTTATGGATTTTTATTTCAGAAATCGAAGGAAGAAAAACTGTGGGCTTGGGGGAAGTGTCTTCATTGGCACTTTTATCTGGGAAAAAAATGGAATAACAACAAAAACATAATGAGAGAAACACAAACATTTTGTGGTTTGGAACCAACTAGCACATGGTAAAAGGAAGGAAATATTGCTGTAGAATTAGTGTGTCATGGCCCTTCATCCACAGTGGTTTATGACGTACTTATTTTCTTAGTTTCCACGGGAATAGAGGTTCTCATGTGTAACTTGCCCAAAGTCATAGCTATTAAGTGAAAGAGTCTCGAACATAACGTGGAATATTTTGACACAATATACAGTCACTCGTTTGAATGGGAATCTATCGAGTTGATCTTTTAGTTACAAATATGGATCTCATACCCTCTTCTGAGTACTGGAATTCTTCACCTTGATTTCTGATTTTATAGAACATCTCATTCTTGCATCTGAACCACTGCAGGATTTTGTGTAAGGCAAAGTGTATTGCTTCACCTCCAAATTATTTACAATGCCTTAAATTTAGAAACAAAATGTCAATATTTCCAAAACTTCTCTTTTAAAAACTTTACTGATTATTTTTAAAAATGTTCTTATAGAACCCTAATCAAGTAATGCACTGGTCAGATTTTTGTTCTGCTTTAGGGAATGTTCACTAAAAGTACATTTTATTTTGGAATTTCATTTGAAGTTGTAGCCTGAGTGAGAAGACACTGTATTTTGAGTCTAAGCATCCCTCCTTAAATTTGAACCTGCCCTACAAGCCTGCTGAATTTGTCGTAGTACCCCTCAATTTTCTTTCATTTCAAATGCTAAATAAAATTATATGTCAAAAGTTATTGTCAGAGTTTCTTGCAGATGGGATCAGAACTTCCTTTACTAATGGGAATAAAGTATTGGGGATAGCAATTGGACCTATGTCAATCGAGCATCGAGATTCATTCCTTCGTTTGATCCTCATTGAAAATATGTCTTTCACACACCAATTAATAGGGAATCACTTGTCTTATTTTATCCAATGACTTTTCAGTGTTCAGAAAACCAAAGGAAACCTAGTAAAGCCTAGTAACATGGAGTCAGTTCATGGAACTGCTTTGCCTGTCTTGTCCAAAGCAGATGGCATATTTTTCCCACCAACATCACAATCTATGAGCATTCCAAGCTCTCAACAGTAATTTCTACCTCAAACTGACTTCCGTCCAGATCATGTCCAAAGTTTGGCTTCAAACTTCTACAGTTTTCCTTCATGATGGACTAACATGATCAATGGCTGGTTGCCTGGTCCTCCAAACTTCCCTATTGTCACATTAGATCATTAGGCTGTTACCTGCCTGACCAGGTCTGCTGAAGGTCACCATCTATAAGTGACATTAAATGTCATGATGCCCATAGCAATGTTGCAGTAATAGAATGAAATGCATTTATTTAAAGACCTTTTCATCCATTTTACAAATTGGATGTGGAAGGCAATGCCCACTGTGTCACTTCACAGTCCTGCTAAAGGACTCATGCTTTGAAGTCTTTTTCTCATTTTATGGTGAGAAAAACAAAACATATTTGAAAACTTGGTGTGCTTCATTTTAGCAGTTACTAAAAGGTTGTACTGCACTACATTTTTCTCCTATCTTTGAACATTCTACCCTATGCTTCTAGCCAGATACACGGGCCTTTTTTCCTTCTACTTTCTTCCTTAGTGCTTTTGGTCTTCCATTTGTATCTCCAGGCCTAACTGTACTTGTGTATTTTATTTTAGGTCTTCTCATGTAGATTTTGGAAATCAGAGGCATAAATAGATGAGAAATAGGTTGTGCATTAGAGCTTGTTTCTTTTTCTGTCCCAGAGCTTGATAGTTCAGTGAGGTCTACCTTGAAGGTGACATGAAAAGTGGCAGAAGATATTTGCAAATCACACTCTGCTATGTAAACAGAAAACATTCAGGATCAAACATGCTGAAATGTCAGAGCATAAGATGAAGCTTTTGTTCTCAACATTATGCCTCATAAAAAAGAGGTTGCCTTCTGTTTTAGTTTGAGCAAATTCCCATTTCTAAAGAAGCCCTTCTAATACTCTATTTTGCAACCATGACTCTTGGATAAGATATCAACCTGGAATATACTCATTTGAAGCTAGTTATGGAGGTAATACTGGTAAAAAGACAATAAAGACTTTTAATAAGGATGGTAAATATTACTTGGGACTAAAGTCTCTATACTTTATGCTGATATTGTAAATATATAGAATGACAGAATGACTTATTTTGTAAATGGATAACTATCTTTTCCGTAAAACATCTAGTGACATCATCATAAGGGTGTCACCAAACAGACAATCAGAGCTTAAGATGATTCAGAAATTTGCTCTAAAGTACACATTTTATTTTTAAAAAATTTTTACTTATTAATTCATGAGAGACACAAACAGAGAGGCAGAGACACAGGCAGAAGGAGAAGCAGGCTCTCTGTGGGGAGCCTGATGTGGGACTCGATCCCAGGACCCTGGGATCATGACCTGAGCTGCAGGAAGATTCTCAGCCACTGAGCCACCCAGATGGCCTAACGTATACATTTTAGATACATGTGAGAAGTCTGAATAAAATTTTTATTGAAATAAGAGGGCAAAAAAAGTATTTCTCGAGTGCTATTTGTAAAAAAATAATTTCTAATTTGTTCCTATATTCCAATGAAGATATAAAATACCAAACACGAGTATTTGAAGGGTACCTAGGTGGCTCATTTGGTTAAGCATCTGCCTTTGGCTCAGCTCATGATCCCAGGGTCCTGAGATGGTCCCAGTGCATTGGGCTTCCTGCTCAGTGGAGTCTGCTTCTCCCTCTGCCCCTCCCCCCAGTTCATGCATGAGCTCACTCTCTCAAATCCCTCAAATAAACAAAAATTAAAATCTTTTTTAAGAAGGTGAATATTTGACCTGATATGTATATTACTGTAATTTTATATATTCAGTATAAAAATTCTCCGTTGTTTACATTCAGACGTTTCCACTGTAAAGTGAGGGATCAACTTATGTTGATGCTAAGGATATATGTAGTAATACTTGTTACGTTCTACTCATTTTTAGAAATATGTAACGAGTCTTAGAAATTGAAATTATCTTTCAAAAACTGATCAATTGTTCTAGAGTGACCTGTAGACGAGATCATAATTAATATATTTTTCTGTACTCCTGATTTAAAAAGAATTCCACGGAGTGATAATTAGAATTTGTAGAACTGACTTTTTTTAATGAATGACCATGCCCCAACCTATGCAGTAGCTATTTCCATATTTAATTTCATTGATCTCCACAACATGCACTTGAAATGGTTATTGCATTGACAGAATGAATGGATGGAAATATAGCAAATGTTAACAGAATAAGTGTCATTACAGAACATGAGAGATTCCTAACTCTGGGAAACAAACAAGGGGTAGTGGAAGGGGAGATAGGCTGGGGGATGGGGTGACTGGATGACGAGCACTGAGGGAGGCACTTGACCGGATGAGCCCTGGGTGTTATAGGATACGTTGGCAAATCGAACTCCAATGAAAAAAATAAGTGTCATTACAAATTTCAATACTTTGTTTTTTTTCTTTTTTCCAATTTTTCCCTAAGAAGCATGTATTAGTTTCATATTTTTAAGAAAGCAATTACCAGTGAATCAAAATTTATTTGCTGAAGGATATTTATAGAGAAAGCGATAGACCCAAAAGTCCGTAGTCCACATTTTTCTCTGAACCACCCTCTCCTTAAAAGTATTTTTTTCAATCTTGTGAGTTACATCTGTCAAATTTTTAATTAGATTGTTAGAATTTATATTGCAGTCAGTTGGAAAAAAGGAGACCAGAAAGTTGCTTTTCAATTATGAATTCATGTGGACCTATGATCACAACCACTAAAGGCATAAAAATATATCATTTCTTCTACTTTTCCAGTGTTTCACCAACCTTGTGAAAAGACTTTGAAAACTTTTATTGGAATAGATTCTATAAGGTAGCAACAGCCCAGTGAAATATTGTCCCTCATCCTGGCAAAATTTCATCCCTAAGGCTAATGAAGATGAGCAAATTTACTAGACTGAATTTGGAAAAAACAAACCCAGCTTATGACACTCTCAGAGATGTTTGTGCAGTTAAATATGTTGATACCTTATACGAATCTCCTATAGACAAAATTGCAACTTCATCAATTTTGTCTTATTTTTCTCCACTGGTTATTTTTGGAATCAAATAAATAAGACACACAAATTTTCATAAAATCTTTCGAAGCAGATATTGCTAATGGACCCCTTGGGGGACTACCATTGCTCTAGCTACTTAGCTCCCTGTTAATACCCTCCAAGCTAGCTTAGTTCTCAACTACCCCCAGGACTGGGACAGAGTCAACCACCTCTCCCAGCATCTCACTGCTACTGATGACCAAACTGGGACCAAATCCTAGAATTCAGAGCCAGTACCAGCACCTAGTCTGTCTCCCCTCCCTACCTTGTACTGAAGAATTTTTTAAAAATTTTACCTGTAACCCTGAGAATTGTGCCAGGACCAAGCACTTTGTTGTACCAGCCAGACCAGCCGCACTGTCTGAAAAGCTTTTACAGAAATATTCCTTTCTGCCCCTTATAAAATTTGCCCATATTTTTCAATATTTATATAAATATATATAAATAGGCCAGCTAGCATTAAATAAAGATGAATTTCAAGCAAAATCACATTAGATAGGAATGTAGTGAAGAATGGATGAACTGATCCCTCTCTGCTTGGGCAGTTTGGGTCTGTCTTTACCATCTCACTCACAGGTATCGGACAGTCTGATTTTACCGATTCTCATCATTTCCTGAAACATCTGAATCTTTTTTCTTAAAAGGTTTTCATGTATCATATCAGTTCTTTTCCTAGAGTGTAATTTACACTTATTACTTCTATGATTTTAACAGAAGGACAAAAATAGAAGCAATATATTTTAATATTTACTATATGAAATTTCAATATTTGGTAGGAATTTTTTATTTCTACACATTGAAGGTTGGATATCTGGTTTGATTATAAGGTAAGTTCTTTCCAGAATTTAGTCCTCACTGATAGGAGGTCGAATATGTTGTTAGGGAATGTGAAATATTAATGATCATCTCTTAACTTATATCTTCTGAAAGACTGTTCCTTTGAACTTGAAATTACCCTCACAAGTTCCAGGGCATTGATTTAAAATCCTGTGCTGCTCATCAAACGATCCTATTTGTTTTGGTCTTTCTGCAGTTGTCCAGCATGAGTGGGAAGGCTGCTCTGAGTTACGCAGCTAGTCCTGCATAATTCCTCCCGTTCTTCTGCCAACTTCGATATTTC
This sequence comes from Canis lupus familiaris, assembly GCF_011100685.1. NCBI lineage: Eukaryota > Metazoa > Chordata > Mammalia > Carnivora > Canidae > Canis > Canis lupus. The sequence goes on along the minus strand of NC_049239.1, from coordinate 11,639,081 downwards.
CAACAAATTTGACACCAATACAGAAAGATTGAAAGGAATGGTGTCAAAAGGACCTGTCCTTTTTTTTTTTTTTTTTTAGAAATACCCTAAGTATCATATTGTTAGAATTTAATAAATACATATTCAACATGACTTACTTAATGTCTTGGGAGGGAAGAGAGGCAATTTTGGTGCTGTGATTAGAAGCAGAATCATTGTTTTCTGCATGAGGAGTAAAACAAATTATGAGCTATTACTAGTTCATTACATTCAACTACATAGTCTATTTAAAAGGTCAGACTACAAAAGAGTGTAGATTTAGAATGAAGTTATGGCTTACTGTTTCTAATAACATTTAGTGGTATAAACCATAAACAAATATCTATTGAGTCCCAAACTTTGCCATAGTAACTAGTAATGTGAATTTAGGCAAATAGTTGAACTCTCTAAGCCTCAATTTCTCCATCAGTGAAATTGGAATAAGAAAATCCTCTACAACATTCTTAAGGATTGAAATAATGTACAGAAACAGAGGTATTTGATTCTCAGTAAATATTAGCTAAGGTATTATTGTCTTTAATCAAATGGTTTGAGGCATCTTTATCAAATTTTTCACTAAATAGATATAAAGATTTTATAAGAAATATGTATTTACTATATAAATTAAGAATGCAAAAGAGCTCATGAATCCCACATTCTGTGTCTCTGGCAGCCACTGGTCAAAAAACATGGCTCAATCAGGCCACAATCTAGAATACATACCCACTAGGCTACAAGCTTATGAGTGTTGGGACTACATGTTGTGCAACCATGTCCTTCTAGTGTCCAGCATAGAAACTATCTTCAATGAGACAATAAATGAACAAATGTAGATGTAAACCATGCAGACAGACTCTCTTCATGGATTCTGGGTCTGAAATGGTTCACTGAGCTCACAAATTCCATTAAACTGGTCCGTCTCAAGGCAATATCACAATACTCACAATAGCACAAATTGTGATTACTCTCAGCTGACCTACTAAGAAGCTAGAGTCATAAAAATATGTTGATTTATGTTCTATAGTCATCCACTGCTCCATAGTCATTCAGTTAAGAGTTAAATTTTTGCACTGCTCTTAAAGATGAGCTCTAAAGCAGTCATACCTGTTTTGCAGGTAACTAGAAAAAGGAGTACAATTTGCCAAGACAGGAGCACTATTAATACTAGAGCTAGTTCATCAAAGTGTTTCTCACTGAAAAGACCATCTAAAAGCAAACCACCTTGAACCAAGAGCTTACACAAATAGTTCACAGACACAGTCCTAAAAGATCTTAAATTTAAGTCTGCATCTGTACTGTTGTGTGTATATTTCCTAAAAGTAGAATTTCAATCTTCTTGCAGCAGGGAAGTAAAAAAACTTTATGTTCAAGTGTTTTTATCACCAAATATAGTGGCCATTACCTGCAAAATTGTTGTCCATATGCTGAGAAGATCCTACATTGTTTTTTTAAACACATCTATCAATTCTTCATTTACAGGATCAAAAAAGAACAAAGTTACTTACAAGGAGGAGTTACTATAAGCCTAGTACCTTCTGTAAATATCTTGATCCAGCCCGGTTAGAGGTTATCACACTGGTTAGAGTGTCTACAAAAACATCAACGTTCTCCGGAGCTTCATGGGAGGACCAGAAGGTAGAAACCTTTCACTGGCAATTTGATCCTTTGAGGTCATTGAAAGTAGGGCTCATGGCAGCTGATATTATATAAGTCTTCCTCCGATTAATTGAACCAAGTGTCTGTTTTGATGGGGGCAGTAAACACAGAAAAGTGCTGATGGAAAATGGGGGCAATGGGAGCAAATAAAAAGAAAGAGGGGGGAGAAAAAGGAGGAGAAAGAAAAGAAAGAAAAGGAAGGAGAAAATATGAAAATAAGAAGAGGAAGCAAAGAAAGGAAAGGAAGAAAAAGAAGTGATAGGGACGGAATGATCAACCAACGACTTTCCTAAATTACCAAGAAAGTGTTCAGAGACTTAAGATATTTTGATTTCCAGGTGTTCAAGTGTGTGAAATTGCTCAGAAATGCATCAAAGGAAAAGCCCTTTTGTTCTCACAAACACCAGGCCTGTTATGTCAGCAATGTGGGATTGCATTTCAGAAAGAGGATATGCATTAGTAACTGAAAAAATGATCATGCCAACAGAAACATACTGCATAAATGTGAATAATGGTCTCCATCTCCATTTTTCAGTATGCCACTTTTACCATTTGGAAACCCTAATACATACCAGGCAAAGAAAAAAAATGAGAAAATAATTCCTTGATGAAAATATTTTCCTGGAATGAAAAGAAATTCTAACTCTTGTAGAAAAATAGATTCCTCATTAAAACCGAAATTAAAAAACAAACCCAGTTCTCTGGTTTGTTTCAACATAAGCTTCTTGGAAGCTATTCCATGAGCTTTGGAAATGTAGAGCCCTGCCTCTGTGGATATCCAGCTTTGGACAAGGCATTTGGATCCCTGGCTCCCTACATCCCCATTTGTGGAGTGGGCGTGGGCTTTGTATGTCCAAAGGCCCTTCCCGATCCAACAGCTAATGATTCTGTAATTGAGAGCAGGAAAGGCTCTGCCGTGGTTTCTCAAGCGAGAAAAGAGTTCGGGGTTAGTAATGGAGAAGGTATTCTTACAGGCCCCTTCTGATTTCATGCATGACCTTGTGAGATCCCAGCAGCCTCCGTAGCAGGTGGATTCATAAAACTTGATGACATTGAGGATCATCACTTACAAGACTCCGTTGTCTTTCTTATTCCTTGTTCAAGCAGGAATTGGGCTAGTATTGCTTGTAATCTTGGATGAGCCATCCAGGATTTATTTCAAAGGCTCTCCCATTTTTTATCGATACTGCTGCACAATGGCCATCTCCAGGGAAACCCTTGAGAGTTTGCAACCTATCTGCAAGCTTCTGTCTGCTGTTCTGGTGAAGGAGACTTGATCCTTAGAGAATCTCAGCTTGCTATCTTTATTTGAAAGCCAAAGGAGAGAAATCAGAGATGCTTGAACAAGTTGACAGTCGGCATAAAAACAGTGAACAGACAAGAAAGGAGTATAGTCAACCAAGAAACTCAAGTGAAAGATAATTGTACATCCATGGATTTGGCATTGCCCCTGACTGGTCAGAATTTTCTCCAAAAGGGGGCATAAATGAGGACTGGGGAGGCAGTGGCAGTCCTTGTTCTTCAGAGACAAAACAGGAAAGGAAGTTTGCTTTAGAAACAAGGAAAGAGGGTCACCTGGGTGGCTCAGAGGTTGAGCATCTGCCTTTTGCTCAGGTCAGGATCCCAGGGTCCTGAGACCGAGTCCAACTTCAGGCTCCCCACAGGGACCCTGCTTTTCCCTCTGCCAGTGTCTCTGTCCCTGTGTCTCTCATGAATAAATAAATAAAATCTTTTAAAAAAAGAAGCAAGGAAAGATTGTTCATTGTTATTTTTATTGTGTTTTTGGTGTAAAAAATTACCAGGTTCCTAAAAAACCTCACCCAAACATTCATGTTATAATCATTCCAGGTTATCTCCCTTTGGAGGGCAACACCTTCACATTTTTCCTTTAGGTTTTGTTTCAAACATTCCTATCCTGGGACGCCTGGGTGGCCTAGTGGTTGAGCATCGGCCTTCAGTTCATGGCATGATGCTGGGTTCCCAGGATCCAGTCCCGCATTGGGACCCCCACAGGGAACCTGCTTCGCCCTCTCCCTATGTCTCTGCCCGTCTATGTGTGTCTCTCATGAATAAATTTTTAAAAATCTTAAAAAGCAACCAACAAGCACACCAAGGATAGGTGTATCCTTAAGGTATTTTTCTCTTTCAGATATAGATTTTTCACTATAGTTGGCAAGAGTGTAGGGAGTTAAGGCTATCATGAAAATTGGAAGAAAAGACTTATTACAGTATATCATGAGATAATAATCCCACAACTTTATGCAGAAATAAGATACATTTTATAGATCAGTAGTTGGAAGAAAGTTCACAAATTTGGGGGGATGTTAACAATTCCTGTACTTTTTGATTTAGATGCTCTGACATTACTATGCTCTCTTGTGAATGAAGAAAACTCTTGGAGGAAAACAATCTTTTATTTTATTCCCCGGACTCTTTTCCTATTCACAATTCTTAGGTTTGTAAATACAGCAAATCTTACTGTTATTTAGAGGACAATGTAAGATGTGACTTTCCAAGAGTCCCTGAGTTCCTGTGTTAGCTGAGGTGGCTCAGTAAGGCAGTTTAGCTGTAATGGGAAAGGACAGTGTGACGTGTTGACCCAGTGCTAGAACTGTCCTGTATGGAACCTCCTTCAGTCCCCAGAAACCATATGAGCAAGATTTAGTGACTTTCCTGGATGGTGGTGTCAGTGAAGTGGCTGAGCAGATATTCAAACCTAGGTTTATATCACTCCAAAGGCTTTGTAGCTTCCAACATTCATTCATTCGCTGAAAGTCAGCACCCCATTGCTCACACTGGTATGAATTCCTTCCCAGGAAGCTTTCATTGGTGGAGAGTTAGAGAAAATTCACACTTCCAAAGCCAGCCTAGTCCCCAGAGAGGTAAGGATAGAAGATAAAGTGACCTTGGGTCACTTGGGCTCGGATTAAGTAGTCAGGAGTTAGACTGGACTAGAAATTCATTGTTGCAATGTTATCAGGGTTCAAATTTGCTGTTGTCAAAGTTCAAACATTCAAAAATCTTCCAGTTCCACTTTGTCTCTTTTATTTATTTTATTTTATTTTATTTTATTTTATTTTATTTTATTTTATTTTATCTTATTTTATATTTTATTTTAGAGTCTTCTTCCGCTCCCTAGAGGAAGTCTGCCTCTTGGGACTCTCTCTGATCTACTCCGCTATTACTTTTATTCAAGGTTTGCCAGCATGGTAGTGAAAGGCCAGGGAAGGAAACATCCTCTGATATTTCTCTTAATCTCAATTTTAAGCTGATACAGTGGAATTGGAATTGACTCATAAGGATGTGGCCTTCACAAGTATCCTGCCTGTTTTCCAGAAGTGGAATATTTTCTTTTTTTTTTTAAGATTTTATTTATTTATTCATAAGACACACACACACACAAACACACACACACAGAGAGGGGGGCGGGGGAGGCAGAGACACAGGCAGAGGGAGAAGCAGGCTCCATGCAGGGAGCCTGACTTGGGACTCCATCCTAGGACTCCAGGATCACGGCCAGGCCTAAGGCAGGCGCTAAACCACTGAGCCACCCAGGGATCCCAAAGAAGTGCAATATTTTCAATCTTTGTCTCCTCTCCCAGCTGCAGGAGGTACCCAACTACTTCAGGCAGTGGTTTGATGCCCATCCTAACGCACTGGAAATCTTGTTATTTTCGGACATAGCATAGATGTGTGAGGCACAGCTCCAGTGGTTGCCTCCTTTGCCTTCCCTCAACTGCAGTGGGATTCCACTAGTGCCCTCCCTGATATGAAGTCTCTTTTTCCTGCAGTGGTGATGGGATAGATTCAGCTGGGTGGAGTTTAGCCATATTTGTTGTTCCTCTCTGCAGCATCAAGGGGGAAGCTCTCTCTGGATTGTCCCTGATCATACTTACAAGAATTTTGTGAGGATTCAAGAGAAGATGCTTAAAACTACTGGGAAACACGCTTTATATGGTTCCAAGGGGTTCACCCTCTCCCACTAGTCTACTGAGCTCTTATTATTTCATTAACAAATTCAACTTTAATCTGTGACCAGGTGAATGTGTTTGACAGGATCTGTGCAAGATGAGTAAATGCTCACCTCCTGTTCCTCACTACAACCGCTTGTCTGCCTCTAGTTTTTGTATAATCACATAACCTGCAATGTCAATTCTATGATGGACTCAAACAAAGTTTAATATTTCATTCCTGCTATGTTGGATATTATTGTAAAATGTCAGCAGTGCCATTTCCAGCTCTCTCCATCTCTAAGCACATGCGATCCATCATTTATTCAACCAATCTCCTATATTTGGATGCACTTATGTAATTTTACATTTTGTAGTTACCCAATGAATACCTTGTGCATATATATTTTCATAGTGTTAAAATTCTGCCTTCAGAGTAAATTTCTGAAAGTGTTTTGGCTAGCTTGAAAAATAAATGCATATTAACTTCTGTTAGATATTTCCCAATTGCCCCACAAAATGGTATATTTTGCACCCTAACCAGATATGTATGAGTGCCTGTTTACTTTCATAGCATTGCCAACAGAGAGTATTGTGAAACTTATATTCTTGCCCGGCTTATGGCAAGTGAGATATGGTATCTCAGATTTAATTGAACTTTATGTTATTCCAAGTGAAGTTCATAAACTTTTTATAAGTTTAAGACCTATGTATATATTTCTTGTCATGAACTGACTTTTGTTGTTTTCTTTCCATTTTTCTTAGGATATTCTAAATGGTCTACTTCCATTTTTAAAATGCATTTTACTATTAGGCATAGTTCACCATTACATTTTATACAGGCTGTAAATATTTCCTTATGGTTTGTTATGTGTCCTTATCTTATACTGCTTTTTGCCATGCAAATTTTATTTTCATGTTCATGGAGTAAACTTTCTCAATATTTTCTCTTATTATATCTTGAATTTTAGTTGTAAATCCAAACTTATTCCCTTATTCTTTTTGCACTGGAAATATTGTCAACTCTTTTCTACAAGGTTAGATAACAAATATTTTATTTAGGCTTTTGGTCCTAAGGTCTCTGTTGAGGAATCTTCACATCTGTCATCATACATCGTAGCAAAACAAAAACAAAAACAAAACAAAAACAACAACAACAACAAAAAAAACAAACAACAACAACAAGACAAAAACAGTCATACATAGTTAGGAAATGAATAGACATGGCTGCAATCCAGGAACAGCAGCAGGTGTTCTATTAGAATTGTGTGAAAGGATAAGTTGTCTGTTTTCATTTGTTTCCATTATTTAAAATAAAAAAGAAAATATCATGAGTTTTGTTTCACATTTTGTCATATTAGGTTCAAAAATGCCATAATAACCCATGTAAGCAAATATAAAGCTTTTAGAGAGCAGAAGACATGCTCCAAACACTTGTAAGAATTTTTATGTATTATTTAAGTTTCTCCTCTCAACAGTTCTTTCAGGTAAATAAATGTATATTTTCCATTTTCAAATGAGGAAAATGAATCAAAGATATATTCAGCAATTTATCTAGAGTAAGACGTTTAGTATGGAGAGGATGGATATGTAACAAAGGGTCATTGACAACATACTGCAAAATAGGGAAACATAAACTAAAAATAAATGTCACTCAAAGTAGATCATTCTAGGGCACTAAGTCACAAACGTGTTCTTTAGAGGGCCAAATGGTCAACATTTTTGGCTTTGTGGGTCTCTGATGAAACTACCCAACACTGTCTCTGTTGTGCAAAGCACATTCAGAAAATTTGTAAGCATGGTCAAGGTTGTGTTTCGATAAAACTTTATTTACAGAACTGGGGCTTGCCTGGCATGGGCAAATCTTGCAGACCCCCTGTTCCATGATAACTACTATTGCCATTATGGTTGATTGTAGCTTTTTGGTTTTTCTTTACTTCTGGGAGTTAAAGAGTACTAATGTTTTTAGAAGGGAAAATACAAATAGATTACCATTTTAAGTGTCATATATACATTTATATTTACATTGTTATATAAATAATTTCATTATTAAATGTAAAAACAAAAAATTCTTGGCTGTTGAAGAGCTGGAAATACTGACTCCACTGTTGGATTTCCATCTTGATCACGTCCTCTCTTGGGGAACCATGTTCTGGGCCCCTCAGAGTTTAATATTCGCATCTTAGAAATGCCAATCATGGAACAAATCTGAGGGAATTTTCTCGAACCCTCACTTAACTTGTAAACATTCTGTATCATTCTTCCAAAACAAGGTTTTTAATGGCTACATAATATCTTGTCACATCTAAGCCACATAGGTAAGTTTGTCCTTTCCGACCAATTCACCCTTGTAGTGTTTCATGGTTGTCGTGTGTTGACAAATCAAGGTGGCCCCATCTCCCCTGTGGCCAATTCAATCCATTCTACATTGCTCTTTGGAGGATTAAATAAAATAACTTGTGTAATATATTTAGCACAGACTCTGTGAGAACTTTAATCCCTCTTTTCATTCATTAATTTCTTAGAGGATTCATTATTCTCTGACCCCATATTTCATTAGGGTCTCCTTAATTTTGTGTCTTAAATGTCTTAGAGTATTGGTGAGGCCCTATTGAGACCCAGGCCCTCAGGTTCCACCTGCGGGGACCCACTCCACTTAGGAATCATGATGGACAGGGTATAGGACACAAGAACCTGCATTTGCCCCTGGGAAGGTCCTGAAACTGCTGTGGCATGGATTCATTCTGTTTTCATGAAACCCTTACATTTGATAACCCCACACGATTCTTTTTTTTGTTATAAATTTATTTTTTATTGGTGTTCAATTTGCCAACATATAGCATAACACTCAGTGCTCATCCCATCAAGTGCCCACCTCAGTGCCCGTCACCCAGTCACCCCCACCCCCCGCCCACCTTCCCTTCCACCACCCCTAGTTCATTTCCCAGAGTTAGGAGTCTTTCATGTTCTGTAATGACACTTATTCTGTTAACATTTGCTATATTCCATCCATTCATTTTGTCAATGCAATAACCATTTCAAGTGCATGTTGGGGAGATCAATGAAATTAAATATGGAAATAGCTACTGCATAGGTTGGGGCATGGTCATTCATTAAAAAAAAGTCAGTTCTACAAATTACTTATCACTCGTGGAATTCTTTTTAAATCAGGATACAGAAAAATATATAATTATGATTCGTCTACAGGTACTCTAGAACAATTGATCAGTTTTGAAAGATAATTTCAATTCTAAGACTCGTTTACATATTTCTAAAAATGAGTAGAACGTAACAAGTATTACTACATATATCCTTAGCAAACATAAGTTGATCCTCACTTAAGTGAAACGTCTGAATGTAAACAACGGAGAATTTTTATACTGAATATATAAAATTACAGTAATATACATATCAGGTCAAATATTCCCCTTCTTAAAAAAGATTTTAATTTTTGTTATTTGAGGGATTTGAGAGAGTGAGCTCATGCATGAACTGGGGGGAGGGGCAGAGGGAGAAGCAGACTCCGAGCAGGAAGCCCAATGCACTGGACCATCTCAGGACCCTGGGATCATGAGCTGAGCCAAACAAAGGCAGATGCTTAACCAAATGAGCCACCTAGGTACCCTTCAAATACTCGTGTTTGGTATTTTATATCTTCATTGGAATATAGGAACAAATTAGAAATTATTTTTTACAAATAGCACTCGAGAAATACTTTTTTTGCCCTCATTTCAATAAAAATTTTATTCAGACTTCTCACATGTATCTAAAATGTATACGTTAGGCCATCTGGGTGGCTCAGTGGCTGAGAATCTTCCTGCAGCTCAGGTCATGATCCCAGGGTCCTGGGAGATCGAGTCCCACATCAGGCTCCCCACAGAGAGCTGCTCTCCTTCTGCCTGTGTCTCTGCCTCTCTGTTTGTGTCTCATGAATTAATAAGTAAAATTTTTTTAAAAATAAAATGTGTACTTTAGAGCAAATTTCTGAATCATCTTAAGCTCTGATTGTCTGGTTTGGTGACACCCTTATGATGATGTCACTAGATGTTTTACGAAAAGATAGTTATCCATTTACAAAATAAGTCATTCTGTCATTCTATATATTTACAATATCAGCATAAAGTATAGAGACTTTAGTCCCAAGTAATATTTACCATCCTTATTAAAGTCTTTATTGTCTTTTTACCAGTATTACCCTCCATAACTAGCTTCAAATGAGTATATTCCAGGTTGATATCTTATCCAAGAGTCATGGTTGCAAAATAGAGTATTAGAAGGGCTTCTTTAGAAACATGGGAATTGACTCAAACTAAACAGAAGGCAACCTCTTTTTTATGAGGCATAATGGTTGAGAACAAAAGCTTCATCTTATGCTCTGACATTTCAGCATGTTTGATCCTGAATGTTTTCTGTTTAATAGCAGAGTGTGATTTGCAAATATCTTCTGCCACTTTTCATGTCACCTTCAAGGTAGACCTCAATGAACTATCAAGCTCTGGGACAGAAAAAGAAACAAGCTCTAATGCACAACCTATTTCTCATTCTATTTATGCCTCTGATTTCCAAAATCTACATGAGAAGACCTAAAATAAAATACACAAGTACAGTTAGGCCTGGGAGATACAAATGGAAGACCAAAAGCACTAAGGAAGAAAGTAGAAGAAAAAAGGCCCGTGTATCGGCTAGAGAAGCATAGGGTAGAATGTTCAAGATAGGAGGAAAAAGTAGCTGCAGTCAACCTTTTAGTAACTGCTAAAATGAAGCACACCAAGTTTTCAAATATGTTTTGTTTTTCTCACCATAAAATGAGGAAAAAGACTTCAAAGCATGAGTCCTTTAGCAGGACTGTGAAGTGACACAAGTGGGCATTGCCTTCCACATCCAATTGTAAAATGGATGAAAAGGTCTTTAAATAAATGCATTTCATTCTATTACTGCAACATTGCTATGGGCATCATGACATTTAATGTCACTTATAGATGGTGCCTTCAGCAGACCTGGTCAGGCAGGTAACAGCCTAATGATCTAATGTGACAATAGGGAAGTTTGGAGGACCAGGCAACCAGCCATTGATCATGTTAGTCCATCATGAGGAAAACTGTAGAAGTTTGAAGCCAAACTTTGGACATGATCTGGACGGAAGTCAGTTTGAGGTAGAAATTACTGTTGAGAGCTTGGAATGCTCATAGATTGTGATGTTGGTGGGAAAAATATGCCATTGCTTTGGACAAGACAGGCAAAGCAGTTCCATGAACTGACTCCATGTTACTAGGCTTTACTAGGTTTCCTTTGGTTTTCTGAACACTGAAAAGTCATTGGATAAAATAAGACAAGTGATTCCCTATTAATTGGTGTGTGAAAGACATATTTTCAATGAGGATCAAACGAAGGAATGAATCTCGTGCTCGATTGACATAGGTCCAATTGCTATCCCCAATACTTTATTCCCATTAGTAAAGGAAGTTCTGATCCCATCTGCAAGAAACTCTGACAATAACTTTTGACATATAATTTTATTAGCATTTGAAATGAAAGAAAATTGAGGGGTACTACGACAAATTCAGCAGGCTTATGTAGGGCAGGTTCAAATTTAAGGAGGGATGCTTAGACTCAAAATACAGTGTCTTCTCACTCAGGCTACAACTTCAAATGAAATTCCAAAATAAAATGTACTTTTAGTGAACATTCCTAAAGCAGAACAAAAATCTGACCAGTGCATTACTTGATTAGGGTTCTATAAGAACATTTTTAAAATAATCAGTAAAGTTTTTAAAAGAGAAGTTTTGGAATATTGACATTTTGTTTCTAAATTTAAGGCATTGTAAATAATTTGGAGGTGAAGCAATACACTTTGCCTTACACAAAATCCTGCAGTGGTTCAGATGCAGAATGAGATGTTCTATAAAATCAGAAATCAAGGTGAAGAATTCCAGTACTCAGAAGAGGGTATGAGATCCATATTTGTAACTAAAAGATCAACTCGATAGATTCCCATTCAAACGAGTGACTGTATATTGTGTCAAAATATTCCACGTTATGTTCGAGACTCTTTCACTTAATAGCTATGACTTTGGGCAAGTTACACATGAGAACCTCTATTCCCGTGGAAACTAAGAAAATAAGTAACGTCATAAACCACTGTGGATGAAGGGCCATGACACACTAATTCTACAGCAATATTTCCTTCCTTTTACCATGTGCTAGTTGGTTCCAAACCACAAAATGTTTGTGTTTCTCTCATTATGTTTTTATTGTTATTCCATTTTTTTCCCAGATAAAAGTGCCAATGAAGACACTTCCCCCAAGCCCACAGTTTTTCTTCCTTCGATTTCTGAAATAAAAATCCATAAGGCTGGAACATATCTTTGTCTTCTCGAGGATTTTTTTCCTGAAATTATCAAGGTAGATTGGAAAGAAAAGAATGACCAAACAGTTCTGCAATCCCAGCAGGGAAACACTATGAAGACTAAGGACACATACATGAAATTCAGCTGGCTGACCGTGACTGGAGCGTCTATGGATAAAGAACACAAATGTATTGTCAACCACGAGAGTGATAGAGGAGGGATTAATCAAGAGATTCTTTTTCCTTCGATAAATGAAGGTATGTACATACAAATAGGAATATAACCTCCAAGGACCCTTTGTTTCAAAGAGAAAACCCTATTTTTTTCTGTCAAGTATTCATGAAAACAAGCAATTAGAAATTTTTATCTAATGTTGTTGCCTTTCATGGTGCATATATATTCCGTACTTTCCCCATAGATTTCAAATAGTATGGGCTTTGAGGGCACCTGGGAGACTCAGTAAGTTGAACATCTGACACTTCATTCAGCTCAGGTCATGATCTCAGGGTCATGAGATGGATCCCTGTATCGTGATCCCCACTTAGCATGAAGTTATTTGAAATTCCCTCTCTGCCCCTTCCCACATATGCTCTCACTCTTTCTCTCAAAATAATAAGTATATCTTTTAAAAAACAGTATGGGTTTTGGAACCTACAGAGAAAGAGAAAAGGACAAATTTACTTAGCTTTTGTCATCTCAGTTTTAGCATCCAAAATATTAATGTCACAGTGATGTTTTTTAAAGATTTTATTTATTCATAGACACACACACAGAGAGAGAGAGAGACAGAGACAGAGACAGAGACACAGGCAGAGAGAGAAGCAGGCTCCATGTAGGGAGCTTGATGTGGGACTCGATCCCAGATCTCCGGGATCATGCCCTGGACTGAAGGCTAAACCCCTGAGCCACTTAGGCTGCCCCACAGTGATTTTTTTTACCATCATTTCTTGATTTAATGAAACAGTGCATGTGAAAGCCCTTAGCAACCTCTCACATAGGAAACACACAGGGAGTCCACTTTTGATACCTTTACTTGATCAGGAAATAGAAACAATTATACATATTTCAAGAACGCTCTATGTAGCAGTCAAAATACTTTTTACTTCGATCTTGCTCTACTCAAAGTATCACCCATAAACAATGAGTTATAGGAGACAAAATGCTGTTGATCTCATGGAGCCGAATCACAACTCAACCAGAAATAATAATTTGACTACTGAGGTTTTAGTATGGTCTTGAATTTTTCAGATTCAAATTAAAATATCAGCATAAGGTGATATTAGGTGAAATTTAGTAAGTAAACATTGAATGAAGCAAAGGTATATTAACATTCTCCATCCAACACAATGAATGTATTTATTACCATTGGTAATACCGCTAAGCAAACTTTTATTACAATTCTAGTGTGAGCCAGACTGGAAGGGATGCAGGATGAACTACTGTCCCAAGGAGGATCACTGCAGTCAAGTGAATATACTTTTCTTAATCACCAGGGTCACTTGTGGTTCAAGCATTTGTCCAAAGTGCCTCATTGGGGTAGACGCTGGTCATCTTTAGATAGGGAGGGCAGATGGCCTCAATGTGCCCTGGCCCCGCTCTGATCCACTAACTCACTAGACTCAAAAGTCAAGTCCTGGCATTGACATCCCAGACCAAGGCCCCAAAGGGACCATAAGTAGGAAGCACTTTAGTTTTTCCTTGTGGTTGATAAGCACTTTTTAAGCAGTGGAGAAGGAGCACGTAATAAGACGTTTGAAGAGCTTTGCTATATACAAGTCTAAACTACTGAAGTAAGTCTTCAGTAGGGAGCTTCTTGTGTTCTTGGAGCTTTGAAAAAAAAAACCCACAGACCCAAATGGCAACACTTAGCTTATGGCCCCAAGGCAATAAATCTAGACTTACTACCTAAACCAAATGCCATTTCAACCCCCCACCCCCCCACCCCCGCCATAAGAGTAATCTTTAATCAGTCAATATGGGAATTTCCTGGTCAACCCCAGGAAGTTTCCTGATTGACCCATTCCCTTCCCCTTGGGAGGATGACTTTGCCTAAAACAATGAATTCTTTGCTAAATATTCCCTTTCCACCTCCTGCCTATTCTTAAAAACCTTTCCTCTCCTATAGTTTTTGGAGTTCCCTCTGCTTGCTAAATGGAATGCTGTGTGATTCATAAATTGGTTGATTAACAGAGCCATTAAACTATAAACACTTACTTGGTTGATTTTTGTTAACAGATTTGGTAGCGAGGATGGAATCTGATGTTGACTCCGAAGGGCATTCAGAGGCAAAGCAAAACACAGAGGTGGTAACTGTGAGCCCTCTAAGTTCACGATCTTTCCCACCTGGCGCAAGCACTGTGGGTGAGTTCTCCCTGGTTCCAAGCTCTAATTCACTTTGTGTTCTGACTCCTAAACTAATTGGCTTTGCTTGACAGGCAGGTCAGCTTGGGCTGACAGAGTGTTATGCCTGTGTTCAGTTACTAGCGTGTCTGCTCTGGGTCGCATCGCGCTGGATATTTGCACAGAGTCCAACTGAACAGGCAAAGAGCCAAGCACCTAGCTTTCAGACCAAGTTTCACAGATGGAAACTTCAGCAATATTCCAGAGAATTGCTGGTGCACACAGAGTCTTCTTGTGGCCAGAACTCAGTATCATCTCCTGCTGCCCATACACTAATGTTCATGTGCAGTTAGTCTTCATTCATGTAGATAAAGGCCAAGCTGCTGCGAGGCCTCAGGGCAATGATAACCTAGAAATATAATGCCCATAATGGGGGAACTTGCAAATTAAATCAGATGGTTAAGATATGCACTCAAAAGCAAGAGTTCCCCAATTAAATAGAATCCTCCAAAATGTTTAATATTTCAAAGTTATTTGATTGACTCATTGCAAAAGGCTAATGAAAAATTAAAGATGGAAGAAGTATCTAAAACAGAACATTAATAGACTAATCCAACTACTCCTGATCCCCTCTGGGCTCCTTTGTGGGTTCATTCTAGTCTGAATTGATTTTCCACTCTGAACAGACTACACAGCCACAAACAGCAGTCTGCTATTTCATAGCCTTACAGACACCCCCATATCTACCTTCATAGGAGAGCCGCCAAATGAGCCCCCTCCACAGTTGATGAAACGGGGTGGTTCCTGGCAAATTGCTATGTACTTTTTTCTCTTAAATAGTCAAGAGGAAATTCGGGTAAATTCTAGCACCTGCACAAGGGATCCTAGAAAAACTAGCAGAAGGCAGGGAAGAGTAGAAACTCTTAACAGAAGTAGCTCCTTCCAGGGATCCCTGGGTGGCGCAGCGGTTTGGCGCCTGCCTTTGGCCCAGGGCGCGATCCTGGAGACCTGGGATCGAATCCCACATCAGGCTCCCGGTGCATGGAGCCTGCTTCTCCCTCTGCCTGTGTCTCTGCCTCTCTCTCTCTCTGTGACTATCATAAATAAATAAAAATTAAAAAAAAAAAAAGTAGCTCCTTCCAAATCTCTGTCCACAGTGCCTGGTCCAGAGAGGAAAGTAAAATTTCTCGTTGTCTCATTCTTTCCAAATCCAGGACCTTGCTATTGATCCTTTCTCTCACAGTGAGAGCTATTGCCTTCTTGCTTGTGTCATCCTGTGTAACTGCTCTTAGCTTTCTGCCTGCTTGGGACATGTGGCTTGTTGGTTCCTTCCTCGGCTCTCACTGTGAGTGACTCTGAGTACTGGGAGGGTAGTATCCTTTGCACTGACTTGAGGACCCTCATAACTCACAAAGGATGTTATTCCACATGTCAGAAATCTTTAAAATTAAAACTATGCAACCAGAGGGAAGGAAGCAAATTGAGGTTCATGTGCTTGATTAGGTGGATCAACCTATGATATCATTTCATGCGAATAAAACCCTGATTAATTGAGGGCAACTGGGCTGACAAATCTTAACAGAAGTAGAAATGCATCTCTTGAAGGAATTCAAAGTACTTCTGTTCCTTGACCCTTCCCCCTTATTCCCCTATTTATGGAAAAGGGCTTATAAATGATTGGCTTTAGGAAAGCAAAGATAAACTTGGGCCTGTTCATAGTCATATTTGGTGCTTTACTGAAAGATTGTTTTATGAAGAAGTACACATTTCCAGAAATTATGATATTCGGCATAAATTCGGCAATCTAAAGAATGCAGATTAAGAAACGGTTCACAACTGCTTGATGACTAGCTTGCTTTAAATATGAAGGTTTCTACGGGTTAAAAATTCTAGTGTATGTGATGCAGACTGCTGAAAAATAAAAAGAGAAACATTTGGAAAGCAAAGAAAGTAAGAGATGTGTTTTTAGAAAGAAGAAGTATGAGGAATGGAAATATATTTTGTGGGGGGAAAAGAGGGATTTTGTCCTAAAGGGAGGCTGGTTATCCAAAGAGGGTAAACTCAGGACAAAACATGAGTGTAAAAGAGAAAGTTGTAGATGTTTGCAAAAAGGGGATGTTTGGAAAGGAATGTTATGTGTGGGCAGGACTGACTGACGTTGGAATGAAGAATTTTCAAATTAAAAGTAAGTTGATGAGCATTAGAATCTGCGTTTTCTCCTGCCAAAAGGATGAATGCTTTTGTAGCGGGTGGGGGTGGGGGTTCTTAGTTTACTTTCTTGGTAGTTTTGGTCTGCTTAAGTCTCTGTGACTTGGAGTATTCCAATGGGTTTGTTAAACTAGTTAAATCATTTGGCATGTCAGATTAAAATGGGATGCATTGTCAAAAATTAGCTCACACTAAGTTTTTCTAGATATTGTATTTGTAAGATTGGGGTGCGTGTACATAAAGTCCATTCTGGTTCTACAAAAAAATGACCCCTCGTTGCCAGACGTTGGCTGTCCTGATGTCCTTGTAATATGGCATCTGTCTGCTTCTGAATCAGAGAAATGAAGGTGTATAAAAAATGAGAGTATATTAGACAAAGAGGTCTAATGGAAAACCAGAGCAGTCACTTGGTTCTTTGGGCTCCATGGCAAACCTCATTTCTCATAAGTTTTGTTTTTTCATTACTTTACCCACAATGGGTGTTTTAAATGACTCAAATTTTGAAAGGATGTCACTGGGAAGACTTATATAATAGTACAAAATGGTTTACAATCAGTGTCTAACGTGTCAGGTCCTTAATTCTGGGAAAATTATCTTTGCCTCCAGAGGCTTCATAACTTCTCTCTCTGGATGGGTTGAATACTTGCAGCTGGACTTCATTCCATTGCCGCTTAGTATGGGTTGTCATATGCACTTGTCATTATGTATTTATTTTTCTGCCAAGAGGCTGATGACCTCACTATGGAAACGCACACTTATAAATGGGCTTTCCCTTGGGGCGGGGGGGCACCTTCTGTGATCTCCCGTGATCAAGGCTCCTCCTTCGTTGGGCAAATCACAGGAACATTTAGGAAAACCCTGCCACCATCTTGGAATTGTCTCAGTGTACAAATTTCTGCTGATCCTTTGTGTTCCTGCTAGTCTTACCACTACTCTAAGTCTCCAAAATCTGATTCTCAAAACTGTCAATAAAAGGTTAAACTGGAAACCTTCTTCGATCACAAAAAGGATCCTGTGGGTCACAGTCTACAGCCTGCTGATTAGGTATTTTTGACAAAACGTCAGAGGAAGGTAATCCTCGACTATCCCAGTAAAAGAGGGACCTTAACAAGTGAAACAGCTGTAAAACTAAAGGTTGAGCCTTGTACGCAGCACATAGCTACAAATGTCTGCATCTATCACCTGGTTCTGCCCAGATACAGGAGACTTCTTTCACCTAAACAGGGGTTTAGGTGAAACTAACTAAATATGAACTCCTTTCTCCCTCCTTTCTTATCCTTTACTCTGGCAATGACCTGTATATCCTATGTCATTGACAAAGGGTAACCTCTGTAATTTAGAGCAAACTTGTATTTCAGGCTAGCAGAAAATCTTACTCTGCTCCTACATTTTCTCAATGTAAATAAGATATCTCATTGGTTGACTCTCCTAAATTTAAATCCCTAGTTAGTTGGGACTACCAAGAAGCTACCAGGATGTATTCCTTTGGCAGGGCCCTACTTCCCTAGTGTGGGATAAATGTAAATGAAGTCTGATCAAGGCCTTCTCCTTCATTCTTGAAATTGTTGCAGAATCCCTCCTAAAGTAATGGCTGCCCAACACAAATCCTTCCTTGTAAGATTGTGGTACATGTAGATAAAGTCCATTCCAATTCTACAAAAAAATGGCCCCTCATTGCCAGACGTTGGCTGTCCTGATGTCCTTGTAATATGGCACCAGTCTGCTTCTGACAGAGAAATGAAGGTGGATAAACAATGGGAGTGTATTAAACAGAGTCAGGTCTAAAGGAAAACCAGGGCAGCCACCAGAAAATACTTTCTGTCCAAAGTAATTCTTGAAGGTAAGATAGCCCTCGATTATATCTTCGCTGAGCAAGGCTGAATCTGTGCTGTAGGCCACCCCACTTGCTATACCCAGATGAACACTACTGGGGAAGGTAAAACTCAGTAACTCTTTCAGCAGGGTCTTTCCTACTTATTTGATTCTAATTGCTTTGAATATTGTGGACAATGACATCAGAAAGCACTCCAAACCTGGGGAATTATCCTGTTTATAATCATCATAATAATCTGCCTGGTGCATTTTGTTCTCTCAAAAACTTTACATGCATGTTCTAAGCCAGAAACCTATAAACAAATGATCTTTATAAAACTGGAACATCACCAAAGAATGACAAAATGTCCAATTTAAATATTATACAGCTGAAGTGGTAACCCTTGAATATTACAAGGATTGAGCATAAAGGTCAAGACCCATGAAATCACCCAGAGGAACAACACAAACTGAGAACTTCAGCACTGTTGCTGAGAGCAGTATTAATATCTTCAATTTTGATCCCATCTCTGAGTTAAGCTGAGATCAGATCAAAAGGGAAGGTTGTTGTAAAGGAAACCACAGGCTCACAATGTACTCATTTAGCTTGAGGCCATGAATCAGTAAACCAAGTCTTCATAGCTACCGCACTGCAGTTACAGTACCCAGAACTGTAACCTTTAGCCAGTGGACATGGATATTTCCTGGTCAGCACTAGGATGTTTACTGATTGACCCCCTCTGCTCCCCTTGGGATAGCGACCCTGCCTAAAACAGTGTATTCTTTGCTAATAATTTCTTTTTCACTCTCTATCTTGAAAAACCTCGTTCCTATAGCCCTTAAGAGTTGCCTCCTACTTGCTGGATAGGATGATGCCCGATTCATGAATAGGTTGCTAAATACAGCCAAGTAGATCTTTAATATATGCTCAGTTGAATTTCTGTTGTTTCATAGATTCTTAGTTTGTCCAATGATCAATTTAGGATTAAATATTTTCGTTTACTTTTACCTGAACTGCGATGCAGAGCAACAGAAATTATGATAGTGAAAGTACTTTCTGTTGAAAACATGACATGGATGGATTTATTCCTATATTCATACTACTCATTTTTATCCTTTCTTAAAATCAACTAAAATCAAATTATACAAAGAGCCTTAATGTTTATTTCTACATTTAACAGAGAGGATATCTTCCAAGGTCTTCTCATAACAATAAACAAATGAGGGCATTTCTTTTGTTTTGTTTTGTTTTTGTTTTGTTTTTAAATGAGGGCATTTCTGCTAAGGAATTCTACAGCACATTTTCTGTGCTAAACCATGGAAGCTTTTTATTTTTTTATTTTTTTTAAATTTTTATTTATTTATGATAGTCACACAGAGAGAGAGAGGCAGAGACACAGGCAGAGGGAGAAGCAGGCTCCATGTACCGGGAGCCCGACGTGGGATTCGATTCCGGGTCTCCAGGATCGCGCCCCGGGCCAAAGGCAGGCGCCAAACCGCTGCGCCACCCAGGGATCCCCATAGAAGCTTTTTAAAAAATATATAACACTTACATATATGTTTATAGATGAAAGCACTGAACAGTGAATGATCTGAAGAGAGATAAAACTCATCTTGTCCACATTTTTGACAAACCTTGATTAAGAAAAAGCCCCTAGCACACAAATACAAGTTTTATTATGAAAGTTGTTTGTTTCCATCTTCATATCATTCAATGCATGATTATGGTAAGAGATATTTATTTACCTTTTTTGAAGTTTTGATTTTACTTCCAGTTAGCTAACCTATAGTTTTATATTAGTTTCAGGGGCAAATATTATGAATAAAATCACTATATGGATAAGAGACCTTGAAGGCATTGTAAAGTCAGCCCTTTAGGATATTTTATCATTTAACATAATTATCCTAACCTTGTCCTTTCTGATATTTAACCAAAAGTCTATATCTGACACCCATTTCTTCAAGAGCACACCAACATAAGATTGTCTGGAGTGCGTAAAATTGCATGCCAGAACCATGTCTGTGTGGACAAGGACACATTGAGCAGAAAAAGGATAAACCAAAAGAAATTTGCAACTTTCTCTTCCTGCATCCAATGGTCAACTATCATTAATGGTTTTCGTGTTTGTATGTAAATTGGGTGGGTTTTTTTTTTTTGTTTTCATTTGTTTTTCTATACTGTAGATAACTACAATTCTCACCTCAGATTTATGTATTCAGACAATTATCAGTGTGATGTGGCCTTTCATTCTATCCTGACAAACTTGTGCAATGAAATGCTGAACTTTTAGGGTTGTGTGGTAGCTTACTCAGTTAAGTGCCTGGCATTGGCTCAAATCATGATTCCAAAGTGCAGGTTTGATTTGAGAGTTGGGCTCCTTAATTAGCTAGTGTTGGCTTCTTGCTCTCCCTCTGCCCATTCCCACTCGTCATGCTCTCTCTCTGTATCTCTCTCTCAAATGAATAAGAAATCTTAAAAAAATAAAAAAGAAATGCAGAGCTTCTGTAATAAAATAGTCATTTGCAAAGACTAATTCAATTATTTGGAAGAGATAGTATCTGAGAGTCCAAAATGGTGGAGTTATGTTTGATTTCTATGGGTTGTTTTACAAGATGCTTTCCACAGGCTCTAGCTCATCAAACCCCCACAATCATCCTTTCAGTGCTGGCTCTGACAATCATCACTGGTATGCTATTCAGCAAGGGACATAAACTCTCTAAATCTTGTTTCCTTCTGGGTAACATGGAATTCTACAAATTCAGCTCTTATCAATGTAATGGGGAGATGAGATGAGATAATGCCTATAAACTTCCACATAGTGCCTGACCAATAACAATCAAACAGTAGGTTTTGGCCTTCTTTAGTATTGTTGTCAGGTCCTCCAACACCATCAGTCCAGAAAATCATGTGCAGGAGTTGAGGATACTGGGGCACGCATGATTTGGAAGACAGGACTGCTTCTTACTTTAGATAGGAAATTTACCTAAACCAGACTCCTTCCAACATGTAAGGTGCTGCTGTGGATTTTAGAGTTGGACAGATCCATTTGCGAGCAACCCTTCATGTGAGTAGTGGGTGCAGAGGACTGGACAGCAGTCACCGTTTCTCATTATTTTTCTAATCAATAATATTTATAAAGCAAATACTGTGGAGTACCTATTGTGCTACAAGCTATGAGCACAGAAGAAAACAAGATAATGTTAGGCATTACCCTCCAGTTCTGAGACTAAAAAATGCATCAATCACAAACTGCAACATCTTTATGTGCAGAAATATAATATGTGAATTGATCTACTAAATTATGTAAAACCAAATAAACAATTTCTAAAATCGGGATGCTCATATTTGTATAGCTCTTCCTCTCTGCTAACAAATTCTATCTATTATCTATCTATCTATCTATCTATCTATCTATCTATCTATCTATTATCTATCTATCATCTATCCACAACACAGAGGAAAGTTAAACAATGGATATGAACAATGAATAATACTAGTCCTCATTTCTTTTAGAACTCGTTGCTCTTAACTCCACAGAAGCTTCCCTGGATGATGAATATGGTAAGTTTTTGGCTATGTTTGTCTTTATGTTATGCTGTAGAATTTTTCCTTCTTTATCAACTTAACCCTTGAACTCCCCTGGCTTCAGGGAGAAACCTCAGAATGGCTGGATCTTGCAAAATAGACTGAGTGATATTTATGTCAATCTAGCGTCTCTCAGGTCATCTTCACACAGTAACTGCTGGCTGGGGTATGAGAGGACCATGAATTAGGAGTGCAGTGATGTGCCCTGAATTCTTTCAGCAATGAATTTCATTCATTTTTGTGACTGGTATTTCATTGTCTGAGGAAATCATGATATCATGTTGTTTCTATATTTTTTTTAGCTTTATTCTTGCTGGTAGTTAAGAACATTAACAAAAAAAAAAGAACATTAACAGACACTGAGAGGTTCTTGTACAGAAGACATTGTGCTGCACTGTGAGTGCATTTTGTTTATAGCTCTTATTCTCACTGTGATGGATTATATTCCCATTTTACACATGAGGGCAATGAGCTACAATGAATTCAGTCTCCATGCCACACAGCAAGAGCTGAGGCTGAAACCGACACCATTAGATTCAAGATGACTCAAGTTCACATACTTACTAAGGTTTTGTTCTTCCTCTAAGTCCCAAAGCCAAGGTCCTGAGACAGGTGCACACATGGGGAGGGGGTGTCAGTGCAGGGCTTCCAGGGCCACAGACTAAACTTAAGACTCCAGCCTTTTAATTATCCAGTGCATGAGTATGGGTAAACTATTTACAATTTTGGAGCCCAACAAAATCAACACAAATAACACCTAACTGACTTATTGAAGATACAACATGGAATATGTGTCATGTCTAGCTTAGGTATCCTTTTTAGCTGCTACATCATAATTTATAGCTCCTGGCTCCATCTCCCCACATATAAAGAAAAGGAAATGATGAGGAGCATGGGTTCTAGCCCTGCTGATCGATCTTCCAAGGCCAATATCAGGGGACTTCTGGACTCTAACCATCATCAACATCATCATCATCTTCAGCAGAAGCATCCAACTTTTAATTGGCTTAATCATTTTGAAGTCTTGCTATTTATTATATGTGAAGATGCAGAATTACAGAGCAACTGAGAAAGTGTTCTTTAATTCTGTGTTGCTGGGATTGAAATCTGGATTCTAGTACTTACTGGTTGTATGAAATCAGGCAAATGGCTTCTCTCTCTGTGTTCACTGTATTTGTAAATTGGGAATTAAAATAATCATTTCAGAGGTTATTGTAAAATTAAGTAAGATTTAAGCTTTGCATGCAAAGTTCTCAAAATAAATGACATTCAGTTTGTACTTAATGTATATTTTTTCTTATGCTTGCCTAGATTCAGGATGTGATGAATGTGCTAAAAGCCATTTATCACCAATGTATTTTTTTCCCACAGAATTCACTCATTATAAGCACAACCTTACTTTTTAATACTTCGGAATGTACTATGTGAATTTCATAGGTTTTTGACTGACTTGACCTAAAAAACTGGGTTCTGAGGTGTCTCAGGTGGTGGTGGTGGTGGTGATGGTGATGTAGGTATTTACTACCCGGTTGTGCTGGTGTGAGGTGTCACTTCAAGCTAGGTTATCAGAAATGTATACAGTCACCACTCTCCAATGACTAAATCTTGGCCTTTCAAAAAAACTGTGGAAGTAATAAATCATTTCTTTTAGACCCCCTGCAGCTGCAGCTCATGAAC